>NC_141153.1:31956590-32283636 GCF_053477565.2 Lygodium microphyllum | reverse complement strand
AATGAAAGGATCCCTCGTAAATCCATTCACTCTACAATAGGATCATAATTAGGATTGGACCTAAGCAAAGCAATAGGTATGCTAACTAGTTTAGTTTGATATAACTCACGTAGCAAATCAATTGCCCTTGTAATTAAACTAAATATTAGAAAGATTGTGTAATGGAGCAAATTTTAAAGGACCTTTAAACATAAATTGTTAGCGTGGTGAAAACTAAGAGACTCTTATGAGTTATTGATTGTAATAGGTGAACCTTTTGTTGATCAAAGACCGAGAGTTTGGAAAATGGGACACAATCTTCCCTTAACATTCTTATATTATGAATTTGAGGATGAAATTTTGGCTTAGAATACACATTTTTCTGTACACAAGTGCTATTTTTAAAGTATCTAAGATGAAAAATTGAGCGCTTCACCCAAAAAGTAGCAGTAATGTTAAAAATCGCTCTTAATTTATTCCCTAACTATTTCTTAACTTCGATAAAGAAACTTAACATTGGCTATGAAATGGTTGTACTTAATCTCATTATATTTATTCTTCATGAAATGTAATGTTTTCGTCTTGAAAGTGCTTATGTACACAAAATGGACCAGTATGTTTGTCAATGGTATTTGTGGAGGAATCTCATGGGTTTAAAGTTCTAACCTAGCCACAGTGCCCAGTTCACAGCTCGAATGCATTAACGTGTGGCAGGAATGTGATGGGATCGAAAGTTTTATCTTGGCTATTTCAAAGTTTTAATGCAATTCTATTTATATTCCCTTCACCTTTGCTAGTCCTTTGTACACCTACATGTGTCCTTACCTTGGCAGGTCCTTGTGATTACAACACCTTGGTGTAAAATTCTCTCCCGTGGTGCTATCGCAGCCCAAAGTTGATGTCTTTGGGACGAAGATGGGTCCTTAGCGGTGCCATGGTAACTATATTGAAAGTTTACTTTTGACTTTGGGAACGTTCGACCATTGACTCTCGATGCCGCAAAGGAAAAATGAAGAGAGGAGGAGGTAGGATCATGGCGCAACATGGGATCTACTATGGATCACTAATCCTGTGTGGCCGAGCCCGCGGGGATGAGACAGTCCGGGCTCATGAGCACTCCATCAAGGGCAGTAGCTGCAGTCTCTGAACAGCCGCTTTTAATGTCGTATTGATAAGGGGAAAACTACTATGGTGAAACTCCACTCACCCTCCCTCCTCCCCCCCCGGCCCCCCCCCCCTCCTTCGAGGGCTGTTTAACAGTACTGTTACGTACAGTAAAACGATGACAAAACGTATGGTCAATTTTGTCGCGCGCCGGCCTGAGGCAGCACAGCGCAGCATGTGGCATGCGCGGCACTCCGTGACTCCGTCGTGGCGCAGCGCTCTCTGTGTGGTTGTGATAATTGGGGGGTGGCGTGCGTCTCACCAATTTGTCGACACTGGGGTTGACATCAAAATCAGCCGCTTTTCTGTCCAGACTGGAAATTTGATAACATTAAATGTTGACTTGCGAGACAAAGGTCGATCGCCTGCCCTGTCTCGCCTGCCCCGCCCCCCCGCGCTCTCTCTCTCTCTGTGCACTTTCCAGCTGAGCTAACACCAGGCAACATACAACAGAGACATACACTCTCTCTCATAAGTCTCTCACTCACGAGTCACGCACGAGAGAGAGAGAGAGAGAGAGAGAGAGAGAGAGAGAGAGAGAGAGAAAGAAAGAGAACCAGTCTGTGCGTGTATGTGTGCGCTCCCGCTTGCCAGACAGAGACAATGGACATCATCTCATAGATGATGCCCTGATCATGAGAAGAGGTCCCCCCCCCCCCCCCCCCGTCTTGTTCCTTATGGTGAATCATTCCCTCCCCTGGCTGCCCCCTCTCTAGATTTGCTCTTCTCACCTTCCATTCAAGTGCCTTCTTTTATCCACATGCCTCTACTGATCTCGCCATAGCCGCAGATGCATCCCTTGTATGCATCTCACGTGTAACGATGGATACCATAGGGTCTCACTAGCTGGCAAAGACACCCTACAGAGGTACAGTTATCTCACTTATACCTGCCCAAAAATGCCAACATATTCTTCTCACTCTCAATATTTTAATTAGCCGCATGGTCTAATAGACAGTCAGCTCTCTTGTATATGTCATTGTGACTTTAACTCAGATGTCTCCTCAATCCTCCATTGCGTCTTATCATTAGTGTTGTCTCTATTAGCTGAAACCGTTATAACCCATGAATGACATGATCACACGATGCTTTATTGCTGGTTATGCAGAGCTCTACGAGTTGAACATGGGGAAGTCCAGCAAACTGATCAAAGCGTTTCTCGACAGTGTGAGAGGATTGAAATCCTCTCAGAAGGAGAAGTCAGGCTCTTTGAATCATGGCAATGCAAGATTGACATGTAATTACCCTGGCATGGATGATGGGGATTATAAGCCATTAGAAGTGGTGAGAGAAACTCAGATCATTGATTCGTTGTAGATGAATTGAGTACATGTATGAAAATAATGAACTGTGGTTCTGATTTTGCTCTTGCATTTGACATCAGTTTCCTTTCTCAAATCATGACTGCAACAGCTAACATCAAGTGCTTATCTTTAATCATGACCAATAACACAGAAAAAGGAGAAGAGAAGGTGGAGGAGTTTTGGGAAGTCGGCCTCCATCAATCGATCGTCAGATATGGTGCTGGTGATGCAGTCTGGTGCAGCAGAAAGGGAGCAGCAGCAATATGTGGCTTTTAATGAAGAGCTGCCAGATGAAGTAAACCTAGGATGCAGTGATCTTTATACTAAGTCCAGAGGAGCAGCTGTAGCTGACTGTTACACTGATATAAGTTGCATCATCATAGATGAAAAGCTGCCTTTAGCTAAATTAAAGAGTGATAGCTTGAAGAATACAGCAGTTACAAGAGATGAGGAAATCAACGGTGCGGGAGTTATTAGAAGAGAAGAAAACCTAACTGTTGACAAGACGTTGGACAAATCAATAGTGTTTCTAGATCCCGACAGGCTAGACTGGGCAGCAACAAGGATACAGACAGCTTTTCGAGGTTACCTGGTAAACTTTTGGTCAATGCTTTCAATATGCATCAAATTATGAGGTGTAACTGTAGCTTTTGTCAATGCATCGCTGTTTGATTCTGATTGATATGATCACTGTTTCTTTATGTGACTCCTTCCATCACTGGTTGATTTGACTGACTGAATTCAGAAAGTGATTAAGCTTCAGAATTGTGTTGAAGTATGCTAATGTCAAGATATGCTCAAGTTTTGACACTCATCATGACCAGAGTCATCAAGAAGTATGAAAATGCTCACCCTTCCTAAAAAATTTGAATGGACCTACTTAACTGGGTCGCAATACTAAATTCTAAGGCAGCTGCAGGTCTAAGTATATTTAGCTCTCTCTACAGGCCAGGCGTGCATTCCGTGCGCTGAAAGGGCTGGTGAGGCTGCAAGCATTGGCCCGCGGGCGGAGGGTACGGAAGCAGGCCGCTGCCACATTGAGGTGCGTTCACGCGCTGGTGCGGGTCCAGGCACGCATCCGTGCCCATCAGGTTCGCATTTCTGAGCAAGGCCAGGCGGTGCAGCGACGGCTTCACACCGCTCGGGTCAACAGACAGCTACAGCAACAGCATGATCAACAACAGCAGCAAGCAGCTGCTGCAGCAACAGCAACAAGTCCTGCAAAGCCATCAATGGTAAGGGCCCTATGCAATTAGTTCATGGATTCAGGGTTGGCTATGTAGGAAACATATTGGTTGAGTATGTTAACATCATTTTTTGCAATGCCCAAGGTAATCGACCCACAACATGAATGGGACTGCAGCCCAGCAACCACTGAGCAGCTGCAAGCAAAGATACAGTACAGGCAAGTGGCTGCGATGAGACGTGAGAGGGCGCTTGCGTATGCATTTTCTGAACAGGCAAGTGGACAAGTTGATGTTGAATAAAGTGTATAACATCTACTAGGGGCACCCTTAACCAGTGTGTAGATGATATATGTCTGATGTTGCAATTGGTGTTGATGATAAGCTATTGCTTTTTGGCAATAGGTCTGCTGAGCTATAATTTAATTTGCAACTCGTGTGGTGATTAAATAGGTTATCTGTAATGATGTTGGTAACAGCATATATCTTATGCTATGACTTACAATTACAATCAGAAGTAGACTACATCTGATCTGCTGTATGTGTGGTGATGAATGAATGCAGCTGAGAAGATGTGTGCCAAAGGGGAGCACGCCCTTTGTGATAGATTGCGACAGCAATGGCGACAAGGATAATCAATGGGGATGGAGCTGGCTGGAGCGATGGATGGCTGCAAAGCCATGGCAGAGAGGCTCTTTTAATCCAGGGCTTGCCAGGGAGCACGTGAGTGTCATGAATGTGATGGACGCAACGGCCAACACCATCAATATTAACAATCACATTAAGCCCGCCGATCATCATCATCACCATCATGACATAACTGATGAATCAAAATTCTCTCCCTACCATCATCAGCAATATCACGTGGATAAGAATATGTTCATTAAGGATCATCAGGCCGACCACACAGTCTACATCAAGAAGCGGACCTTGTCCATTCCTGAGATCATGCTCAACAACATCGATTCCTTGCTCTCGCAATTAAATGATCAGCCTGCATCGGCCATCCACCTCCATTCGCACAAAAATGCTTCTCCCATCCGATCAACATCCAACTTCTCTAATGATGCCACTAATCCGGTCGTTAATCCCTCTTCCCCAGCAGCTAATACTAATCCTAGGATTAATAAGCCTGCCGCTAACTGCGTGCAGAGATCTCCCACGTCTCATAGGCAGGCGACAGGCTGCAATAATATCATCAAGAAGCAGCTGCCATGTATTATTAGCTCTGGCCAAGATCAGACGAGCCTCAGAAGCCGAGGGATGTCGCAGCTAGCTGCTAATGACGCGGTCAATGATCATCATGGAGATCAGCGCAAGGCAGGATTAGGTCGTAACTATGATCATAATGACAGCATCAATGATGAAGCAGCTGTGAAGCAGAACGATTTGATGATCACGAGTGCAGCTACTGCAGCGACACCACCGAGCACTCCTCCTAATAAGGGCGCTAATTATAATCACGGCACTCCAGGGAAAGCCAGTTTTAATCACTGGAAGGCGATGGCGACGTTAAGCAACAGGCAATCGCTGATTGAGCAGCAGTCGCACCACTCGGAGCCTGGGCTTGTCATCAACGACATTGATCATGCTAGGGCAGCGCATAATTATGGCGACAGTGCCAATGTGACAGTAGTGCAACTGCCAAGCTACATGCAATCCACGCATTCCGCCAAGGCCAAGGCGAGGGCGGCGGCGGCGGCGGCCCCGGGCGGCAGCCAATCAAGCGCCGCCACGAGGAGCCTCAGCCCAGGTGGACAGTCAACGCCCGCCGCCAAGTCGCCGTCGTTGCATTTGACCAGCCCGAAGGCCAATAATCATCTGAGCAATGCTAGTGTTATGAATGGCGTCTCCCCTCCCCCGAAGAGAAGAAACTCCATCTCCAGCATTCACAATATTACTGCAGCTACCGTCCCGCCAGCATACATCGCCAGCAGCAACCATGCCAATAACAATCTCATTAAGTCTCGCATCGCTAACTCAGATCATAATCATCAGCGCCTTATCTCTTCCCATGTCGCAGCCAAGAGCAGCAGAGGTTTCTCTTCTTCTGCCACCTCCAATCCTCTGGTGGAGATGGAATTTGTATAGCTACCTTAGTAAGTCAACCTTATTTCTTATCTTCCCATCCATGGTCCTCGATCTCCACTCATACCAATCGAGAGCCTCATGAGTCATGTGCAATATACCACGTTCATATTGGCTCCTTTAATCTCCCCTCCACCCATAAATATTTAACACCTTGTACGTCACAATTAGCAGCCCCTCAGCACCTTATAAGTCCCAATTGGTTCCTTACTCCTACGCTAATATATTGCAAGACACCGATCATGCACTTTTTGTTTATATTGATTCATTGAGCGCATTATCACACTCCATTGGGAATTGTCTCAAGCATGATGGGCCGATGATCTTCGAATGTTTAGCTTGTTATGGATTTTGCAAGTCTTTGGGCAAGCTCTCTCACATAAGGTTATCGAGCATCTAAATCTTGATGAATCTCAAGGTTGAAGGTTATTAAATGAAGATCATGCGCACACCTAAACACTAGCGTCCTCTAATATTTAAGACTAGAACTTGTTCTACCAAATGTGCTTGCCTCTTGAAACTTTTATTCCACTAGGTATTGAACTTGTTGAGCTTGTTTAATATAAAGAGTATTTATTTTACCACATCTTGCATACATTCACCATGTGAACATGAGATATCTAGTATGTACACCCCACATGTTGCATTGATGTGAATGAGTATTATACTAGTAATTAATATGAATATTCACATATAATTTTTGGCGCAAACAATGCCACATAATATAACATTGAATGCTTATGCTCCAATTAAAAACAAAGGCCAACCTTGTTATGTTTCCAATTAAAACACTAATTTTAATTGATGGTGGATAAGGCATGTATAGGTGGCCTAGAAAGTAGTGTTAAGGATAATGTTTTTTGCAATTAAGAGTGGACACTTATAGGTGCAAAAATTCTAGGCATTTCTTAGTCTCACTTCTTGATTATGCTCTTGCATTCTAATATCTTCTTACAATATGATGAAACAAGGCTATAGGTGGGCAAATAGATGTGTTTTCTTAAAAGAAGAGAAAAATGTGTAGAAATGTCCCATGTTTATAAGTATGTCAAGCTTGCAATTTAACACTGCCTTTAGATGTGACTATAGGTGTGGATTTACCTTATCAAAAAATGAGGGAGTTACTAGTTATGAAATTTCATCAAAAATAGGGATGCAATTTTGCAACTAGTAGCTACCTAAAAAAATTTCCCCTTATATAAGACTAATTCAATAATTTTGGCACTCATTCAAGTGCCATTTTCAAATATATCCACACATATAGATAAAAGTCTCGCTCAATAAATCAATATAATCATCATCATAAGTAATGATGGCACAAAGGAAAAAAACAAAGGTGCAAGCCATAAGGCCTTACATAGTTGAGGGGATAAGACAGAGCACAAGGCATAAAAAGACAAGGGTGCTCCAAGTAGCCAAACCCTAGCAGCCTACAAGATATATTATAAATTTATACAAGACATAATGAGAACTATAAATTTGCTACAATATCAAATGAGATATGATATATGGACCACCACGCATATAGAGCTTATTGATAAGGGTGTTCATACCAATCTTTACTTTCATATGTTGTTTCTAGTCTAGTGGGATCTCAACATGTGGAAGGCTGCATCAAAGAACATAAACTAGCATTGTTAGAATCACATTAGCACGATAAACAACACAAAGGCTAATAAAGCATTAGCAACAAAACTATAGAGTTTAAAAAAATTCTCTAAGCAAGTTTTGTAGCCACCACCACCAAGATCATGCACAACTCTTATCTCCAATCATGTTCTCACCACCTCCCTCTACTAGTACCATCTTTCTGGATAGAAAATGGTCTCCTCCTCTAGTCTCCTCCAACCCTCCTTATCTAGTTCTTAACCCTGGTGCAAAGAAAGCAAAAAAAAAGTGAATGAAAATCGAAAGATGCACAGCAAAGCAAAAAAAGGTGGCCCAATGAAAAAATAGGAAGAAAAAGCCAAAAGCATAAGAGCAACTTTAAAAGTCTAGGGCGAGGACAAAAGAGAAAATTCACATTCTAAATATAAAAGCCCACCCTAAAATTTTTGTAAAAGAGCATTGAGCTCCCTCCTATACAATTTGTAAATGTGAATGGTCATGGGTGAAGAAACAATGTAAATAGGAAGGAAATGGGGAAAGAGAATCTAGGCTAAAATAGCCGGTCATGTAAAAAAGGGATGGTACCCAAGGAGGAGGTAGTGCATGTATAAAAGGTAAAAAGTGAATAAAGAAGCTCATTCTTATGTGTTGCCAAAACTAGCTCTCTTCTTCTTCTTCTTCTTCTTACTTGTGCTTGTGCTTGAGAGAGTGAGTATGAGGGAGTGAATGTGTGAGGGTGAGAGACCGTGGTGGAGAAGCTCTCCATCTTCTTCTTCTTCTCGCTTGCGACAATCGAGCTTGGTGCTTGGAGCTTGAGGATGTCAAGATTGTGGGAGAGAAGGAAGGAGTCTCGCTTGAAGCTTTCTTGCTTGCACAATGGGGGAAGACACACAAGGGTGGAGGCTGAAAACAGTTTTCCTCTTCTTAGTTGTGTAAGCCAAAAGAACTCAAGTACAAAGAAATAGAAGAACCCTATATATGGATCTCAAACCAAACTCAACTAACTAAGGTGGCATACTAACTGAGCCACGAACTAGAGTAGATAAGGATAGCTATCATGTAGCTATTATTCATGGGCGGTGTACCAACCGCGTCTGCAACTGACAAGTCGGTGACATAAATATACAACGGTCACCCTGGCGTATCACGAGTGGAGCTCGATATCTCAACACTCCCCCTCGAGCTCAATCCCAATTCCTGCACACCAAGCAGGTCTCTGAACTTGCGCAGCTTCTCTGCGCCCAATGCCTTCGTGAATATATCAGCTACCTGATCCTCTGTGCTGACATAAACTAGATCAATAAGACCTAGTAAAACCCTCTCTCGCACATAGTGATAATGCACCTCAATGTGCTTTGTTCTAGCATGATAGACTGGGTTATTTGCCAAGTGTATACTACTCATGTTGTCACAATAAATGACAACTGGCCCATCTGTAGACTGATGCATATCATAAAGTAGCTTATGCAACCAAGCTACCTCACATGCAGCCATTGCTGCACCCCTGTACTCAGCCTCTGTGCTCGACAAGGCAACTGTAGGCTGTTTCTTGCTGCTCCAAGTGACTGCAGCACTCCCAAAAGAGAATACATATCCACTGGTAGATCGTCTATCAGAAATACTACCAGCCCAATCAGCATCAGTGTATCCATGCAACTGTATCTGAACCCCAGTCTCATAAAATAGTCCATACTGCAATGTGGACTTCACATACCTAAGTATGCGTCTAGCCGCATCCAAATGTGGTTTCCTTGGAGCCTGCATAAACTGACTTACCAATCCAACAGCATAGCTCAAATCTGGCCTGGTAATAGTCATATAAATCAAACTTCCTACTATGCGTCTGTACATAGTAGGGTCTTCTAGAAGCTCACCTGCATCTGTGCTCAGCTTCACATTTTGCTCCAAAGGAACTGAAATAGGCTTACAGCCTGTCATCCCATATTTGGACAGCATGTCCAATCCATACTGCCTCTGCAAGAGCTGTATCCCACTTGGTGATCTAATCACCTCAATGCCCAAGAAATAACGCAGCTCTCCCAAATCCTTCATCTCAAACTTCTGCTTCAATAGCATTTTCACATGAAGGATATCTTCAACACTGTCACCTGTCATAATCAAATCATCAACATAAATGACAAGTAGCATAATACCTTTCTCTGTTTTTCTCACATAAAGTGAGAAATCTGCCTTGGAAATCTGAAAGCCAATAGTGACAAGATACTGTCCTATCTTGTCAGACCATGCTCTAGGTGCTTGCTTCAAGCCATACAAGGCTTTTTTCAACCTGCAAACAAACTCAGGATGAACAGCATGCACATAACCTGGTGGCTGCTCCATATAGACCTCTTCTTGCAAATCACCATGCAAGAAGGCATTCTTTACATCCATCTGATGTAAAGACCATCCCTTTGATGCAGCCATAGCAATGACTGCTCTTACGGTTGCCATCCTTGCAACCGGACTAAATGTTTCTTCATAGTCAATGCCATATGTTTGTGCATACCCCTTGACTACTAATCTTGCCTTGTATCTGTTCACAGAACTATCAGCATTGTGCTTCACCTTATAAACCCACTTACAGCCAATTGCATTCTTACCTTTAGGCAAAGGTACTAACTCCCATGTAGCATTTGCTTCCAAGGCATCCATTTCTTCATCCATGGCTTTCTCCCATTTTTCTTTTCCCATGGCTTGCTCAAAAGATGTGGGTTCTGGTTCCTGTATCACTTTGACCATATATGCATAGTGAATGGCTGTAAATCCATCATATTTCAGCCTATCCACAGGATACCTAGCTCTTGTAGACCTGCGCAAAGTAGGTTCACTCCCAGGTGCTCTCAAAACATCCCTGGTCTTCCTTACTCCAGGTGTAACAATAGAAGGAATACCCAACTCATCATCAATGCTCTGTTCTGAGCCACTGGATTCACCATCCACATAAGAGTGACCTGCATTCACATCAAACATGGGCTGATCAACCTTCTCTTTTCCTTTTCGTGATACCTGCATACCACTATCTGCATTGCTTTGAGAAGATTCTCCTGATCTCAATCTGCCTGTCCATGGCGAAGAATGTGAACCACTGCTAGAGGACGCTCCAGGTCCACTAATATTTTGTGACTGCTGCTGTGAATTCTGTGTAGCATTACCATTTTGTGCATCTTCATCATCAATCACATTTACTGGTTTATACCAGCTACTCATCTCATCAAAAACAACATCTCTGCTCACTGTAAACTTACGAGCAGAAGGGTTATAGCATCTATACCCTTTTTGCTGCAGAGAGTAACCAATAAAGATGCACTTCTCAGCTTTTGGATCCAACTTGGATCTCAGCTCATCTGGCACATGTACATAGGCAATGCAACCAAAAATTTTCAAATGAGAAATATCTGGTTTCCTACCAGTATACCTCTCCTCTGGAGTCATTCCATGTATTGCTGCAGTGGGAGTCCTGTTCATTATGTAGACTGCTGTAGCAACTGCTTCAGCCCAATAAAAATCTGGCAAGTCTTTTTCATTGAGCATGGCACGAGATACCTCTCCAATATGCCTGTTTTTCCTTTCTGCAATTCCATTTTGTTGTGGGGTATAACTGCATGAATATTGCTGCTTTATGCCATGCTCCTGCAAGAACTTTGCAAACTCATTTGAGAGGTACTCTCCCCCTCCATCTGACCTTAGGCATTTTATCTGCAAGCCTGTTTCTTTTTCAACCATAGCTTTAAGAGTTTTGAAATGCCCAAAAACTTCACTTTTCTTTTTCATAAAATACACCCAAACTTTTCTGCTATAGTCGTCAATAAAACTGACAAAATAATGACAGCCTCCAAGAGATGCAGCTTTAGTTGTCCACACATCAGAGTGAATTAATTCCAATGGCTTCTCACTCTCTTGAACATGTCTAGGAAATGGTTTCCTTGCCTGTTTTCCAAACTGACAGGCTTCACATACCTTATGCATTTCTGCAACCTTGAATTTGGGCAATCCTGCAACAATATTTTGGGCCTGCATTGATTTTAGTCGCTGTACATTAACATGACCAATGCGTTTATGCCAGATATCAATATCTGCAACTACACCGGTCCCATGTGCAAACATTGCTGCACTCAATTCAGACATGTCTGCATCCAATGTAAACATTCTGCCCTTCTTCTTTCCTTTTGCTATCAAGCGACCTTTATTTTTCATATCCTTAACAAAGCATCCATGAGGATTAAATCTGACCTGCAAGCCCTGTTCAACCATTTGACCAACTGAAACCAGATTCTTGGTGATATTCGGGACATGAAATACATCGGACAGGTATTTCTTTTTCCCACCCTGCATAGACAAGGGAATTTTTCCAATCTGCACAATAGGATGTGCAGTATCATCACCAGTCTCCACAAATCCTGGTTTTTCCATTTTCCTTGCATCCTCCATCCATTCTGCATGACCTGTCATGTGGTTTGATGCACCTGAGTCAACATACCATACATCATTGCTTTCTTCTGCACTTGTCATAGAATTGTTCATGTGCTGCACCATAAACAAGTGCTCATTTCTGTCATCACCCTGTCTACTAGAAGATGCATAATTCCCTTGTTGCAGTTTTCCATTCATGATGTCATTCTGCTTTTTATAGCAGTCTTTAGCCATATGACCCATTTTACCACAGTAGTAGCATTCAACATTACTGTTTGCATTTTGGCCTCTTTGCCATCCACCACGACCTCTTTGGCTCCCCCTGCCTCTAGAGTTACCACGTCCTCCTCCATAGGACTGGTTTTCTTGAGTTTGCTGCATATTCTGATTTCTGCCACGGCCTCCAAATCGGCCTCCTCTACCTCTGCCTCTACCTCTTCCAGCATTTGAGTAGAAGACAGCTTCTTTTGAAGTTCCTCCTGAAGAAGATGCACCACCATTTCTCTGCTCCTCAGAAATTAGAAGAGCAATTAACTCCTCAAAGTCAGGAAATCTTTCACGAACGGAAATGGATGTTCGAAACTGTGCATAATCCTTTCCTAGACCATTCAAGGTCACGGAAACTAAATCATCATCTTCCACTGGCGACCCAATGGAAGCAAGTGCATCTGCAATCTTCTTCACCTTCATGTGGTAGTCGTTGATGCTCATACTTTCTCTTTGCACATTATGCAACTCTTGCTTGAGCTGCATTTTCCTGGCTTGCGTATTTGTGCTATACATTTTTGACAAAGTATCCCATGCCTCCTTTGGCGTACTTGCATCCTGAATATGCACAATCATAGAGTCTGAAATACTGATAGACAGCCAATACATAACTTTCCTGGCTCTCTCATGCCATGTTTTAAATGCCTGCATTTGTTGTTGATTGGGAACATCAGGAAGAACTGGTTCTTCTTCATTTCCTGCAACAAATTCCCAATATCCTTTTCCCATAAGGAAATTCGTCATTCTAAACTTCCATGCCTGGAAGTTGTTCTTGTCAAGCTTTTCAGTGACAATCTGTGAAAGAGAATCAGACGCCATTACAGAATACTGCAAGAAATTCTGTCACTGCAAAAAACACAGCTTCACCCTCACAAGGGCAAATCTGCAAAACTGGCGAAAGTGGTATTTGACCACACAGTCACTTCCTAGTGACGATTTTGCATAAACAGGAACCAAGGATGATTCTGAAACTCCCAATGTCTCTGCGCATAAGCATACGATGCAATTTCTACAGTAACTTTTCACCGACCTGTAGAACAGTGGTCGCACAGCATAAAACTGAGCCTTTTCTTGAGTGTGTGCAGAAAACTTCCGTCTGCAAAACAGGCCCCGAAATGGCCTCAAATCAAAAAAACAAGGTCGCCAAGGGCTAAAGCCCTCTCCCGCAGCATATACTGCCCTCTTGCTTCACCGCGAAGGGCGTCTCAACCTGAGACAATGCACTCCTGCAATTTCCGGCTGTGCTACCTGCAGAGATCTGCTCCCAAAACAGGAAATGAAAGCAACACTGCTCCTCTTACCAGACCACCGCGAGCTTGGCTTGCTTTCTTGAGCTCCTTACCACGAACAAGGCTCTGATACCATGTCAAGATTGTGGGAGAGAAGGAAGGAGTCTCGCTTGAAGCTTTCTTGCTTGCACAATGGGGGAAGACACACAAGGGTGGAGGCTGAAAACAGTTTTCCTCTTCTTAGTTGTGTAAGCCAAAAGAACTCAAGTACAAAGAAATAGAAGAACCCTATATATGGGTCTCAAACCAAACTCAACTAACTAAGGTGGCATACTAACTGAGCCACGAACTAGAGTAGATAAGGATAGCTATCATGTAGCTATTATTCATGGGCGGTGTACCAACCGCGTCTGCAACTGACAAGTCGGTGACATAAATATACAACGGTCACCCTGGCGTATCACGAGTGGAGCTCGATATCTCAACAGAGGATTGAGCTTGCACCTTGGATCATGGAGCTATCGGAGAGCTCGTGGGAGAAGCCAACTTGATCGAGCATGAAGATAAGCTCACTAAACTCGTAGGTATGAGAGTACACATGGCTATGTGAGAGGTATCCATTGCACTTGGCTTGAAATTCTTGAAACAATAAGCAGCCCGTGGATCTTGGCAGTTGAGCATGAGTTTTCACATTTTTCTTCCGTTATCGGGACCAAAGATTCAAGCATCGAGTGTTTGCAATATGCTTTGAATCGAGCATTGAAGTATGGTTTGCCCCCAAACTGGTGCTTGGGATAGGTAGGGAGATAGGGAGTTGGAGGGCATTTGGTCTACTTTGCAACTAAGTTTTTTGATTTTAAGGACTTAGGTGAGTAGGTTGGAGTAGTGTAGGTGTTTACTTTGTGTTTGGGATGCATTAAGGTAGGAAGAAACAATGAAAATAAGGGAAACAAAGAGTAGAGTTACTGCTATTAAAACACGATAAAACAAGGAGAAAAAGGGCTTAAATGCATTAACACCACAACAGAAACAAGGCATAGACATGCATGTTAGATGCGCAAAGTCGGGTGCATCTATCATTGTGTCTATATTCGTGTGTAAAAGAGTATGTAAATAGACACAAATTTTTTGTCTATATATCCGCGCAGATAGACGCGAATATAGACGCGTTTGCAGACGCATAATTATTTAACCACCTGAAATTGGACTTAATATAATAAAAAAACTAGAGTTAATAATTATTTTTGCATTGCTCTCTAATGAATGGTAGTTCCTCCAGTTGACAAGCCTGATATAAGTAATTAGCGGCAAGTGACACAAACCTTATTATACAATTAATAGCAAGCATTACATGTATCTCATGATTTCTCTACTTGAAGATGATAAAAAATACTTCGGTTTTTATCATGAAAAATTCAATTTAGTTTTAAACTTGACTATTGATTCTTGAGTATGCACATGTGCGTATGACATTTTCCATAGAATTAAGAATATACATTGAATCATTAAGCGAATTAAGTATGTTACAATGAATGATCCATCTCATCTTCAATGAGATCATCCCTTGCTAAACTATCTACTTCTAGGTCTATGTTACCAAGAGATAACGAAACAAATAACCTTCTTTAAACGTGCCGGCCTAGAGGAAACTAGAGAGGGACCGCAAATAGGACATGCATGATATCTTGATGTGGTTAAACTTGAACAAACAAGTGAATTAATAACATACAGTTGATTCAAGTCTTGAATTTCAAATATAGAGTTATATACATGTACATGAACACTCTCCGTATCTTGGAAAGTCATGTATGGTCCACAACAACATGGCCTTCAACGTGAAATCTCTAGAGGATGCAGATGCGCTTGTATCTTGCACCTCAATACCTTCCCATAATATTTCTAACTCTTCAATCAAAGGCTCTAAGTAAATGTCCATGTTTTTTACCTTGTTCTTTCTAAGAATCAGAAGGGACAACATTACATGTCCCTTTTTAATTGCCATGGATGGAGGAATATTATAGTTTACCAATACCATTGGCCATACACTGTATGATGTGTTTTTGATGCCAAATGGATTGATTCCATCCATACCTAAACCAAATCTCAAATTTCTTGGCTCTTCTTTGAAAACGGGCCACAAATTGTCTATATGTTGCCATGCCGGTGTGTCTGCAAGGATTCTCCATTTTCCATCACTTGAACGATGACTAGCATGCCATGATATGAGCTTTCCAATAGACTTATACTTGAACATAAGTTGAATACGTGGAACAATCAGAAAATATCGCAAAACCTTATGAGGCACATCCATTGACTTCATCTCCACTTCATATCTTGATTCGTCATAAACATGACACTCTCGTGCGAACTCATGAATCCCACGAAATAAGACACAATCATTGACACATGCATGGATCTTGACATAATTGAGGCCTCCCAGAGATATCAAGTAATGTCTTGCTTTCTCTCTCTTAGTTTGCTTTCTCTCTCTTAGTTTTGGAAGCATGTGTGATAATAACCTACATATATTTTTAAAAGTGAGTTAAAAAACCACCAACATATATTTGTGTCTGATTTCAAAATAGAACAATTAATATTATGATTCATAAGCCAAACTAAATTGATACCTACTTCAATAATGCATTCAAACTGACATTACTCCATTCATAAATTGTTTGCAAGTTAAGTATCTCGAGGGACGCACGAAGAACGGAGTACGTATAATCTTCATACAACGGAGTAGATGGTGCTACGTATAGTGGGTCATCTGGCTTCATAGAGTGACCTTCTCCCCGAACCGGTTGCGAAAATAGATCGTGTACCATGTTGTCCAAAATCTCATCCTCTACAACTTGATGGGGCATTTCATGAGGGCTACTATCATGGTCGTTAGTCTCTACTCTTCTTAAAGACTCTGCCTCCTCGCATCGACGTTTTGCAGCCTCTCGATGCCCGGGAGGAAGCATCTGAGGATGTGGCACCGCATCCTGCTCAACCACAAAAGGGAGTTACATGTGCGTTGATATATATTTCAAACATAGACTAACAATCTTAGTGTTAAAAACAATGAATACCAGTGATTTTTCTCGGTCCCATTCTCCATACATACTGAGGTGTGACATTACAACTCGACATGCTCGAAAAATACACCCTTGACAATGATCACACATGCATTTAATTTTTCGTCGTAGCCATGAATCTCGATTATGAAGACGTAATGTTTCATCCTCACTTGAGGCTCGTTGACTCATTAGCATGCATCGCACTAGGTGACGACGACGACGACGACATGATTAAACCTAATTCATGACAACATCAAATTTTTTATTCATATGTTTACATAAAAACTTCAAGGTGTATTAATTATTCCAAGATCTCAATTTTAAATACACAAAAATTATCATAAATACATAAAAACTTATGATAAGAACTTGCTATCAAAACTTATCTTAAATACAAAAACTCATGATAAAAACGCAAGCATGCTAAATGCGAGTATATATGTGCATCTAACGATGCGTCTAAATCTGCGTCTATCTGCGTGTCTAAATCCACGTCTATGAGCGCGTTTATGTAAACGTAGACACGCATATACACGCAAAAATAGAAGCAAAAGTCAAAATTCAAAAGATACTTGAATCATTTCTTTTCAAACTACGCCTTTCCTGTGTTTTTTGCGCGTTTTGAAGCTCGAGTTCAGCCGACATGCAGTCTACCTCCACTAGTCTCTTCATGACTCACCTCCTCATGACTCACCTTTTCTTTCACTTCAAAGAGACAAGAGGGGAAAGAAGAAAGCCAAGGAGAGGAAGAAAGAGAGAACAAAAGAGAGGAGAACAAGAGGAACAAGAAGCAAAGAGAGGAGACAACAAGCAACAAGCATTAAGGGATAACAACTCACCAAGGAGAGGAAGAAGGGGAAGGAAGCCCGTCCACACCAAAGACCCAAGGTGAGTCCTCTCTCTCTCTCTCTCTCTCTCTATATATATATATTAGGATCTATGATTGAAGTTCTTATATCACAAATAAATCATGGATGGCGGTTGTCGGATTGAGAGCAGCTGACTTAGCGCATTTGACAGCGCGTATAGATTTCAGTGTAGACGCAGACATAGACGCGTAGCTATGTTTGATGTCATCGTGTCTGCAGTCGCATCTCCAAGCGCGTATATTCTGCATCTTAGACGCAAGAAGACACGCGCTATGCCCAGAAGCTTTGACTTCAGAGACGCGTCTATTCTGCATTTCAGACGCGAACATACACGCGCTCACCCAGAAGCTTTGACTTCTGGGACGCGTCTGAGAGTGCATCTATTCTGCATCTCAGACGCGAATATACATGCACTCTGACCAGAAGGTTTGACTTTAGGGAAGCGTCTAAGAGCGTGTCTATTCTACATCTCAGACACGATGATACACGCGCCAGCTCCGATAAAAAAATAATTTTTTATTTCTAGAATTGTATGAATATGTTACACAATAGTACAGTTTACACAATATTGCAGTTTAGCAAATTTGTCTTATTCTTGTGTTTTGTTTGCAGATGTCGCATCCTGGTTTATCTAGCAATGACCCAGATTTGGATCGCATGAATGATACATTGAGCTTGTTCAGTAGAGGAGTCAATGCTTTTTTTGGAGGTTTTCCTAGTAAGGAAAGTGTTCAGCGTCATGTCTGGAATGCCTCTGACGTCTTTTCCTGGCACTGCTTCCCAAACACCAAATGTCCAAACTCCAATTGCAGGTACTCCACGTGCAGTGCCTGTACATGCATTGGTTGAAGAACAAGCGTCAGCCGACGCACATGCATTTGCAGAAGCATATGCATCTAGTGAGGCAGAGGGTAGTCGACAAAGAGGGTGAAGGGAGAGTCGAGGGGGAGGACAAGGCTTGTGTGGGGATTGCCTAGGAGGTAGCGAGCGATCACCCTCACCAGAAGATCACGTAGAGGAGCCTGTATGCCAGTACTATAGAGTTACAGATACTGGTAGCATCTTCCATGATGATGAAGGAAGGGATGTAATGGCGTACATGAGGAGCGTCGTGAATGCGATGTATAAAGATTGCTTCGTTTACTTCAAGAATCAGAAAAGTGGCTTGTGGCAGGAGGTGTTGAGGGCAGTCCATAGGAGGTACCCAAATCCTGAGGATCAGCAATTCTTGGATGATTGGGGACGCACAAAAGTGAGGGATTTGCTTCACAACAAAAGATCCCACCTCATGACATGTGCCAGGGAGTCACTGCGGAGACAGGAGGAGGGGCGTGGAGCCTATAACGAACCACCTATGTGCCACAGTGGAAGAAAGCCAAGAAGAAAGCAGCAGAGAAAGTGAAGAGCCGCCAGCACGCAGAGGCGTGACGCATCCAAATGGAAACCATGGGATCGTCGCATTACAGATCGGGCGGTAGAGAGTCGTGGGAGGTAGAGTTTGTAAGTATATTTTGATTTCTAGTTTTTTAAAAATTATATTTCTTTCAATTCTTTATATAAGTTGTTCTAATACATTGTGTCTCATAATTGTTTGTATATATCATAATTGTTTTGCAGACTACTGTCATTGGTAGGATACCTACTCCTAGAGAGGTAGGTTACCATCGAGGCCATAATAGCACAACCACATGGCTTCACTTCTATGAGGAGGGTCTCATCACTGAGAAGCAATACAAGTGGGCTATGAGGATTCGACAGCCAGAGGAGGTATGTTTTTCTTACTTTTCTATTAAAAGTATAGCTAATTATAACTTTTTCTTTGCAATTGTATGTAAGCAACCTTGATCTTTTGTGTGTGTAGGCGAACCCCAATGTGGAGCATAGCGAGGAGGGGGATAATGATGCTAGAAGCCATGGTGGTGCTAGCGAAGATGTTTCTTCTTCAGATTCGTAGAGGAGCACCATACCTCCTCTATGGCCTTGTTTCCTTGTTTATCTATTATCCATCTTTGAGCCTACTGCTTGCGACCACGCTTTAGGTTGCAAGCACTTAAACTCCCCATGTAAATGCGTTTTATATATAATGAATAAATGGATTTTTCTTTTTAATTCTCGTGCCTTCAGATCCATTGCGTTTTTCCCAAATGCACAATTTGATGTATGGGAGGGGAAAAAAAAAACCAGAGAGCATGTGGTTACTTTTTTTTTTCAATTCTGTGCTTTGCGTCTATTTGTGCGTCTAAAATGCAGAATTCACGCGCCCATACAGGCGCTATATAATTCAAATTAATAAAAAGAAATTAAATATATTTAAGAAAAATAGTTTTTTGGTTTTGCGTTCGCGTCTACTGTCGCATGTAAAAGCGCGCCTATGAACGTGTCTATGTGCACGTCTAATTTTCCATGTAAACACGCTTGTAGACACACAAAAGAAATTAAATAAATAATGATTTTGGTTTTCGTATGCGCTTGTATTCACGCGTGTATATGTGCGTCTAAAGTGCGTCCTATTGGTGAGTGTGGATTTCCTCATACATGCAACTATAGACGCGAAATGGTAGATGCACAAATAGATGGGCTTGTAGACGTGCCCGTAAGATTTTCTCTCAATTCAAAAATCACGTCTAAAAGTGCATCTAAGAGGCCTTTTTTTTGTAGTGTAAGGGAACAAAGAGAGAGAAGGGAGCAGTGAGTGAGCAAGAGAAAAGGGGTTTAAGAGGCCAAGAAGAGAGATAGAGAGCTCATTTGTGTGTATTCTGTTTAGAGAGATCTTGTGAGAGAGAGAGGGAGAGAGAGAGAGAGAGATAGAGAGAGAGAGCGCTACAGGGGGCAGGAGCAGAGATTTCCTTATTGAATCATATTCTTGCATCCTCGAGCCCTAAGGTGTGCTCTGAGTATCATTTAATACTTGTTGATTATAGTCAGGACTCAAGTTGCAATGTTAGAGTAGGCAATGAAGCATTAAATATATTTTTCGTTGTTCGGGACCTTCGTCTTCGCTACACTCAGATGCTATCTATGGCCTCGAATGGCCTCACTTGATTCAGTAGACAGTCCAAGTTATAGTCCACTCAGACTAATAAAATCATCTGAGTTCGAGACTCGGACTCAAACCTTGGACCTCATTTGGCCTCAAACAACCAAGCGTCAGACCACGTAGACTCAGATGATTTGACCTCAAACAGCCATGCATGCGGCCTCGGACAATCAAGACATTACACCTAAACGAGCACACAACTGGGATGACTCGAACATTTGAGTTTGCAACTCGAATACTGCCACTTGGACAAGTTTACAAAATAGCAATTCTGACATATCAAACCCATCCTAGGGTTACACTACAAGGGAATGGGGCAATAGCGATAACCATTTGCGACGCAAAAAAGTGGTGTCGCTAAAAACGTCACTATATGCATCGCTATTAGCGTCGCTAATTCTAATAGCGACGCTAATAGCGATGCTTTTAGTGATGCAAATAGCGATGAAAATAGCGACGCTAATAGCAACCCATATAGCGATGCCGGTCTGAGGAAAAAGTTTTGAAAACCTGAGTGTAACATTTACGAGAAAGAATGAAAGAGAGAGTGGGAGAGATTAAAGCTTTGAGAGGGAGAGAGATAGAGATAGAGAGAGAGAGAGAGAGAGAGAGAGAGAGAGAGAGAGAGAGAGAGAGAGAGAGGGAGCTCATCACCATTGTCACCGTTGCTACCGCTATACACGAAGAAGAAAGAGAGCACTACAACAAAAAGGCCTCTTAGATGCGCTCTTAGACGCGATTTTTGAATTGAGAGAAAATCTTACGGGCATGTCTATAAGCTTGTCTAAATGTGCGTGTACCATTTCGCGTCTATCACTACAACAAAAAGGCCTCTTAGACGCACTTTTAGACGCGATTTTTGAATTGAGAGAAAATCTTATGGGCGCGTCTACCCGCCCGTCTATTTGTGCATCTATAAACTTGCGTCTATAGTCACATGTATGGAGAAATTTACACGCAGAAATAGACGCTTAATAGATGCGCATATACACGCGTGAATAAAAGCGCATAAAAAAACCAAAAATGTTATTTATTTAATTTCTTTTGTGCATCTACCAAGGCATTCACATGGCAAATTAGACAGGCATATAGACACGCCCATAGACGCGCTTTTACAAGCGCCCATAGATGCAAATGCAAAACAAAAAATCTTTAAAAATATATATATATATAATTTATTTTTAAAATTTGAATTATGTAGCGCGTGTATGAGTACATGTAGTCTGCATTTTAGACGTGCTTATAAACGCGCGTTTTCTGCAATTTAGATGCGCAGATAGACGCGCAAAACAAAATTGGAAAAAAAAACCCAGAGAGCATGTGGTTGCTCTCTGGCTTTTTTCCCCCCCTCCCATACATCAAATTGTGCATTTGGAAAAAACACAATGGATTTGAAAGCACGAGAATTGAAAACAAAAGTCCATGTATTCATTATAGATAAAAAGCATTTACATGGGGAGTTTAAGTGCTTGCGACCTAAAGCGTGGCCGCAAGCAATAGGCTCAAAGATGGATAATAGATATATAAGAAAACAAGGCCATAGAGGAGGTATGGTGCTCCTCTACGAATCTAAAGAAGAAACATCTTCGCTAGCACCACCATGGCTACTACCATTGCTATCCCCCTCCTCGCTATGCTCCACATTGGGGTTTGCCTACACACACAAAAGATCAAGGTTTCTTACGTATACATGGTGGAGAAAAATTTATAATTAGCTATACTTTTAATAGGAAAGTAAGAAAAACATAGCTTCTCTGGCTGTCGAATCCTCATAGCCCGGTTGTATTGCTCCTCAGTGATGAGACTCTCCTCATAGAAGTGAAGCCATGTGGCTACGCGGTTATAGCCTCGATGGTAACCTACCTCTCTAGGAGTAGGTATCCTACCAATGATAGTAGTTTGCAAAAAAATTATGATATATACAAACAATTATAAGACACAATATATTAAAACAAATTATATAAAGAATTGAAAGAAATATAAATTTTAAAAAACTAGAAATCAAAATATACTTACAAACTCTGCCTCCCACGACACTCTGCCGCTCGATCCGTAATGCGATCCCATGGTTTCCATTTAGATGCATCGCGCCTCTGCGTGCTGGCGACTCTTCACTTTCTCTGCTGCTTTCTTCCACTCTATGCGGTGGCACATAGGTGGTTCGCTATAGGCTCCACACCCCTCTTCCTGTCTTCGCAGTGAGTCCCTGGGCGTGTCATGAGGTGGGATCTTTTGTTGTGAAGTAAATCCCTCACTTTTGTTCGTCCCCAATCATTCAAGAATCGCTGACCCTCAGGATTTGGGTACCTCCTATGGACTGCCCTCAACACCTCCTGCCACAAGCCGCTTTTCTGATTTTTGAAGTAAATGAAACAATCTTTATACGTTGCATGCATGACGCTCCTCATGTACGCCATTACATCCCTTCCTTCATCATCATGGAAGATGCCACCAGTATCTATAACTCTATAGTACTAGCGTATAGGCTCCTCCACGTGATCTTCTGGTGAGGGTGATTGCTCGCCACCTCCTAGGCAACCCCCACACAAGCCTCGTCCTCCCCCTCGACTCTCCCTCCTCCCTCTCTATTGACTACCCTTTGCGTCGCTGGATGCACGTGCTTCTGCAAATGCACGTGCGTCGGTTGATGCTTGTGCTTCAGTCGATGCGTGTACAGGCGCTACACGTGGAGTACCTGCAATGGGGTTTGGACATTTGGTGTTTGGAAAGAAGTGCCAGGTAAAGACATCACAGGCGTTCCAGACATGACGTTGAATATCTCATCTGCTATGGGAGAGCGGCCAAGGTGTCTAGTCATCTCTCCCATGAAGTCTTTCTTACTAGGAAAACCTCCAAAAAAAGCATTGACCCCTCTACTAAACAAGACTAATGTATCATTCATGCACTCCAAATCTGGGTCATTGGTAGATGAACCAGGATGCGACATCTGCAAACAAAACACATGAATAAGATAAATTTGCTAAACTACAATATTGTGTAAACTGTACTATTGTGTAACATGTTTGTACAATTCCAAAAATAAAAGCTTGTTTTTTAAATCAGAGTTGGCACATGTATATTCACGTCTGAGATGCAGAATAAACTCGCTCTCAGACGCTTCCCTGAAGTCAAAGCCTTTGTTTTCTGAGCAGAGCGTGTGTATTCTCGTGTCTAGTATGCAAAATAGATGCGCTCAGAGACGCGGTCCACCATGGAAAAAACTTAGCATGGCATGTGTATAACCGTGTCTATCATTCAGAATAAACGCGCTTAGAGACGCGACTACAAACATGATAACAGTAAACACAGCTGCACGTCTATATCTGCGTCTCCTCTAGAATCTACACGCGTTGTCAAATGCGCTAAGTCGATAGGCGCCATGATTTTTTTGTGATATAAAAGCTTCAAATTCATAGAAAGAAAGATCCTAATACAGAAAGAGAGAGAGAGAGAGAGAGAGAGAGAGAGAGAGAGAGAGAGAGAGAGAGAGAGAGAGAGAGAGATAGAGAGAGAGAGAGAGGACTCACCTTGGGTCTTTGGTGTGGACGGGTGGTGGCGCTGCTTCCTTCCCTTTCTTCCTCTCCTTAGTGAGTTGTTCTCCCTTGATGCTTGTTGCTTGTTGTCTCCTCTGTTTGCCTCTTGTTCTCCTCTCTTTTGTTCTCTCTTTCTTCCTCTCCTTGACTTTCTTCTCTTTAGCTGTCTTATTTTCTTTCTTGTCTCTTTGAAGTGAAAGAAGAGGCGACTCATGAGGAGGTGAGTCATGAAGAGACTAGTGGAGATAGACTGCATGTCGACTGAACTCGAGCTCCAGAATGCACAAAAAATGCAAGAAAGGCGTAGTTTGAAAAAAAATCGCTTATATCTTTTGAATTTTGACGATTGCGTCTATTTCTGCGTGTATATGTGCGTCTAATTTTACGTAAACGCATTAGTAGACGCGTAGATAGACGTAGGCATAGACGCGCATTTAGCGCGCTTGGATTTTTATCATAATTAGTTTTTGTATTTAAGATATATTTTAATAGTAAGTTTTTATCATAATATTTTATGTATTTATGATAATTTTTGTGTATTTAAAATTGAATATCTTAGAATAATTAATATGCCTTGAAGTTTTTATGTAAACATATTAATAATAAATTTGATGTTGTCATGAATTAGGTTTATCATGTCGTCGTCATCACCTAGTATGGTGCATGCTGATGAGTCAACAAGCACATCCTCAAGTGAGGATGAAACATTACGTCTTCATAATCGAGATGCATGGCTACGATGAAAAATTAAATGCATGTGTGATCGTTATCGAGGGTGTATTTTTCGAGCACGTCGAGTTGCAATATCACACCTTAGCATATATGGAGAATGGGACTGAGAAAAATCACCGGTATTCATTGTTTTTAACACTAAGATTGCTAGTCTATGTTTGAAATATATATCAATGTACATGTAACTCCCTTTTGTGGTTGAGCAGGATGCGGTTCCACATCCTCAGATGCTCCCTCTTGGGTATCGAGAAGCCACAAAATGTCGACATGAGGAGGCAGAGTCTTCAAGAAGAGTGGAGACTGACGACCATGATAGTAGCCCTCATGAAATGCCCCATCAAGTTGTAGAGGACGAGATTTTGGACAACATGGTACACGATCTATTTTTGCAACCAGTTTGGGGAGAAGGTCACTCTACGAAGCCAGATGACCCACTATACGTAGCGTCATCTACTCCGTTGTATGAAGGTTGTATGTACTCCGTTCTTCGTGCGTCCCTCGAGATACTTAACTTGCAAACAATTTATGGATGGAGTAATGTCGATTTGAATGCGTTATTGAAGTAGGTATCAATTCAGTTTGGCTTATGAATCGTAATATTAATTGTTCTATTTTGAAATCAGACACAAATATATGTTGGTGGTTTTTTAACTCACTTTTAAAAATATATGTAGGTTATTATCACAAATGCTTCCAAAAGGAAACAAATCACCAACTAAGAGAGAGCAAGTAAGACATTACTTGACATCTCTGGGAGGCCTCGATTATGTCAAGATCCATGCATGTGTCAATGATTGTGTCAATGAGTTCGCACGAGAGTGTCCTGTTTGTGGTGATACGAAGTGGAGATGAAGTCAATGGATGTGCCTCGTAAGGTTTTGCGATATTTTCTGATTACTCCACGTATTCAACTTATATTCAAGTGTAAGTCTATTGAAAAGCTCATGTCATGGCATGCTAGTCATCGTTCAAGTGATGGAAAATGGAGGATCCCTGCAGACACACCGGCATAGCAACATATAGACAATTTGTGGCCCGTTTTCAAAGAAGAGCCAAGAAATTTGAGTTTTGGTTTAGGTATACATGGAATCAATCCATTTGGCATCAAAAGCACATCATACAGTGTATGGCCAGTGGTATTGGTGAACTATAATATTCCTCCATCCATGGCAATTAAAAAGGGACATGTAATGTTGTCCCTTTTGATTCCTGGAAAGCACGAAGGAATTTGATCCAAATACATTGCAAGATGCTCAAGTATTATCTGTTGAGGTGATTTGTTTGGTGGAGGAAATTTTTCCTTGCTCCATTTTGACTACTCAATTACATTTACTCGTACATTTGATTGATGAGATCGCACTTTGTGGGGCAGTTCATGCAAGGTGGATGTTTTTTCTTGAGCACTTTATGAAAACCTTGAAAGATTTTGTGAGGCAAAAAGCACGGCCTGAGGGAAGCATGGCTGAGGGTTGGTTAGTGCAATCATCCCTTGCTTATATCTCTGAATATCTTGCTGAAGTGGACCCCTCTCAAGCATGACTATGGAAAGACGATGAAGACTTGAGGATGACCTCTATAATACATCAAGGAAAAGGAATGAGTAAATTGCTAACAAAAGAAGAACTTCGTAAGTTAAATAGTTTTTGTGTGCTCAATAGTGATGTAATGAGCAAATGGATGGCACTATATAATGAAGCAAGGGCAAGAAGAAAAAGCAAAAGACAAGCATTTCGCACCAGATATGGATGTAATGTCTCATTTCCAGATCATCTAAATGCGCTCCCACGTCATATTGATATAGATTGGTTACATGAGGAAATGGAGAGAATGGAAAAAGAGGAGGAAATTAATATATCTCAAGAAGAGTGGGAATACGCATGAGGTTGCTTATCAAAGGCGAGACATACTATCAATTAATTTGTTTCTAGTTATATTTTATATAATAAATTGATATGTTCGATACTATCTCAACAATGCGAGCAAGTATATATGTAAAAGCTAAATTTTTTATATGTATACATGTGATACATATACACAATATAATAAGTATTTAAGTTTCTTGCTTTTGTTTTTCAAATACAGGTTGTGTATCATCCAATGGTAAGCAATAATCGATGGTGGTATGTCATCCCTATATCTAATCATTCAATACCAATATATGGTAATATTACCGACATAGAGATAGCAGATAACAATCCAACAATTAATGATGATGTACATGATGACACCATAATGGATGATATGTGTGATATAGTACAAGATGATCCTCACGAGGATGTTCAAGGAAACGCAGAAGAGGATAATAATGTGGTTGATGATGATGAAGTTATTGAGCAATATAGCAATACATCTGATAGTAGGATAGACTTATTTGTTTCGTTACCTCTTGGCAACATAGACCTAGAAGTAGATAGCTTAGCAAGGGCTGATCTCATTGAAGATGAGATGGATCATTCACTGTAACATACTTAATTCACTTAATGATTCAATGTGTATTCTTAATTCTATGGGAAATATCATATGCACATGTGCATACACAAGAATCAATTGTAATATTTCCACTAGAAATATTAAAGAGCTTTGATCATCGCATGCCTGTGCAAAAGCTATGCAAAGTTATCTCCCACATTGTAAATATTGGCAGCTAAATCCTTACCCCACAGTGTAATAATGAGCCCATCTGCATTGTGCAAATGAGGCCGGGGCTTTAAAAACTGCAAAGTCACGTGAGAACACCCCTCTTGGAAAAATGGGCAATTTGGATAATGGGTAAGATTAAGGTAAATTTTTTTAAATAATTACCCCTCCCCTCAATCGATGCATAGCAGGGGGAGAAGGAGTGTGTGGGGTGTGAGTTAAGTGGAGAGAGGAAGTGTGGTGTGTAGGATGCATGAGGGGGGAGGCATGCACCAGCCACATATGTGGCTACCTCTCCCCCCCTTAGCACTATAAAACCACCCTTAAGCGTGGGTAGAGGGAGGTACAAAGAGAGAGAAGGAAGAGCATCATGCTGACGCCGTACTGCAGCCCACAGAAATTGCCACCCTACCATGCCCTAGTTCTCCAGGCTGCCGCCCATACCACCGCCATTTCATCATAATCAACCCCCCCTTTTTTCATCGTCATCTCCTCTCTCCAATCATTGACCTCCCCCTTCCACGTCAATTCTGCTGTAAAGCAGAAGCTTCTTAGAAGGTTCCTTGGAAGCTTCTAAGGATAAGGCTCCCATATGCTCCGTTTCCACGAGCTTTCCTGGGGTCTTAAAAACCTACACCTTGTAAAGGGGTATTCCTGTGTAAGGGAGAAATAAACGGAAGTTGAGGTTGTTCGCCAAAGCTTGGAAGGAATTTAGAGATCGTGTAAAGGGCAAGGACAAACCACGAAGTCCAAATCCTCTACGTCTACGATGGCTCCAAAGCCAAAGTCGCAAGGCACATGCACGAAGGTCTCTTCCCCGAGCATACGCGTGGACATTCCCACGAGCCCTCAAGCCCAAGTTCCACGAGTTTAATTCCACATAAAAGAAATGCTTTAAGCACGCTTAACTCCATAGGAAGAATGTATTTACGCTTGTCGTTAATTCATGTAGTAAAGATAAAAAGTACATTTGAGAAATTATCTCCTTGAATGATGGACAAGGGTTGGTGCATGTCATGCAATTGGGTTGCTTGCATTTCCAAAGTTGTGAACATAAATTACTTTTCCGTCTTACGAGCTTAGTTGCATGTTGCCTTCTTTGTGCATTTCGAAAGTTACAAGCCTAAACACATATTGCTTAGGGTTAAAAGATGAAATTGTTAAGTGCATCTTTGATTTTCCGTGGAAAGAATAAGCATATATTACATTTAGGCAATAACTTCCTTGTTATGACTCGCATGAGAAAATTATTATCATCCGTTGCACGGCATGAAAATGAAACCATGGACATTGCATGTTGCATACAAAGACGCTTGTAGAATGGATTAAGATTGCATGGTACATATTTGTCATGCATGAACTTCATTCATTGAAGTTGTATCTAGAAAAGGTTGCATGTCACATATTTGTGATGCATGAACTTCATTTATCGGAGTTGCATCTAGGGAAGGTTGCATATCATATTAAAGTCTGAAATTCAATTGCATTAAACAAAAGGTTGTAGGCATAGTTCCTTGATATAAATTCTTGTAGGCTTTATGCAAGTTATTCTCCGAATTGTCATTTGCCATGACTTTAGCAAGAAAAGAAAAGGGTTATTGCAAACCTTATAGTACATAGAGGTAACGAATCACATATTTACACGTAATGTGATGTCTTGCAACTATTTACACCTTTAGAATAAGTTTAGCATCTCTAAGATGAGATCGTTTCTTGTCGCAAGACAAGTAGACCGATTTGATTAGACCACTTATAAGGATATAACCCTCAAGGGATTTGTATAAGCATAGCTAGTTAGTACAATGAACACCTCAAAATGCTAGCTAGGGTTTAGCACGTTAGAAATTCTGCCTAGTATCGCACTTGGACGCCAAGTCGAGACCCTCAAACCTAAAGGATCCTACCCACATTCACGGAATGGTTAGGTTAAGTGAACGCCCATGCAATAATGATCTAGGATTTTACCCTAAGGATCGAACGACATCCGAGTGAGTTTGGAAACCCCAGGCCCAAACATTATTGGCCAAGCAAGGTCAACGTTGGGTTGGGTAAGAAGACCTCCCAAACCCTACATCTTGACTAAACAAATTCCTTGACCAAGAAACGCCATTGATGGGTGAAATGACCCCATGAGTTAGGTGCGACACTTGCACAACAAGTTGCAACGTTGCATGGCTTTGTGGTTTTATCACAGGATAGATTTGCCACTCCTTGGAAAAAGGTTGGTATGCTCTAGCGCAAGTCTAACTTGCAAGAGGATGAGTAGTCATCCTGTTACATCACCCTTCTTGGGCTGATTTGCTAGGTTAAGGGAAGTTATGCATTGCTTAGTAAGCAAAGGATCAATCAAGTTAGAGTGACATGGTCGCCAAGATTTACTGTCTTAACTTAAGAAACCTAAGGTGTTGGTTAATTTGGGTTGACAGCGTATGACCCTAACCTAAGGATAAAAGGGTAAACAAACAAAACCTTGGGGATCTTGCCAGTCGCAATTGATCCCGGATCGGATGCTGGACGCATTCGAAGAAAAAGGATTCACTCCTTAGCAGTTGGCCAAATAAAACGACCACTGGATTGTTTGTGTTTGTATAAGTTAAGAGCACTGTTTGTATTGCTTTGCTCAATGAACTAAGGATGGAAAGATAATTAATGCTTCAAGTTGAAGGCCTAAAGGGAGAGGCATCATCAGTTACCCCCGACTGTCTGCCTGACCCTAACTAAGGGGGTTGTTAGCCGCGCCGGGAACTTGGACCGAACTGCCACGAGAGGTCTCTCTGTTAGGCGCTACTTGGAGTAGGAGGACGCTTGGGTGCCAGGGGGGCTCTGGCCATAAATCCCTTGCCTTCCGTGCCCTACACAAGAGGCTGAGGTGACTCGGGATTGGATCTCGAGGCCCAGATACTAGTCTATGGGCAGAATCTTGGATTAGTAATCCCTGTGGATTGCTGGATTGCCTTCGGGTGGATTATGGATTAGCCTATGTGTTGGATTATTATGATGTATTCCAAAGACTGATTAATAAGATAACTTGTTGAAAAGGAACTTGTTTGACACTATTTGCTATGTCAAGTGCTAAGATTACGTGAAGGAACCAGTGACTAATTGGCTAATTAAGGAAGCTGTTTTATGCGTGTCCAACTAAATGTGGTAGGTAATTAGACAACTAAAGCAACCATGAGGAAAGTGTGGTGGATGTGGTCATGGGTCCACCCGTCCTACGGATGGGTGGTCCCGGTTGGCCGGAAACTTTTCTCAAACGAAATCGACAGCAGGGAACTTTTCTCGAAGGAAATTGAAGAGCAAGGAACATTGACCTAGAATCTAGGATACTAGAATCCTGACTTATGCTGTTTTAGGGGAACGGAATGGGACTATGCCTTATGGGTAGAGAAGTCGAGCTTTGCATCCCTTTTGTTTTCCATTCTCCTTGAACCAAGTGCAGCATGAATTTGCTTCGACCCTAACGTTTCTGCGTAAAGTAGTTCACCTAGAGTTCGACGCTAGCTACTGTTCTAGGAAGTTGACCATTAAGAAAACCCCGATTTAGGTCGATCCTAAGTGGGAATGGTTGGAATGCTTCCACTTCGGGCAGACTCGGGAGGACCTAGATCGCAAACCCTGTGACATTCCATGGGAGTGCCGGGCGGTGTTTTCTAGACTCTCTTCCCGATGGGCTGCTAAGACGTATCCTACAAGTGAATAGGTGGACACGTTACATCAATAGTCAAGTTTAAAGCTAAATTGAATTTTCCATAATAAAAAGGAAGTATTTTTTATCTTCTTCAAGTAGAGAAATTACGAGGTACATGCAATGCTTGCTACTAATTGTATAATAAGGTTTGTGTCACTTGCCACTAATTAAGTATAATAGGCTTGTCAATTGGAGGAATTGCCATTCATTAGAGAGCAATGCAAAAATAATTATTAACTCTGGTTTTTTATTATATTAAGTCCAATTTCAGGTGGTTTAATAATTACGCGTCTATATTCGCGTCTATCTGCGCAAATATATAGACGCAAAATTCGTGTCTATTTACACGCTCTTTTACAAGCACATATAGATGCAATGATAGAGGCATCCGACTTTGCACGTCTAACATGCGCATCTATGACTTGTTTTTGTTGTGGTGGAAGTGTGCAAGGGAGAAGGGAGAGAAGGTGGAAAAAGAAGGTACAAAGGGTTTTATCTTCAGGCCTTTCAGGTAGGTACATTGCCTCTTCTTGCTTTATTTTTGTGTTCTCTTGTTTTCTTTTTTTGTTTTTCTTTGCAAAGAGATACATGGAAAGAGAGGGAGGGAGAAGAATGAAGGGAGAGAAAGAGAGAAAGAGGGAGAGAAAGGAAACAAAGGGAAAGAGGAAGAGAGAAATGAGAGATGAAGGGAGGGAGAGAGGATAAGTGAGAGAAACAACGAGAGAGAGAGAGGGGGGAGAAACAAAGAGAGAGGAAATAAAGAAAGGGAAATAGAGAGAGAAAGAGAGGGGGAGAGAAATAGAGAGAGGGAGAGGGAAGGAGGAGAGGAGGAGGAGGTAGAAAAGAAGGTGAGGTAAAGAGAGGAAGGAGAGTGAAAAGAAGAGAGAGAGGAAGAAAGAGAGATAGAGAGAAAAAATAGAGAGTGAGAGAGAGGGAGAGAGAAATAGGAAAACAATGAGAGAATGTGAGAGAAGGTTAATAAAGAAAAGTAAAAGGACAGGGGGGAGAGAGAGATAAAGAGAGGTGGGGTGACATTTCTTTCAATATCTTTATTTCTTAAGCTTTTTATTTTTTATCTTTGATAGTCCTTGCAATGAGATGAGTTGAGTGAGAGTGGGGAGGGAAGGAGAGAGAGAAATAGAGAGAAGAAGGGAGGGAAAGGAAGAGAGAGATGGAGAGAAAGGGGCTTCATAAAAAAGTGTCAAAACCTGAGCATGGCATTTTACAGGTTTGTAAACGAGAGAGAGAGAGAGAGAGAGAGAGAGAGAGAGAGAGAGAGAGAGAGAGAGAGAGGCCGCCACCACTGCCGCCATCCACAAAGAGGGAGAAGAGTGAGAGTGGGGAGGGAAGGAGGGAGAGAAATAGAGAGAAGAAGGGAGGGGAAGGAAGAGAGTGATGGAGAGAAATAAAAAACGGGAGAGAGAGGGGCTTTATAAAAAAGTGTCAAAACCCGAGCATGGCATTTTACAGGTTTGTAAACGAGAGAGAGAGAGAGAGAGAGAGAGGCCATCACCACTGCCGCCATCCACAAAGAGGGAGAAGACAAGTGTAAAGGAGAAGGAAGGAATTCCCGAAGGAGAAAAAAAATGAGAGAAGTACGAAGGGATTCTTCTTCAAGCTTTGAGGTAAGTGCATTATCTCTTCTCTCTTTTTTTTCCCTTTTCTTTACTTATCTCTTTCTTTTTGTTGATGAAGAGTGTATAGAGGGAAGAAGTAAGAAAGATCAACGTGCACAAGGGAAATTAAGAGAGAGAGAGAGAGAGAGAGAGAGAGAGAGAGAGAGAGAGAGAGAGAGAGAGAGAGAGAGAGAGAGAGAGAGAGAGAGAGAGAGAGAGGTCACTGCCATTGCCAATCCACCACAAAAAGAGAGGAGAACTGCAAAGAAGAAGGAGGGAACCCGTGAAGGAGAAGAAGAAGAAGGAGAGAAACACGAAAGGATTATTTTTCAAGCTTTGAGGTAAGTGCATTATCTCTTCTCTCTTTGTTTTTCTCTTTTCTTTACTTCTCTCTTTCTTTTTGTTGATGAAGAGCGTATAGAGAGAAGAAGTGAGAGAGATCAACGTGCACAAGAGAGAGAGAGAGAGAGAGAGAGAGAGAGAGAGAGAGAGAGAGAGAGAGAGAGAGAGAGGTCGCTGCAACTGCCAATCCACCACAAAAAGAGAGGGGACAACTACAAAGAAAAAGAAGGAAACCCTTGAAAGAGAAGAAGAAGAAGGAGAGAAGTGCGAAGGGATTCTTCTTCAAGCTTTGATCTCTTCTCTCTTTGTTTTTCTCTTTTCTTTACTTCTCTCTTTCTTTTTGTTGATGAAGAGTGTATAGAGAGAAGAAGTGAGAGAGATCAACATGCGCAAGGGAGATTGAGAGAGAGAGAGAGAGAGGTCACTGCCACCGCCAATCCACCACAAAAAGAGAGGGGACAATTGCAAAGAAGAAGGAGGGAACCCATGAAGGAGAAGAAGAAGGAGAGATATGTGAAAGGATTCTTCTTCAAGCTTTAAGGTAAGTGCATTATCTCTTCTCTCTTTGTTTTTCTCTTTTCTTTACTTCTCTCTTTCTTTTTGTTGATGCAAGACTTGGAGCTAAAAGGGATGGAAAGATTTTGAGTACGAGTTCTAGACAACCCACCGGTAGGAAGGTAGACTGCTACAGCTATGACAATAGAAAGAAGAGCCTACATGATGTACTACATGTACCTTCTATTACCAAGAATCTATTGTCGATTGGACAGATGTGGCAGAACAAAATTTACAAGAATCTATTGTCGGTTGGATAGATTATTTCAACGGATACACATGGCTGTACATTCGGAAGTACAAGGATGAGGAACTCGATGTCTTTAAGAAAATGGATTTAAAGAGAAATGCAAGTCAGATGGTTAGTTGGAAAGGTATAAAGCCCAGCTCGTTGCAAAGGGATATGCACATCAATACAGCCTAGATTATGAGGGGACTTTTAGCTCGGTTGCCAAGATGGAAATGGTGAGAATAGTCATTGCATTAGCGGCTTCTAAGGACTGAAAATTATGAAAAATGGATGTCAAAAATGCATTCCTGAATGGTGACTTGCTTGAAGAGGTATATATGGAGTGGCGTGAGGGTTATGTACACAACCTAAGGTGTATATCGATGCTAGCTAGCAACCCCATCTATCATGCTAGATCCAAACACATATAGATTCATTACAATTTCATCAGAGAAATGGTACTTGCAGGATAGATTGATCTACTTCATGTGAAGACAGAAGACCAGGTAGCCGATATCTTTACCAAATCACTTGGTAAAGATAAATCCGTTTGTTTCAGGGATCTACCTAGAGTACAGCAACTAGTCTGAGCTCAAGAAATGGAGTTTGAGAAGGGGGAGGATGAGCTTGATTCGTTTGTTTCAGGGATCTACTTGGAGTACAACAACTAGTCTAAGCTCAAGAAATGGAGTTTGAGAAGGGGGAGGATGAGCTTGATTCTTTTGATCTTAAAACACCTCCATCCATTGACATTGAGGGTGAAGACAAGAAAGAAGATGACTTAGACATAGGTAAAAACAAAAAGGAAGAAGTAGAGCTTAAAGATACTACCACTCCCTATATAAGTGTTTCTGGCTCCAACACCATGGTATAACTCTTATAGATGTCCAAATGCTCCCCCAAAAAGACTTGAACAAGTTTGGAATAAGCTGGAGTGAGTAGATGATCAATGGGACTTATTCATATCTCAGGGTCCTGACTATAATGAAAGCTTGAAGTGAAGCTCTTCTTCTTGGGCCTAACAAGTGATAAAAAAGCTCATTGAGCAATACATTTTTAAATTGATTATATCTAGCTTTTGCAATCACAAGCTCTTTTTCTTCTCGGGCCTAAGCAAGTGATGAAAAAGCTCCTTGCAAAATACATTTTCGAATTAAGTATATCTAGCTTTTGCAATCAAAGGATTCAGTTTTTTTTAAAAAATCTGATACATAATTTTTAGACATTAGGTGTAGGTGACATTGGCAAATGAATTATGCAAGAATATTTAGTGCATATAGCTAGAAGGATAGTAGGCCTGCATGCCCTGCCACCTAATTTTTTTCCCCTCTGTAACCGTCGTTATTTGTGTCGGAAATAAGCGATGCTAATAGCAACACAAATAGAGACGCTAATAGCGACGCTTATAGCGATGCTAATAGTGATGAATCGATCGCATCACTAATAGCGACGCAAATAGTGATGACAGGGGTAATTTTTTCCATGAATAATTTCGTCGCTTTAAATGTCGCTATTGGGTCTATATGTTGTAGTGCTAACAGAGCTTGAGTCCAAGCTAGGAAACATCGCCATAGGCCTCCAGATGCATAAAATGGCTTATAGAGCTGACAAACTCAAGAATCACGACCTAATGGTCTAAAAACAATTGTGATCATTGACCATTAGTTTCTTATCATTCTAGAGACCCAAATTAGCTAATGGAACCTACTATCTCTCAGACCACGCATCTAGAATGTACTAGAGACCAGAATAGACCATCAAGAGTGGCCATCACTTGTACGAAGAAGTTGTAATTAGCTAAAACTGATTGAAAAGAGTGTGATCTGCATTGCTTCTATTGAACTCACACACCGCACCACTTAAAACACTTGGAGTGCACCAGAAAAGTAGAAAGCTTGATATTGTATCATGCACATTGATAAGCACCACTCAAGTGTCTGAGTGCATGTAATGTTGAGGATTTCTTTCAATAACAAGAAACTCACACAAGATAACATAAGTCAACAAAGCCACTAGTAGGAGGAGACCCCCAAATGCCAAAAGAGTGACCAAGAAGACCAATCATTGAAGGTTGAGAGGCTTGAGTAATCGAGCCGCTTAGGGAAAACTGACACAATTAGGGATGCAACTTTATCCAATCTGATCAACCTGATTAATACCCTAGTTGCTTAGGAAACCATTGATATATCAAGAGCTAGCACCAACCTAGGAGATGATGAACTTGGCTTATGGAAGAACTCCCAACTGATATACAACAGCTTGTAAACTAGTATGACCTGTGAACCAAAATGGTGCACCATGGTAGACCAGCCAAGGAGATTATAACCGATCTCGAGGAAGAGAGAAAGTTGGCAAGAAAAGCACAGCTACCTACAACCAAGAGTAGTGAGCTCAAAAGCCGAGATAAGCTATAGAAATGCGTGAGGTCCAATGCACCTTGTCCCTCACCAACAAAACTAGGGCAAGACCAAATACGTGAGGTCCAATGCACCTTGGCCCTCACCAATAGAACTAGGGCAAAACCAAATTTTGAGAGAGGGGGAGAGCACTAGAGGCAAATCTTATGCAGAGCAAGCTTTTTACGAAGCAACTCTTAGGTAATACATTTGTAGAGCAACCCTAGCAACTATGTTGCTCTCGAGGCTAGGAATCACCCCGAACTCTAAGAGCCAAACTAAGATATATGTAAATGCTAAGCAACTCACAGCCTAACAATGACCCATATAGCTTCATAGAGCAGTTTGAGCAAGTATGCAAGGTGAATAGCCTCATGAACCTTGCTCAATGTGCACAAGCTTTCAGACTTTACCTAACAGACAAAGGACAAATGTGGTATACTAGCCTAGATAATGCCGAACATAATAGCTTTATATAACCTTAAGGATCTATTCATCAAGAGATTCTTTGAGGCAAGGTATTCCAACAACTTCATTATCAGGTTGATGAATGTCAACCCCAAAGGGACAAAGAGGATATCCAAGACTATGTTACTCATGTGCAGAGCCTCTTTGAGAGAATCCCAATGGTAGAATGACCTAACAAGTGAGCGGTCTCCATTGTATTCATAAATGGAATCCAAAGTGAAGAGCTTTACAAGGCCTTAGTGGGCAACTCAAACTTGCAAAGGGATGTGTTAGCTAAAGTCTTTGAAGAAGCCATATGTGTGGATGACCTACTTAGGAGAGATTCGAGAAGCTCGAGAGCCACAACTCGAGATAGCACTACCTCTAGATCCTTAGAGAGAGCTACAGCCATTGGCAAAAGATCCAACCAAAGTACACAAGACAAGGGAAAGAGTATCGGCGACAACTAGGAGTTGGCAGATATGAAGCTGAAGTTGGCTAAGCTTCAAGAGATGATGATAAGGCCCATGTGGCCTCACGTGCATTACAGAGGAAATCACCTTCCAAGCGAGTGCTTGGATCCTAGATCGAGACCATATGCTAAACTATGGTAGGGACCCATTCCAGATTCTTGAGACGATTCCCATACCCGCAACCATATAATCAATCATATTACCTAGGGAATAGGCCATTGAACTTTGGAAGGGAAGCTCCATTAGCTATCCCAACATCCAACTACTCAAAGCCAGCCACCCCTAGGATGGACACCAACCTTATAGGGATACCCAGACCACCTAGACCCATTATGACCCATCCACTAAGAGATACTCCAATACATTATGTAGAGAAACTGAATGAGGACGAACTATACATAAACCCATACGTCTCATATGATAAGGAGGGTAACCCCATCTTGATAGATTTCAAACCAATGCCAATGATGACGCTAGTCAAGAGAAGAGGTATAGGTCTAGAAGGATAGAACCAAGGACCCATCACATGCTAGTCACCCAAGGGCATATCTCATCTTGCTGCCTTGAAAGGGAGCAAGCCAATAGAGACAGAGCCAACCTGAGATATCTAGAGTATAGGATTACACACTTGTATGTCAAGTATTCTAGGTAGAAAACCTCAAGTAGTTTGGTAAACATGTCATCTATACCATTGGGGCTATTCGGAGTTGAGATACTTGATGGTGAGGTCACATTAATTGTGTTGAATTTCATGACCCGACAAACTAAGCATGCCAATATCTCACTACCCAAACCTGGAAACCTTGACGCAACTTCAATAGGGAAGAAGAGGTATACGAGAAGGAGAAAAATGATTGAGGAAAAGGTTACACTCAAGACAGATAATACCACCATATTTCAAGGGGAAGCAAGTCACGAATGCAAAAGCCAAAACATCTGCTCTTAAGACGATAGAAAAGGGGAATGTTAAGATTGGGGAGTATCCTGATCTGAGGCACTAATTGGGAGTAGTAGATAAGGTCAAGAAGTGGGTAAGAGAAGCCTAAGAGAACCTAAAGGATGTTGAACCCATCATTGAAGATGAGATTGATTAGCTCTCTAGCATGAGCACACCAGTCCCGTCTACAAGGGAAATATCGAGAGACACATCCCCATCCCATGTAGCACCACATAGACAAAGCCTAGATGTCATAGGCAGGCAAGACCCTCCGAAATCACTAGCAAAAGAGCATAGAGCCCGATGAAAAGTAAGTGGTTAGCAATCTACTCACAACATTGATATTAGCTCTTGTGACTCTACCTCTAGGAGAGTTGCTTAGGTAGAACCTAACACTATGACAAGTGTTGAAATAGTGGGTAGAAGGACCTAATGAGCTTGGACCAACCGGCTTGTGTAATGCCTCGAATCAAAAATGTCATTTTTCCCTTTTCCGTACGCATGGTAAGCACTACTTTGGAGTTTCATCTCTCAAAAGGCACGGATTCCGAAGCTTCGTCCTACACGAGAACCTGAGGATCTTAAAATTCTTCAACCTTGACCCTGCATATGAGAACAAGGGTTAGGGGCTAAAGATTAAAAGGGGCTAGGAAAGGCAAAAGGAAGAGATTAAGGTTTCAAAATTAAAAAGGTTTGAAGAAAAAAATGAAAGAAAAGAAAACGAAGACTTACCTGCTGTCGTAGAGCGCCACCGATCCTCCCTCCAAACACGTGTTGACCGCCAGCATCACGACCCTCGTCGCCACCCTGATCATCATCGCCATCACCCACATCAGCATGATTACTCTTGAAGCCTCCATCTCCTCTCTAAGACGTGCACCACCATGACGGAGTCCACCATCGACTTGTCCACCAAGACGATGAGAGAGAGAGGGGATAACTCCACTTGCAAAGGCTATATAAGGCCTTTGTGATCACAAGGCTAAGGGGGAAGAAAGATTATGCATTTACACTATTGAGGAGAGAGAGGAGAGGAAGAAGGAGAAGAAGAGGGAGAGAGAGAGAGAGAGAAGAGGGAGAGAGAGGAGAGGAAGAAGGAGAAGAAGAAGGAAAAGAAGAGGGAGAGAGAGGAGAGGGAGAAGGAGAAGAAAAGGGAGAGAGAGAGAGAGAAGGAGAAGAAGAAGGAAAGGAAGAGGAGAGGGAGAGAAGAAGAGAAGGGGAGAGAGAAGAGAGGAAGGGAAGGAGAGAAAGAGAAGAGAGAGAGAGAAGGAGAAGAAGAAGTGAAGAAGAAGAAGAAGAGGTAGAAGGAGAGAAGAGAGAAGTAAAAAAAGAAGAAGAGAAGGAAGGAGAGTGAGAAAGAAGGAAAATAGAAGAGGACGAAGAGAGGGAGAGAGAGAGAAGGAGAAAGAGAGGGGAAGAGAGTTGGAGAGTGAAGACCGTTCGAGGAGCCACACTCAAGCCATGCCCTCATCGGCATTCGAGGAGCCACACTCAAGCCATGCCCTCATCGGCAAAGTATCCCCAGCCGTGACCTTTCCCTCCCGAACCGGTCATCTTGAAGGCCGCTTAGGCCAGACTATCCAAACCCCATAGAAATGGCTCCCAAGAAGAAAATTGCAGGAAGCGTAGGTGCCAAAGCTAACGTTGGTACCAGTAATGCGGGAGAGGCGAGCGGAGTGACCAACGCAATAAACGCCCCTACGAACACGAATCAAACCCAGGTTCTTTAAGCGTTATAGTTAATTTATTTCTTGTGGAAGAGATAAAAGGGTTAGCTACATGCATGGAATAAGGACGAGTCGTAGGATTTTTGTTTACTCTAAGTGCTAGATTGCATGCTTGAAATGGTAGAGTATGGAGTTTGCATAAGTTTATATGCATGAAATAATAGCTTTTACACACATAAAATGATAAGGTTTTTGCAGTATTTCACATAAAATAATAGCTTTTAAACCAGTTCAGTGCATGAATAGTCATTTAGAATTCATGCTTCACGATCATGACTAAAAGGAACACATGAAATGATAGTTTCCAATGGATAGAAACCCAAACCTTCATGGGATCCGGTGCATTAGAAATAAGTATAATTGCTTGCGAATTGTTTTATCGATCATGCTGTAGACTATCGCAAATGGATACACTCCTAGCTTAATTGAAGCTGGTGACCTAACCCTAAATGGATTGTTGACCCAAGTTATGCTTGGTTGTTTGAAAAGGTTGTAAATCCCTTGAGCAAGAATTTTGATACATCCAAGTTAAATTCTGATTGTGCATGCAATGGGATTGCAATGCCTTCAAGCAAGAGGTTGTGCATTCAACTGTTTGTTAATGTGGTTTTGGATATTAACCCAGGTGGGGTGTGTTTGATGTTTGCATGGCCGGGTCTAAGATGAGTGATTGCCATGGAAACAAAAGGGATGTTTTCCCTAGTGATTGTTTTTAAGCTGGGTGCTTCAGCTACGGTTGATTTCCTAAAGGGATAATTAAGGAAGGATGGTGCTAGCTACCCCCCGCAAACCGCCAAACCCTAACCAAGGGGGTTGTGAATCCACGCCAGGAATGTGGACCGAACCCGTCACGAGAGGTCTCTCCGTGGAAATTACTTGGCGTAGGAGGATGCTCGGGTGCTAGTGGGGGCTCTAGCTATAAATCCCAATGCCTCCGGGCCCTAGACAGGTGTTCTATGTGACTCGAGATGGGATCTTGAGGCCTTGATACTAGTTACAAGGCGGAATCTTGGTAGGATAGACCTTCGGGTTTTATTGCCAGAAGACGAAAGGATTTTTCTGTGGAGGTAGAAAGGAACACTTAATTCTCATGTATGGGCAGGAGACACACATTAATCCAAAGATAAGTTAAGGAAGTGTTTGATCTTGTTTTCATGTCAATGCCCTAAATTACGTAAAGGAACCTATGATTAACGGGTTAATTAAGGAAGCTGCTTTTATGTGTCAAACATAATGTGGTAGGTAATTAGATAACTAAAACAACCACCGAGGAAAGAGTGGTGGATGTGACCAATGGGTCTATCCTACGGAAGGGTGGTCTTGGTTAGCCAAGAGCTTTCCTCAAAAGAGAAGTGTTAACGAGGAATGTTAGGAAGACCCGATTACAAGGAACCCGGACTTCAGGTCAATCCTAGTGGGAATGACTGAATAAGTTCCATTGCGGGGCAGACTCAAGAGACCCTAGTTGGAAAACCCCGTGTCATTCCTTGGGAGTGCCAGGCGGTGTCTTCTAAATATATCTCTCGATGGGCTACTAAGACGTGTCCCGCGATTTAAGGAGCGGTCACGTTACAGCTTCCGTGACCATGATGCAATAATGTAATTGTTGAGTTTAATCCTAAACTCAATGCCTAAGTCCTTGAACTTAAATGATTTTTGGGAAGACATAGAAATGCATGCAGTCTTATCTATTGTAGCATTAGGATATGCCATGAGAAAGGGAATCACAGATACGAAAGCATGAGTTAATGTGCTCAACCATGCAGTCTTGTAGGCCTGGGATAACCCACCTGTTGAGATTGCAAGGTTTAATGTCATGGTGGCTAATTGCATGAAGGTCAAACCATTTAGAGTACTGAAAGATTGGTCCTTGAAGATAGTACGAGTTCAATTCTCAATGAACTTCATAGTCATGTGAAGGGAGTGGACTACAACATCCTAGTAGACTGACCTTGGATGCAAAATGTACGGGCAATAGAAGATTGGGGTAGTGTTCTAATATTCATAAGCAACAGACCGAAAGCTATAAGCATCGAGATGGACACTTGGAAGACTACACCGGTTGACCTAGGTGCCATTTCTACCCTTTTAAAAGGAGATGCACAAGTAAGGAATTCCTACAAGTCACTAACAAAGTATATCCCTTGCCCCGAGGAGGAGCATGATTGGATGCATGTGCTAGCCACCATTGATCTACCATTCTTAGATTATGAGGATGATTATAAGTGGGTTGCAAGGACAATCAATGAGTCCCACAAAGCCACGCTATTTGAACTGGCCAAAAGTAGGGCCACACCATCGATACCACTCTACATGATGGCTAGGATATTTAGAAGTCAACACATACCTATCTCTACCCATGTTCCATCTAACAAGTTTGAACTCCAAGGGATTCTTGAACACTTGACAGCAAAGCTAATTGGTAACCCAGCTTCCAATCTCAAACCCCTCAAGGATCTCTTGGAGAAGCCAAAGTGGCAATGGACTAAAGTGCATGGCTTGAACTTATTGTACAATTGGACACTAATCATGAATGAAGAGAATGCTAAGAGTGGAAGCCTAGGAAATGACATGCAATCAAAATATGAGGATTTGGATAGCAAGTGCAAAGATTTCTACTCTATAAATGAGGAAAGTGAGGAAGAGGTTGAGACAATAGAGTATGATACAGACAACCGAGTGATCAAATAGATATGAGTAGACTCTAAGCCACAAAAAACCAATGTCTTTAAGATCAAAAGAAGAGTCATTTAGGATAGAATGCAACTGAACTTGGTTGGACCACCTAGCTATAATAGATAATGAGCGGGCCGGATTAGTTAAACCTAGCAATACACCATTCTTTAGAACTGAATAAGGCTCAGATGAAAAAAATCCTTCTAACAAAGGTTATGAGTTTAATTGTGAGTCATAAGTGAGCTTTGAAAGAGATCCAAAAAAATACCTTAACCACCTAAGACAAAACACACCAAGGAGAACTTACCAACCCACCTAGGATGCAAGTAGTTGAAGGAGGAAAAGAGGAAGTAGTAATCTCATGTTCCCTCTATTTTTAGTTTGGTTTTGGATTTGTAAAGCCTATTCACACACCCAAGGTGAAATGGTGTATTGTAAATGTTGTTGGAGATGATGTTCATACATGTGCTAACTTCACTTAATAAAAATCAAGAAGTCAATATAATTTCTCATGTATTATGGGTAACCATACTCAAGCTAAGTGCTCAAAACAAGATCCCAGATTCATCCATCACATGAGGGTTCTCAAACAAGCACACTGCAATGTTAATTACAACTCACAACATATTCACCTTGCCATTGGAAGTGTTTGAATACTGATGGCTTCCAACAAAGGGCAACATGGCTCCATCTAAGCCTGCACTGCCACTAGTAGAAGAACCTAGTGCCAAACCTAAGGAGGGGAGTTGTGACTTGTTCCACCCCAACAAAGCAAATCGGCCACAACCCCTAGTGAACACACCCAAGACCATTGACCAACAACTTTAAATGGGTACCCAAATGATAATCACCACCATCTAGGAGAGCCAACCCCCACAAATTCATAATCCTAGAACCTCACACCCTAAATCTAGGAGACAAAACTGGTGCTACAGAAGAAGTAGAGAAACAACTAAATTGCAATGGGTCCCCAAAGCCCTATTGTGTACTCAAGGCTACTATGAAGGCAAAAAATAGATTTGGTTTCCCAAGGCCATCACTGGCACACATGTCCCTCAAAAACCACCTTTCGGCCTATCTCCACAAATGTGTGTGTAATAAAGCAATTTTCATGTTGCTTTAATTAGAAAATTAGCCTAGTTTGGATTGGACTATAAAAGGTAAGAGGGTGCCAATGTAAATCATCTTTTAATCATTTTACACATCTCATACCTAATCAAAAATGTCACTAACTGCCCTATTTTGCTCTTTTGGTACCATAAGCCTTCACGTCTTCATCCACTCTTTCCCAAGTGGTCTTCCATGGTCCACCACCTGTGGTGAGGGATAAAGCTGTAGGACGAGCACCTAAATGGGCTCTGAAACTCTGGAAGGTGTGCAAAGTTCCTTTCGGGCCAGGTTGTGCACCCCTACGGAGTCGTAAATAGCAAGGGAGGGTCACCTCTCTTTTGTCTTGCTATCTCATCCGACCTTGACCTTTTTCCTTGGTCAGAATATACATGGCAGAGCTAGTGTTCTAACAATCAAGGCATGATATGCATGGCTAAATCACGATTTTGCCATTTCATGGTATGCAAGAATTGAAAGGTGAAATGTATAAAAATGTGGATGAGAAAGGTTTACCTATAGTAATCAGTGACTCACTGATTTACTATGCTCACCTTTTACAAATTTATTGGGCATTCTCAATGGATTGAATCACAAAAGACCCCAAAGTTAGAGGCTAAGCAATTCTTGAGCATCATTGAAAGGAAATTGCATGGGTTTATACTATGGGTTGATCAAGCAACAAAGTAAGGAGTAATGATTCGATCAATTGTAATGGGTTGATTACAATTGGTCTGACTTATCAATCAATTCATGCTTGGTCACTTGAGCATTATGGTTCAATCAATCAATGATGAAATTGTAGTTCAATGTAATCGATCAATGATCAATCAACAATGCAATAATACTCTACTTAACCTCTCCTTTAGTAATAGGAAATGCAACAACAATTGTATGAAGGTTGGAGAGATTAAAGAAGAGTAGTAGGAATGCCTTTTTCAATGATTGAAGAAGAATACATTGTTTGAGTCAATCCTTAGTAACAAATATTAATAGATCTTCTTCTTGAGTACAACCATTGATTAAGAGAAGAATAACTTCATAACCAACTCATTAGCTCCAAATTTGATCCAAAAATGGAATATAGATCAAGCCTTTAGCTCCATTGAATAGAATAGATGATAATCCCTAAAATTTAAAGCCTATTTAATGAAAATTTTAGTAAAATTCTTCAATCCCTATCATAGTGGCAATCCAAGAGAAGATTGGGCTTCAATATTGAATACATTGCTTGGATTCTTCAATATCTTGAATGCTTGAAGTAGAAGGAAGATCCCTGAAGTGATTTAAAGCAAAAGTCCCATGAAATTGAAGAAAATAATCCAAGAATATTCTTTGAAGCTTCAAATCCATGAATGCATCCATGTTGGCCCCTTGAGTGTTGAGGAAGCTCCATGAAGCTTGATAGAATAAAAGCCCTTAGATCTGTTGAAGAAATTTCAAAGAATACTCACTACTGTCATAAATCTACCATAGCCAGGGTTTGGGAGGTCAAGAATGATCAAGAGAGTGGAAATGGAACTAAATACTTGTTGGAATGATTGAGTAATCCATGTTGAAGTTTGCAATAGCCATAGCCAAGCTTTAATGGCTGAATTTTTTCGTGTAGGAGGGGAGGATCAGATCAACAAAAATGGCACAAGCAGGTCCTCATATACCACATGTTGAAACTGCCTCAACCAAGTCATTTGGCTACTCTTTAGAAAGCTTAAAACATGGAGAATCAAGCTTTGATGTCTCATTGAAGTAGGGATCATTGAAATAAGATAGAATCAGTAGAAGCCATGGATCTTGGAGGAAAGCTTGAGAAAAGCTTGAGAGGAAGAAGAGAGAGAAACTGTTCCCAAAAAGTAATCACGGTTTAACTTCTATAATCCTAGTTAAACTCTAGTTAGGGTCAAGAACCCTTCAAAATGGGCCTCCATTTGACCACGACCTGCTATTTCGGCCAAGAACCTCCATCTTCCTCATGATCTCCTTCAAGAAACCTCCAAAATTAATCCTGACTTGTTATAGAGAACTCTGACTAGTCACGGTTTGAACTGTACCAAACCCTGTGACCAAATCTTGGTACTCCAATTACCTGCTACCTGTCCTTGTGACTAAATTCTCCATGAAAATGACTCTTCCCATGGATCGAAGTCCATGCTCTAGTACCAATTGCAATGAAGGATACCACTTCAAGAGAATTTTACACAAAAACTAATAAGAAATGTTGGATAACAAGAAATGTTGGAAACCATAGCTTGCCATTCCTTAATTCAAGATGTCTTACAACCAAGAATTACAAGAGATGTTGAAGCCATGGAAGCTTGAGAATCAATTGATGATGATACTTTGAAGTTAACTCCAGGTAGATGATTGAGCCTACAAGTCATACTTCAGTGTGCCCAAAAGTGGTTTTTGATGATCTATGACCAAAGGGTTTGAAACAGGGTTCAAACAATGAATTTACAGGCTATTACAGGTTGTTATCCAATCTTGGACAGTCATAAAGAATCATTTATAGAAATGGGATATTTCACTCTAAAAAATTGGTTCTTATGCTCAATGCATAGAGGATGACCCTACTATATAACATTTCATTTGGACTAATGGATCAAAAGTTTTGGCCATTTTAGTGACAAGTGGTCACTGTAGACATCACTGGGACTGGTTGACAGGGTACACGATTTTGATCTGAAGCAACCACATAGCTCTTCCAAAATTGTTATTTCAGTAAATTTTTATATCTACGTGTTATTAGCTTTGTGTGGAGCTATCCAGAACTTTGATTGGAGGAGAATAGCTTTGGATATTGACCATTCTTTATCACGAAATCCTGAATTACCACAGTTTCCATGATGGCAAGGAACAAGAAGAAGGAACCGGTATTAGAGCATATTAATGAGGGTTTAGAAGAATACCATGCTGAAGATAATCCTACAATTGGAGCCACAAATCAAGGAAAAGAATTTATGGACAATAGTACAACAAATGAAGAGGGCCATTGGCCAAGGATTCCCTATGAGAATGAGCCCAAAACTGAAGCAAATGTTACCCATGATTCCAATGACTTCCAACATTTATCAAATAAAATTGGTAACATGAATGAAGGTCTAATCCAACTCACACATTCAATGGATGACAAATTGAGCAAGATGATTACACACATGGAACAACAAAGCCATAGAATGGATGCCAAATTTGAACAGATGGTTACAATAATCAGCAACTTGGGTAACAAATTGCAAAGCAATTCACCTTCCCATGCTGAAGATGTACCTATTGTTCATGGTAATGTGAGATTCACAACATGCCATTAGCATATGCCATCAAATTTTGAACATGGAGGACCTTCTAAGGTGAATGAAACAGTTTAGCCTCCTACTTATTCTTGGAATAGGAACAGGCCCAACTTTACTAGCTCGAGAGATAAAGGATAACAAGATTATTCCCTGCATGATGACAGAAATGAGTTTATACATGGATGTCATCCCTTTTACAAAGAGTTTGATTCTCAACATACCCAAGTTCCTCATGCAAGAGATGATCAAGGGCAATATGCACATGATAAAGCAAGGAAAGGAGACAGTTTCCAGCATATTGAAGATCTTGAAGATAGGTTGCCACATGGGATATCCACTCATAACCAATATTCACATGGAAAATCATTTTTTTGTCGTCAATCTTTTGGAAATAATGAAAATGGGTAGCATTCATCTACCCCTAATCATGGACAGCAAGCAATGAGTGATCATTTTAATAAACAACAATCTTTTGGATATACCAACCATAATGGGCATCACCATCATTATGACAAGGAATACAAGGACAAGATCAATATATCCAATTTCAAAGGAGATAACCCTTCACCGACAAAACCTGAAGAATGGCTCAACAAATTGGAAATGTATTTCACTCTCTACCCACGCAATGATCCTGTCTCCTGAGCACAAGCAAAAGTGCAAGGGATATATGGCAAAGTCTAATATGCTAAATATTGAAGACTCTGTGAAGAGGAGACACAAGGGCATATTTTGCAAGTAGAGGCAATTCCTATTTGTGATGAGATGCATGAGCGTGATGATCAGGATACATAGGAAGAGTTAGAGTCGGTTAGTAATTTTCCTTATGATCCAGGTGGTCCATTTGATCCTGGTGGATCAGAGATTGATGATCCTTTTATGGTTTCTTGTCACCCCATGTCATGTTCCATATCTCAGGGTGCATGGATGGGTTGTAAAGGTGAAAGTACACTTCAACTTAAGGGTACTATACATTCAAAGGTTGCCCATATTCTCATTGATATGGGAAGAACACATAGTTTTGTCAATGCTAAATCATTATATGAACTGAAGTCACTACCTCAAGAAATAGAAACTCCACTAAAGGTACAAGTAGCTAATGGTGCCTAAGAGTTGAGTAAAGAGATATGCCGACATACTCCTATTGAATTATCACAGACTTGCACTATTATGATGGACTTGATTATCCTAGATATGGATCCTATTGACATCATCATTGGTTGCGATTGGCTTAAACAGCTTGGGAAATTTTCTTTAGATCTAAATCAGATGTTTATAGAGTTTACTTGAAATGAGCAGTAAGTAAAACTTAATGGCATGGAGAGAAATCAAATGGAAATAATCAGCAAAGAAGAATATGAAGGAAATTAATGTTATTTCTTGCATTTTCAAACTTCTTCTATCAAAGACAGATGAAAATCAGCAATCTACTTCACCTAAGGAGCAAGATCCATGTATATGTAAACTTTTGGAAGAGTTTAAGGACATATTCCAACCACCTACATCATTGCATCCTCAGCAAGAAGTAGATCATCCTATTGATCCAATGCATGACACTAAACCCATCAACAAACCTTCTTATAGGTTATCCAAATATGAGAGAGAAGGAGTAGAGAAACAAGTTAAAGACTTGCTGGAAATGGGGTTTATTTAGCCTAGTCAGTCACCTTTTGATTCTCCCGTACTACTTGTCAAAAAGAAAGATGGGTCATTCAGGATGTGTATTGACTATAGAGACTTAAATAAGAGCACCATAAAGAACAGGTATCGAATTCCTTGCATTGATGATTTCTTGGATGCACTCAAAGATGCAAGAGTTTTCACAAAGATTGACTTGAGGTTAGGATATCACCAAATCAAGATGAAAGCACGGGAAGATTACAATAAAACTTTTAGAACAAAAAGAGGTCTCTACCAATTTTTAGTCATGCCATTTGGACTTTCAAATGCACTTGCAACTTTCAAGGCTCTGATGAACAAGATTTTTCAGCCATTCTTGTATAAATTAGTCTTGGTATTCTTTGATGACATTATCATCTATAGCAAGAATAGAGATGACCATTTGAAGCGTGTCAGAGAAGTCCTTCTTACCTTGAGAAGACACAAGCTTTTTGCAAAGGAAAGCAAGTGTACTTTTATGGCTGATGAAGTAGAATACTTGGGTCATATAGTTGGTGAGAAAGGGATTATGGTTGATCCAAAGAAGGTCCAGTGCATCAAGGATTGGCCCATACTATAGAATTCTACTTCACTACGATGATTTCTTGGACTATCTTCTTCCTATAGAAGATTCATCAAGAATTATGCCCATGTAGCAGCTCTTCTTACTGATAGCTTGAAAAAGGAAGCTTTCTTTTGGGATGCTACAACCACTAAGAGTTTCAATGAGCTCAAAAGTCTACTTATTTCAACACCTATTTTAGTGTGCCCAAACTTTTTGAAGGAGTTCACTATACTTGCTGATGCTAGTGGCAGAGGTATTGGGGTTGTTTTATGCCAAGACCATGGTGTTATTGCTTATGAAAGTAGGAAGTTGGATGATAAAGAAAGAGAGCTCCACATTTATGAGCACGAAATGTTAGCCATTCTTCATACGATCAAGAAGTGGCACCACTACATTTATAGCAGCCATTTTAAGGTGAAGAGCGACCATCATGTGCTAAAATATTTCCTCTCCCAGTCAAATCTTTCTCCCAAACAAAGATGATGGCTAACTAGATATGATTTTGAGATTTCTTATATGGTAGGCAAGGATAATGTAGTGGAAGATGCTTTATCTAGGATGCAGGCATGTTATTTTTCTAGCATTTCTACCATACACAAGGATTGGATCCATGACTTTCAAGAAGAATATCTTTTAGATGAGCACACTGCCAATATTATGAAGAAATTAAAGCAAGATGATGGATCTGAATTTCCCAATTTCAAATGGCAAAATGGACTTCTTTGGTTTAAAGGGAGAGTATATTTGACCCCTCACTCATCATTTAGATCTTAAATCTTACATGAGATGCATTCTTCTCCTTTGACAGGACATATTGGATTGTTTAAAACCTTTGAAAAGATTCATAAATGCTTCTATTTGAAGGAACTTTGGAAAGATGTCAAGGAATATGTGATGCAATACTTGTCATGCCAACAAAATAAATATTCTAATCTATTGCCTAGTGGTCTGCTTTAGCCTTTGCCTATTTCACATGGTAAATGGACTGATATTAGCATGGATTTCATTACAAGACTTCCTACCACTAAGCAGGGCCGAAATCATTTTTGTTGTGGTTGATCATCTTACGAAATCAACCCACTTCATACCGATACCAAAGTCCAATATTCAACCAAACAGGTGGTGGATCAATTCATGGAAGAGATTTTCAGACTTCATGGATTACCTATGAAGATTGTTTCTGATAAGGATTCCAAGTTCATGGGGAATTTTTGGAAAAGTTTCTTTACTTGCATGGGCACAAAACTAACTCCAAGTATTGCCTATCATCCCAAACAAATGGCCAAACTGAATGGGTCAATAAATGGTTAGAAATCTATCTCAGATACTTTTTCCATGATACATAGAATGCATGGGATCATTGGATTCATCTTGCGGAGTTCTGTTACAATAATACTCATCACATGAGTATGTGTATGTCACCATTTGAGGCATTATATGGATATAAAGTCCAAGTACCTTCAACATTGTTTCATGATGAAGTGAATCCTCTTGCTTGAGAAGAGTTGGAAAAGATGGAAGCCTTAATGAAGCAGTGCAAAGAAAATATCAGAAAGAAAGAAGAGACAATGAAATCATATGCGGATGATACAAGAAGGCATGTGGCTTTTGAAGAAGGAGAATGGATATTTTTGAAAGTACCTAAATCTCGTTATGCTTCTCTCAAGAGTGGACATAATAAGCTTGCTCGTCGCTATTATGGTTCATATCAAATCATTAAGAAAGTTGGGAATCTTGCTTACCTAAATCCCGTTATGCTTCTCTCAAGGGTGGACATAATAAGCTTACTCATCGCTATTATGGTTCATTTCAAATCATTAAGAAAGTTGGGGATCTTACTTACCAACTTGATTTACCTTCTACCACACACATTCACAATGTTTTTCATGTGTCTCAACTCAAGAAATTCATTGGACCTAAGATACAAGTTCTTGAAGAACTACCTCCTCTTGATGAAGATGGCTTAATCATCTATGAGCTCGAAAGAATTGTTGGCAAGAGAGAGAAGGTTCTAAGGAACCGTATTATTATGGAATATATTGTCAAGCGGAAGGGATTGCCTATGGAAGAATCATCTTGGTAACATGCTACTTATTTGGATCAATTCCCATGGCTTCTTTAAGAAGATGGTTAATTCATTGCACATTGATAGCTTGTTGTATTAATTTTCTATCATGAAAATAATTGACCTCTCAACATCAAACTTGGACTTTGATGATATGGATGGATATCTTATGAAGTATACTTAATTTCTACCTCTCAAATGCGACAATCCGCCATTTCAATCAAAAGTTATGGGTCATTTATTATTGTTACCCTGTTCTAGGACAACATTCTAGATTTCCACTATTTTGAGCTTATTTTGGATATTCTGTTCAATGGAAGATTATCTTCTTCAATGGAAAACTTCAACAAAGATATTTAGCATTGCTCTCTTACTTCTTACCACTTACCATTCATTTGTCCTTTCACCCTACCAAAGTTTTGAGGATAAAACTTTTTGGGCAGGGATGGATTGTATTAAAGCAATTTTCATGTTGCTTTAATTAGGAAATTAGCCTAGTTTGAATAGCGGATGTGTTGGAGGATAGTAATTCTTGAGGTGACTACCATTAAAGAAGCCTATTCCACTACAAGGATATGGAGATATAGCAATGGCGCTTTCCAACGCAAAATAGCGGCGTCGCTATTTGTGTCGCTATTAGCGATGCAAATAGCGACAATACTCAGACGAAAAAAAAGGGACCAAAAATCGAGCATGTTATTTTGCGCACATACACAAAAGAGAAAGTGAAAGGGAGAGCAAGCATCTTGTATTTGAGAGGAAGAATGAGAGAAAGTGAGAAAGAGGGAGAAGGAAAGCTTCTCACCACCATCGCCACCGTTCACGAAGAAGAGGAGAAAGTGTATGGAGGGCGAAGAGGAGCCGCCGTTGCAAAAAGGAGCCACCGAATCCTTCTTTGAGTCTTTACGGTAAGTGCATTGTTCTTTCTTGCTTTTTTGTGCTTTCTCTTTCTCTTTTACTTGTTTTTGTTAAAATTCATGTGTATTGAGAGAGGGAGAGGAAATGAGAGAGAAAGAGAGAGAGGGAGAGGGAGAGGGAGAGGGAGAGGGAAAGGAAAGAGAAGGAAACATTAAACATAATAGGGAAAGAGAGAAAGAGAGGGAGAGGGAGGGAGAGGAAATGAGAGAGGAAGAGGAAGAGGGAGAGGGAGAGGGAGGGAGAGGAAAGAGAGGGAAAAAACATTAAACATAATAGGGAAAGAGAGAAAGAGAGGGAGAGGGAGAGGGAGAGGGAGAGGGAGAGGGAGAGGGAGAGGGAGGGAGAGGAAATGAGAGAGGGAGAGGGAGAGAGAAAAGGAAATGAGAGAGGGAGAGGAGAGAGAAAAAACATTAAACATAATAGGGAAAGAGAGAAAGAGAGGGAGAGGGTGAGGGACACTACAACAGAAACGAGGCATAGACGCGCAAAGTCGGGTGCATCTATCACAGCATCTATAAGTGCGTGTAAATAGACACGAATTTTGCGTCTATATATCCGCACAAATAGACGCTAATATAGGCGCGCCAGCAGACACACAATTATTTAACCATCTAAAATTAGCAATTCACATAATTAAAAAACCAAAGTTAATAATTATTTAACCACCTGAAATTGATTCTTGAGCATGCACATGTGCGCATAATAAAAACCATAGAATTAAGAATACACATTGAATCATTGAATTAAAAAAATAGAGTTAATAATTACTTTTTCATTGCTCTCTAATGAATGGCAGTTCCTCCAGTTGACAAGCCTGATATAAGTAATTATCGGCAAGCGATAGAAACCTTACAATTAGTAGCAAGCATTGCAATATGTATCTCGTAATTTCTCTATGTGCTTGAAGATTATAAAAAATACTTCCTTTTTATTATGAAAAATTCAATTTAGCTTTAAAATTGACTATTGATTCTTGAGTATGCACGTGTGTGCATGATAAAAACCATAGAATTAGGAATACACATTGAATCGATAAGCAAATTTTCCTCGCTCTTTGACAACATCCAAGGTGCATGGGGTAGCTCAATCTTTCCTCTAGGTCCAATGCGCAGCCAGGCTTGTCTCATGCGACCAATGTTACGTAAATCCTCCCTTACATTAACTGAATCACGAGCCCCTATCAAGTGATCCCATAATGTAGATACAACATTTTTGAATATGTGCATGGGGTCCAACATGTGATTGATCTTGAGTTCAGTCCAGTACGGAAATGAAAAAATATAGAGAACCTAACAAACAAACAATATATTATGTAAACAATTCATCATGCTAAATACTTTAAAGTCAATTGAGAGAAATGCACTTCTTACCAACTCATGTCAAGTGGAGGGTGGCTGTCGGCATTAATCCATCTCTCCTTCCAATCTCGAATGATTAGAGATTGTGGAGTCATTCCATTAGTAGGGAGAACATATTTGGGATGGTCAATAGGAAGAAATCAATGATGATTGTCGTAGATAACCTTTTTTAAACGTGCTGGCCTAGAGGAAACTAGAGAGGGACCGCAAATAAGACATGCATGATATCCTGACGTGGTTAAACCTGAAAAAACAAGTGAATTAATAAAATGCAATTGATTCAAGTCTTGAATTTCAAATATAGAGTTATATACATGTACCTGAACACTCTCCGTATCCTGGAAAGTCATGCATGGTTCACAACAACATGGCCTTCAATGTGAAATCTCTAGAGGATGCAGATGCACTTGTATACTGCACCTCAATACCTTTCCATAACATTTTTAACTCTTCAATCAAAGGCTCTGAGTAAATGTCCATGTTTTTTACCTTGTGCTTTCCAAGAATCATGGTCGTCAGTCTCTACTCTTCTTGAAGACTCTGCCTCCTCGCGTCGACATTTTGCAGCCTCTCGATGCCCGGGAGGGAGCATCTGAGCATGTGGCACCGCATCCTGCTCAACCACAAAAGGGAGTTTCATGTACGTTGATATATAATTCCTGTAACATAGACATGCAATCTTAGTGGTTAAAAAAAACAATGAATACCGGTGATTTTTCTCAGTCCCATTCTCCATACAAGCTGAGGTGTGACATTGCAATTCGACATGCTCGAAAAATACACCCTCGACAACGATCACACATGCATTTAATTTTTCGTCGTAGCCATGCATCTCGATTATGAAGACGCAATGTTTCATCCTCACTTGAGGATGTGCTCATTGACTCATTAGCTTGCACCGCACTAGGTGATGACGACGTCGACATGATTAAACCTAATTCATGACAACATCAAAATATTTGTCATTCATATGTTTACATAAGATCTCAATTTTAAATACACAAAAATCATCATAAATACATTAAAACTTATGATAAGAATTCACTATCAAAACTTATCTTAAAAACAAAAAATTATGATAAAGCCCAAATGCGCGTCTATATCCGCGTTTAACTACGTGTCTATATTGGCTATTTTTGCGTCTATACTCGCGTCTATCTGAATAATAGACACACATATACACGAGAAAATAGACGCACACGTCAAAATTCAAACCATACTTAATTCATTTCTTTTCAAACTGCGCCTTTCCTTTCCTGTGTTTTTTGCGGTTCTGAAGCTTGAGTTTAGCTGACATGCAGTCTCTTCATGCCTCACCTAGTCTCTTCATGCCTTACGTCCTCATGACTCACCTCTTCTTTCATTTCAAACACACAAGAAGGGAAAAAGGAAAGCCAAGGAGAGGAAGAAAGAGAGAACAAGAAAGAGGAGAACAAGAAGAAGCAGGAAGCAAGCATAAAGGGAGGGTAACTTACCAAGGAGAGGAAGAAGGAGAAGGAAGAAGCGCCACCACCCGCCACACCAAATACCCAAGGTGACTCTCTCTCTATCTCTCTCTCTCTCTCTCTCTCTCTTTCTCTCTCTCTCTCTCTCTCTCTCTCTCTCTCTTTCTCTCTCTCTCTCTCTTTGTTTCTCTCTTCCTCTCTCTACTATGTCTGTGTATTTAGGATTTGTGATTCCATTATGTATTGCATTTTGTAAATCATCAATGGTGGTCGTCGGTCTAAAATCGGCCGATCGAGCGCATCTGATAGCGCATCTACATCTCAGTGTAGACGCAGACATAGACATGAAAATTTTTTCCTCTCAGAGCGTCTGAGAGCGCGTGTGCTGGCGCGTGTGCTCTGCACTGTACATGCGATGATACACGCGCTGCACAGAAGGTTGACCTGCAATCTATACGTGATTATACACGCGCATTGACTTGGAATGCACGTCTGACAGCGCGTCTGTGCTACATCTTAGATGCGCAGATAGACGCGCTGGATAGAAGGATCACTCTGGGGCGCGTCTAAGGGCACATCTAACTTGCAATTTAGATGCAGGGATACACGCGCCAAGTCTCCCAATTTTGACAGTAAACAATATATTTTTGCAATGATGAATGTGACCAATCCCATGTTTGTGTTTATTAGTTTTCTTGTTTAAGAGAAGCATTAGCACTTAAGTGTTATGCTCAATGTCTAAAGAAAGCTCTTTGAAAATGTAGGTAATATATTATTTTTTGTATGTAAATAAATTTATCTTTTTCCTGTGTTTTTTTTGCAGATGTCGTATCCTGGTTCATCTAGGAATGACCCGGATGTGGATCGCATGAATGATCCATTGGCCTCCTTTGGTAGGGGGGTCAATGCATTTTTTGGAGGTTTTTCTAGTAGGGAAGACTTCATGGGAGAGATGATCAGACACCTTGGCCGCTCTCCCACAGCGTACAAGGTGTTCAGTGTCATGTTTGAGACGCCTCTGGCGTCTTTGCTTGGCACTACTTCCTAGACTCCACATGCAGGTACTCCATATGCAGGTACTCCACGTGCTCCACGTGCATCGGCTGAAGCACAAGCATCTGTAGAAGCACATGCATCTGCAGAAGCTCATGTGTCTAGAGAGGAAGAGGGTAGTCGACAAAGAGGGAGAAGGGAGAGTCGAGGGGGAGGACGAGGCTTGTGTGGGGGTTGCCTAGGAGGTGGCGAGCGATTACCCTCACCAGTAGATCACGTAGAGGAGGTTGTACGCCAGTACTATAGAGTTACAGATGCTGGTAGCATCTTCCATGATGATGAGGGAAGGGATGTAATAGTGTACATGAGGAGCGTCGTGCATGCGACGTATAAAGATTGTTTCATTGCCTTCAAAAATTAGAAAAGCGACTTGTGGCAGGATGTGTTGAGGGCAGTCCATAGGAGGTACCCAAATCCTGAGGGTCAGCGATTCTCAGATGATTGGGGATGTACAAAAGTGAGGGATATGCTTTACAACAAAAGATCCCACCTCATGACATGGGCAAGGGACTCACTGCGGAGGCTGGAGGAGGGGCGTGGAGCCTAGAGCCAACCACCTATGTGCCACTACATATAGTGGAAGAAAGCCAAGAAGAAAGCAGCTGAGAAAGTGAAGAGTCGCTAGCACGCAGAGGCGCAACGGATCCAAATGGAAACAATGGGATCGACGCATTACGGATTGGGCGGCAGAGAGTTGTGGAGGCAAAGTTTGTAAGTATATTTTGATTTTTAGTTTTTTTTAATTTATATTTCTTTCAATTCTTTATATATTTTAGTCTAATATATTGTGACTCATAATTGTTTGTATATCTCTAAATGTTTTGCAGACTACCATCATTGGTAGGACACCTACTCCTAGAGAGGTAGGTTACAATCGAGGCCATAGCCGCGTAGTGACATGGCTTCACTTTTATGAGGAGGGTCTCATCACTGAGGACCAATACAACCGGGCCATGAGGATTCAACAACCAAAGGAGGTATGTTTTTCTTACTTTCCTATTAAAAGTATAGCTAATTATAAATTTTTCTCCACCTTGTCTATGTAAGTAACCCTGATCTTTTGTGTGTGTAGGCGAACCCGGATGTGGAGCATAGCGAGGAGGGGAATAGCGATGCTAGTAGCCATGGTGGTACTAGCGAAGATGTTTCCTCTTCAAATTCGTAGAGGAGCACCATACCTCCTCATGAGGCCTTCTTTTATTGTATATGTATGATATCTCTTTAAGCCTACTGCTTGCGGCCAAGCTTTAGGTCGCAAGTACTCAACTTCCCTTGTAAATGCTTTTGATATATAATGAATACATGGACTTTTATTTTCAATTCTCGTGCCCGTAAGATACATTGTCTTTTTCCCAAATACACAATCTGATGTATGGGAGTGGGAATTTTTTTCCAGTTCTGTTTTGCGCGTCTATCCGCGCGTCTAAATTGCAAATAATTCGCGTATACTCTGTGGTTTTTTTTTCCAGTTCTGTTTTGCGCGTCTATGCGCGCGTCTAAATTGCAGATAATTCACGTTTATACGCGCGTCTATAATGCAGACTACACGCGCTTATACATGCACTTCATAATTCAAATTTAAAAAAGAAATTAAATATATTTTTTTAAATGACATTTTTTGTTTTTCGTTCTCGTCTACCAGTGCTTGTAAAAGCGCGTCTACCAACGTGTCTATATGCACGTGTATGTGTGCGTCTATTACGCGTTTATTTGTGCGTGTAAATTCGTTGATACATGCGATTGTAGACGCGAAATGGTAGATACGCAAATAGACGGGTGGATAGACGTGCTCATAAAAATTTCTCTATATTCAAAAATCACGTCTAAATGTGCGTTTATGAGGCCTTTTTGTTGTAGTGGGAGGGAGAGGAAATGAGAGAGGGAGAGGAAGAGAGAGAGGGAGAGAGAGGAAAGAGAGAGAAACATTAAACATATTAGGGAAAGAGAGAGGGAGAGGAAGAGAGAAAAAACATTAAACATAATAGGGAAAGAGAGAAAGAGAGGGAGAGGTGAGGGTGAGGGAGGGAGAGGAAATGAGAGAGGGAGAGGAAGAGAGAAAAAGGAAAGAATGAACGCGAGAGAGAGGGAAAAAACATTAAACATAATAGGAAAAGAGAGAAAGAGAGGGAGAGGGAGAGGGAGGGAGAGGAAGAGAGAAAAGGAAATGAGAGAGGGAGAGGAGAGAGAAAAAACATTAAACATAATAGAGAAAGAGAGAAAGAGAGGGAGAGGGAAAGAGAGAAAGAGAGGAAGAGAGAGAAGGAGGGAGAGGTTGTTGTTTTCTTGTTTGTTGTTGTTGTAGTAGTAGAAGTTTTTTTTCTTTTCTTGTTTATTGTTGTTTAGTTTTCTTGTTTTTTATTGTTGTTGTTATAGTAGTAGTAGTAGTTTTTTCTTCTTTTCTTGTTTTTTGTTATTGTAGTAGTAGTAGTAGTAGTAGTAGTAGTAGTAGTAGTAGTAGTTTTTCCTTCTTTTCTTGTTTATTGTTATTGTAGTAGTAGTAGTTGTTGTTTTTGTTGTTGTTGTTTCTTCTTTTCTTGTTTATTATAGTGGTAGTGGTAGTCTAGTCATAGTCATAGTCATAGTTGTAGTCATAGTCGTAGTTATTGTCATAGTCATGGTCGTGGTCGTGGTTGTAGTCGTAGTCGTAGTCATAGTCATAGTCATAGTCGTGGTCGTAGTCGTAATCGTTATAGTTGTGATTGTAATAGTAGTGGTGGTTTTCTTATTTGTTGTTATTGTAATAGTTTTTTTTGTTTTCTTGTTTATTGTTGTCTAGCTTTCTTATTTGTTGTTGTTGTTGCAGTAGTGGTAGTAGTAGTTTTTTCTTCTTTTCTTGTTTATTATAGTGGTAGTGGTAGTCGTAGTCATAGTCATAGTCATGGTCGTACTCGTAGTCGTAGTCATGATCGTGGTCATGGTCGTGGTCGTGGTCGTGGTCATAGTCGTAGTTGTGGTCGTGGTCGTGGTCACAGTCATAGTCGTGGTTGTAGTAGTCGTGGTTGTAGTAGTAGCAGTGGTTTTCTTGTTTGTTGTTGTTGTTCTTGTAATAGTTTTTTTTTTTGTTTTCTTGTTTATTGTTGTCTAGTTTTCTTATTTGTTGTTGTTGTTGTAGTAGTGGTAGTAATAGTAGTTTTTTTTTCTTTTCTTATTTGTAGTAGTAGTAGTGGTAGTAGTATGTTTTGTTAAAGAAAATGAGAGAGGGGGAGGAAGAGAAAAAGGAAGAAGGAACGAGAGAGAGTGAATAAACATACAACATAATAAAGAAAGAGAAAAAGAGAGAGAGAGAGATAGAAGGAGAGGAGATAATGAATGGATAAAAAATGAAGAGAGAGTGGTGGCGAGGTTTGGTGAGGTTCGGTGTAACACCACGAGACGGGAAACACTTCGACATATGTTAATTTGTGGGTGGATGGGTGGAGACTTTACATACGTTAATTTTTGCTGAGTTACAAGAGAGAAAATTCATTCTCAAATAATTTAAGAAAGAAAAAAAGAATGATAACAAAAACAAATTGTTTGTCATAACGTAGAAAAATGAAAAATGATGAAGGTCTTGATGTTCAAGATCGCGAGGTGTATCTTAATCAGCATGTTCCATGTCCTTGCTCTCAATGTAAGCTAGCAATTAGACGAAAATGTAAATTATCTATAGAACACATGCGGTGCTTCGGCGAGTTTCAATCTGAGATCATTGATCAGGCAATCTTGGATTTTCAGAAAACTGTAAGAAAAGTTAATATCAATCATGCATTGTACTCGCAAGCTAAGTGAATACCATATACAAAAAGATTGGGTGTGGCTAGTAAATTTTCTATCCAGGGAAGTGACGTCTCGTCCCAAGGAGGAGTGCACCCTTTGCGGCTAATTAGAAGAGTTTGTGGGCGTGTGATGGATGGAGTGCTTAAGCAAATCCACCACTTGGAATGTACTATCCAATCTATACTGTCAATACCAGAGGAGACAGACAATCTTCGAGACTTACCTACAATCTTGGAGCGTGAGATGGAGGCGATGATCAATGCATTGATTCCCATGGATGTCAAGACTTCTGATCCGCTTAGAGAGGAAGCATCCATACCATTATATGATAGGTGCCGAGTATCTCGCCTGAAGACAGTGCTTGCACTTCTAAGTGTGCAAGCAAAATACGGTGGAGTGATGCGAGTGTGACCGAGTTGATCAAGTACCTTGCACGTACGCTTCATTGATTTCTTTTCGGCACTATCAATGAAAATTTTTGTGTTTTTTCAAGGTATTTTATGATTTTTTTAAGGTTACTAAAGTATCATATATTACCATTTACAAATACCATGCTTGAGTCTCGTGATGATGTACGACATATTTTACGAATGCTTGGCATGGACTACAACAACATCCATGCATGTATCAACGACTGCATATTGTTTCAAGGAGAATACGAGACTATGGAGACATGTCCAAAGTATGATTCTCACAGGTATCGACAGGACTTGCAAGGGCAAACCATCCCTCAAAAAGTTCTTAGACACTTTCTGATTATCCCCCGTATAAACTACATGTTTTGTATGTCCGGCATAGTGAGCTTGACAATGTGGCATGCACAGAATAGGTCCATAGATGAAGTTCAACGAATATCAGCGAATTCACGCGTATGGAGTCACATTGACTCTACCTTCCCAAGCTTTGCCAGAGAGCCAAGGAATCTTTGGCTCGGTCTTGCAATGGATGGCGTGAACCCATTCGGTCTGCGCTCAACTTCTTACAGTGTGTGGCCTATAGTCCTTGTCAACTACAATATCCCTCCATGGCTTTCTACGAAGAAAGGACATCTCATCCTTAGCTTACTCATCCCCGACCGCTACAAAGTCAAAAATATGGACGTGTATCTTCGTTCATTAGTCGATGAGCTTAAGAGTTTGTGGGAGGAGGGGTTCACCGTGCAAGATATGAGCAAGCGTGATGGTCGACGGTCCACCAATATTCGAGCCATTCTCATGTGGACGATGCATGACTTTTCAAGATTCGGAGAGTGCTCAGGTAAATAGGCCTCCGTTCTCGTTGGTAATATCTATCATAGCTCATTCAAGTTTGTATTCACTGGATAGAGATGTTGGGACAGGTCTGGTTATCTCAGGTTATCATGCATGTCCATGTTGCAGGCCACAGTTAGACTCCCGAAGGTCACAAACCATGAAGAAGATGGTATATCAAGGACACGCCGCTTTCTTTCTAGAGGGTCATGAACTCAGGGAAGGTTTTCTTGGACGACCTCCAACACGTATGAATGCCCAAAGCTGATACGAGCTGAAAATGGTCCACGCAGAGTCACATCCAAAGGGAATGTGACGATTCTCAGTTTTCTATGAGTTGCAATATTAGACCCACCTACAGATCGACCACTTGTTGGATCCCATGCATATTTTCAAGAAAGTGGACAGCTTGCTATGGAACCACATCACAGGAAAGAGACACTACAGGGGCACAAATGGATTTAAAGGAGGTAGGCAAGATGAAGGCGCTTTGGCTACAGTCGAGTACTGATGGTCGCGTGCAGCTACCTTGTGCTCCTTGGATTTTGTCCACTAAAGAAGAGTGCATTGTGAAGCAAATAGTCAAGTCTATCTGCACTCTAACGGGTATGATGCGTTCTCTCAGGTCTACGTTTTCTAAAGACAACCAATTATCAGGGCTAAAATCCCATGATTGGCATAAGATATGTCAGGTTTGTATTACGAATGGATTGTAAGTGGCCTGCGCATTTTGCTATTTGGAGTGTAGTCAATGTTCATAATGATTTCTCATTTTTGGCAATTTGTACTATCGATCGCAAATCGTAGGATGCCTTACTCTAGAAATACGCGAGGCCATTTACAAGTTGTTGACTTTAGTGCAATGGATCTCACAGAAGAAGATAAAGACGTTCTCTACTGAATCCGCGAGACAGGGAGTAGTGGAGACAGTCTATGTCTTTGAGAAATACCTGCCTACCAGCATGCTCATGATACAAATCCACCTTCTTGTGTATCTTGTAGATGAAGTGGAGATTGCTAGACCTGTCCATATGCGATGGATGTTCTTCTTGGAGCACTTTATGAAAACTCTGAAAGGCTTTGTGTGACAACGAGCTCAGTCAGAAGGTAGCATGGCTGAAGGTTGATTGGTGTCTCAGACACTAGTGCATATTTCACAATGGCTACCAATGGGTGGATCCAGACAATAGTATGATATGGTCTCTGAAGGGCAATGATAGACTGACCAAAGATGTGGTGGTTGAAAATGGGATAGAAAGAAGAATGGATGCTGTAATGGAGGAGAAAGTGAATCGCTTTTGTATGTTGCACCATGCCTCTATGGAGATGTGGCTCACCAGGTACCAGCAAGCTAGGCAAGATCGAGAGGAAGCGCGATTTGAATTTCGACGTAGTACGTGCCATCGACCGATTCGATATCCCGAGGGCATGGAGAAAATACCACGGTTAATGTCAATGCGATGGTTGCATGGAGCTTTGATCGCAGCATCTCGTGAAGGGGTGGAGGTTTCAACCGAGAAGTGGGAATTCTTGAGGGGATATAGTCCAAAGGTGATGACATGTTTAGGGTTTGTCGTATCTATATTTTATATGCGACAACTAATTGAGTGTTTTAATGTACAATACAAAATATATAGTGCAACGTGATCGTGCGGATAGCATTTTCGCGTGGACCGTATTGACAAAATGTGCTCCACAACAGACTGTGGTATCATGGCAAGGTTCGAGCAAGAGAGCCAACGACAAGCAATAGATCCAAACACAATTATAGATGAGATGGAGTATTTTGAAAACTTACAAAGTATTGTTACGGTGGATTACTGTAGCTTCTCCATGATATTATTCGATGTGCAGTGGTTCAAAGTGGTACTTGAAGGAGCTGGAGCAACAGTTTGACAAGGTCCATCTCGATTTCTCGAAATAGATTCCCAAAAAAAATGGACGGATTTGCACAACACCTTTGTGTTGCCGGCCCATTCTGAATAGGTGCATGAACTCATTTTTTTGTTAATTGTATTACAACATAATATATGTCACAATAGTTAAATCTCTCTTGTACGTGTTTGTGAATATGTAATCTTCTATCCAAACCCCCGACAACCTCGATGGTGGTATGTTATATCTTCAGCTCCCCGAAGTGCGAGAGTATATGATCAAAGTGATGTTCCGAGCATAGATGAGGACAATATGCAAATAGAGGGGTCGATATTGCAAGGGGTGGAGGCCACCGAAAGCTTGGAGCATGTAGAGGAGCCAACATTGGGTAACAATGATGGAAATAGAGGATTCCAAGAATTCTTTGAGAACGAGATGGACTCATTCTTTTGTGGTGACATGTCTATCGACCTTCCAGTTTATGATGAGTAGTGTCAAGAGATTGACATGGGACCATAGGATACTTCGTACATGGAGCATCCACTTACTCAATTTGTTGACTAATTGCTTATAAGGGTACATAAGATATGCATTTTAAGTAAGATCATTTTTTAAAGATTTATATTACCATGCTTTGTATGATTTAAATTGATTATGCTAACATCATTTTTTGTCTGTGTAGGTGACCTTTGTGGATACTTAGACCATCAAGATGAGTCAAGGGATGACCGATGAGGAGTTGCACGATATCTTCATGTGCATGTCTCCAGATCAGATGGCGAGATTCAGAGACATGGCAGACTAGGAGCTATCTTGGACATCATCAAGCTGCTCTATTAGATCTACTTCGGCGCAATCAGATGCTTCAGTTTTGAGCAGAGGAGGTCGACACTCCAGACTTGGACTAGACGGAGGGAGTGCTTCATGGTCAAGGGGATGCTGTAAAGATATGGATACAGTGAGCCCGCGGTCGGCTCGGGATACAGATGCTACCACTCGCTCTCATGGCGATTCCAGAGAGTGTGGCTTACGTGGTTGCTATGGAGACATGAACGCAGTGTCTCCATCTCATCGTTTTGGTGGAGTTGTGTCACCTCTGGGATTTGTCACACCTGTGGGGACGTCTACTTGAGTCACTCCGGCTTTTGCTCAGAGTCGTCCGCAGGTGGCACCCTTATGGATGATACTCCAATAGATACTACCCCGGTCACTACACCAAATGGACAAGGGTCTCTTGGATATGCCCAAGAGCATGGTCACAGGTGGCACTACAACAGAAACGAGGGATAGACGCGCATGTTAGACGTGCAAAGTCGGGCGCGTCTATCAGAGCGTCTATAAGTGCGTGTAAATAGACGTGAATTTTGCATCTATATATCCGCGCAAATAGATGCTAATATAGACGCACCAGCAGATGCACAATTATTTAACCACCTAAAATTAGCAATTCACATAATTAAAAAACCAAAGTTAATAATTATTTAACCACCTGAAATTGATTCTTGAGCATGCACATGTGCGCATGATAAAAACCATAGAATTAAGAATACACATTGAATCATTGAATTAAAAAAATAGAGTTAATAATTACTTTTTCATTGCTCTCTAATGAATGGCAGTTCCTCCAGTTGACAAGCCTGATATAAGTAATTAGCGGCAAGTGACAGAAACCTTACAATTAGTAGCAAGCATTGCAATATGTATCTCGTAATTTCTCTACGTACTTGAAGATGATAAAAGATACTTCCTTTTTATTATGGAAAATTCAATTTAGCTTTAAAATTGACTATTGATTCTTGAGTATGCACATGTGCGCATGATAAAAAGCATAGAATTAGGAATACACATTGAATCAATAAGCAAATTAAGTATGTTACAGTGAATGATCCATCTCATCTTCAATGAGATCAGCCCTTGCTAAACTATCTACTTCTAGGTCTATGTTACCAAGAGGTAATGAAACAAATAAGTCTATCTCACTATCAGATGTGTTGCTATATTGCTCAATAACTTCATCAATATCATCAAAAATCACATTATTGTCTTCTTCTGCGTTTCCTTGAACATCCTCGCGAGGTTCATCTTGTACTATATCATGCATATCATCCATTATGGTGTCATCATGCACATCATCATTAATTGTTGGATTGTCATCTGCTATCTCCATGTCGGTAATATTATCATATATTGGTTTTGAACGATTAGATATAGGGATGACATACCACCATCGGTTATTGTTTACCATTGGATGATACACAACCTGTATTTGAAAAACAAAAGCAAAAAACTTAAGTACTTATTATATTGTGTATATGTATCAGTACATGTATACATATAAAAAAATTAGCCTTTGCATATATACTTGCTCGCATTGTTGAGGTAGTACTAATGTGTCATTCTTGTTTTGGTGAAATTTTGTAGAGTCAATAATTACAAAACCACTTGGATGACGTCTGATTGTGCAATGCTCACCATTTGTTACCACTTCTTTAAACCACTTCACATCCAGTACATATATAAAGAATCGTCTGAAAAGCTTCAGAATATCTTGGATCAAGCCACAATAACCTTCCATGGTACCATTGGCAGCCTCGAAGTGAGCAAGGACACCACAATCTTGGGTATTTCTCTTTTCATCTATACGTTGAGTTCGAAGATGTTTACCCTCACACCAAAGTGCATTGAATAATGTGCACTAGTAGTAAAAGATAAAAGATCAAACATGTAAATTATTTATATAAAATAAAACTTATAGAAACAAATTAATTGATAGTATGTCTCACCTTTGATAAGCAACCTCGTGCGTATTCCCACTCTTCTTGAGATATATTAATTTCCTCCTTTTTTTTCCATTCTCTCCATTTCCTCATGTAGCCAATCTATATCAATATGACGTGGGAGCACATTTAGATGATCTGGAAATGAGACATTACATCCATATCTAGTGCGAAATTCTTATATTTCGCTTTTTCTTCTTGCCGTAACATAGACATGCAATCTTAGTGGTAAAAAAAACATACAATCTTGTCTTTCGCTTTTTCATGTACGTTGATATATAATTCCTGTAACATAGACATGCAATCTTAGTGGTTTAAAAAAACAATGAATACCGGTGATTTTTCTCGGTCCCATTCTCCATACAAGCTGAGGTGTGACATTGCGATTCGACGTGCTCGAAAAATACACCCTCGACAACGATCACACATGTATTTAATTTTTCGTCGTAGCCATGCATCTCGATTATGAAGACGCAATGTTTCATCCTCACTTGAGGATGTGCTCATTGACTCACCAGCTTGCACCGCACTAGTGATGACGACGTCGACATGATTAAACCTAATTCATGACAACATCAAAATATTTGTCATTCATATGTTTACATAAGATCTTAATTTTAAATACACAAAAATAATCATAAATACATTAAAACTTATGATAAGAATTCACTATCAAAACTTATCTTAAAAACAAAAAATTATGATAAATCAAATGCGCGTCTATATACGCGTTTAACTACGCGTCTATATTCACATCTATCTAAACAATAGATGCACATATACATGCAAAAATAGACGCACACGTCAAAATTCAAACCATACTTAAATCATTTCTTTTCAAACTGCACCTTTCCTTTCCTGCATTTTTTACGGTTCTGAAGCTTGAGTTTAGCTGACATGCAGTCTCTTCATGCCTCACCTCCTCATGACTCACCTCTTCTTTCATTTCAAACACACAAGAAGGGAAAAAGGAAAGCCAAGGAGAGAAAGAAAGAGAGAACAAGAAAGAGGAGAACAAGAAGAAGCAGCAAGCAAGCAAGCAAGCATCAAGGGAGGGTAACTTACCAAGGAGAGGAAGAAGGAGAAGGAAGAAGTGCCACCACCCGCTACACTAAACACCCAAGGTGACTCTCTCTCTCTCTCTCTCTCTCTCTCTCTCTCTCTCTCTCTCTCTCTCTCTCTCTCTCTCTCTCATTGTTTCTCTCTTCATCTCTCTGCTCTGTTTGTGTATTTAGGATTTGTGATTTCATTATGTATTGCATTTTATAAATCGTCAATGGCAGTCGTCGGCCTAAAATCGACCGACCCGGCGCGTCTACATCTCAGTGTAGACGCAGACATAGACGTGAAAAAATGTTTCCTCTCAGAGCATCTGAGGGCGCGTCTTAGAGCGCATGTGCTGGCGCGTGTGCTCTCCAGTGTACACGCGATGATACATGCGCTACACAGAAGGTTGACCTGCAGTCTACACGCAATTATACACGCACAGACCTAGGATTCGCGTCTGGCAGCGCGTCTGTGCTGCATGTTAGATGCGCAGATAGACGTGCTGGACAGAAGGTTCACTCTAGAGCGCGTCTGAGAGAGCGTCTAACCTGCAATTTAGATGCGGGGATACACGCGCCAGGTCTCCTAGTTCTGATATTAAACAATATATTTTTTCAATGATGAATGTGACCAATCCCATGTTTGTGTTTATCAGTTTTCTTGTTTAAGAGAAGCATTAGCACTTAAGTGTTATGCTCAATGTCTAAAGAAAGCTCTTTGAAAATGTAGGTAATATATGATTTTTTGTATGCAAATAAATTTGTCTTTTTCCTGTGTTTTTTTTGTAGATGTCGTATCCTGGTTCATCTAGCAATGACCCAGATGTGGATCGCATGAATGATACATTGGCCTCCTTTGGCAGGGGGGTCAATGCATTTTTTGGAGGTTTTCCTAGTAGGAAAGACATTGTGTTTTTCCCAAATACACAATCTGATGTATGGGAGGAGGGAAAAAAAAACCAGAGAACCACATGCTCTCTGGTTTTTTTTTTTCCAGTTATGTTTTGTGCGTCTATTAGCGCGTCTAAATTGCAGATAATTCACATTTATTCGCGCGTCTATAATGCAGACTACACGCACTTATACATGCGCTTCATAATTCAAATTAAAAAAAGAAATTAAATATCTTTTTTAAAGGACATTTTTTGTTTTTCGTTCACGTCTAGCAGTGCTTGTAAAAGCGCGTCTACTAGCATGTCTATATGCGCGTATATATGTGCGTCTATTGCGTGTCTATTTGTGCGTGTAAATTCGTTGATACATGGATTATAGATGCGAAATAGTAGACGCACAAATAGACGGGCAGATAGACGCGCCCATAAGTTTTTCTCTATATTCAAAAATCGCGTCTAAATGTGCGTCTATGAGGCCTTTTTGTTGTAGTGTGGGAGAGGACACATCTTAGGCATACCCCAGAGGGATATGCTTACCTTATAGATGACAGGTCAGGAGCCATCATCATGAATAATGAGGGGAGGAGGGTTATGGCTCACATGAGAGAGTTGTGCTAACAAGTTTTTCGGAACAACATCTTAGATTATTGGAAAAACATACTGGAGGGGAGCAAGGACTACATAGTAGCATCCTTGCATAAGGAGTATCCGATACCTATCGCAGCAGATAGATTTTCTATGGGCTGGATGATGGAGTGATTGTGTGCATATATGTCACAAGACGACTGAATGCATACAAGGCACTCAAGAGTGGGGCTACAAAGCCCGAGTGGATAGACACAGATGACTAGCACCGACTAAGGGAGGAGGCTACAGATTCTCCAGGACATTGGAGACAACAACATGAGGCGGTGAGGACACGACTAGAGGCCGGAGTGGTCCATCATCTTGGGAGTGGCGGCCACAAGACATATCTGGAGGACTTTGTAAGTTTTTCTTTTGTTTTGCTTGTTTATTTTTTGCAATATCCTTTGTATTGACAATCGTGCTTCTAACAATTAGTATTTTTTTTTCCTTTGCAACACTCCATTACAAATCGTGATCCAACCAGCCTTGAGATTCAATATGCAAAGAGGCATGGTCTCACTACATTGATTGATCGATTGTATGGACGTGGCAACCTTGTAAGTCACTCATCTTTCTTGTCCGTAGTTACCATGTGTAATTGGAATGCATTATTGTATAGTGGACTGATGTGTAGTTGTTTCTTTTTTTGCAGAGTCCGTTCGATGCTCCTTTGCACAGCGGGACGAGCTTTCGGATGGCGATGATCTATAGCTCACCCTTGGATCCCTGGAGCTCACACACCCTTCTTTTTTCGTCACATGATCTATGTAGACATTTTCTATGTAGTAGTGATATCTTGCCATGATTGTACCAATCGCTTTCATTATGTAATCATGTATTTATTTCATGTATCAGTGTTATGATTTAAGTGCACTTTGTCTTTATTATCACGAGCATTGTATACAAAGTATTGTACACAGTGCAGAAACTATTTTGTATGGCCCAAATAAAGCATATAACTGCCCTGCCACAAAATTTTTTTCCATGTTACCATTGCTATTAGCATCGCAAATTTACATGCACGCGTCGTTATTGGCATCGTTATTAGCATCGCAAATCAGCGACGCTAATAATGATGCTAATACCAACTGTTCTATGATGTCCCCAATAACGACACTTTTTGCGATGACGGGGGCAAATTTATTTATTTACATTTTCATTGCTTTTAACGTCGATGTAAGGCCTATATCTTGTAGTGCTCCCTCTTCCTCTAGAGTCTTGATCTCTACATTTCTGGTTTGACTAATGCTGCAAATCTAGAAAGATCTCAATCCTCTAAACTTCATCTTTTGATTATGTCCCTTTATAGAGTACAATAGCACTAGGTCACCTTACTTGAAGTCATGTTATTTAACATGTTTGTCCAACCAACTCTTGTGTCTTGCCTTCTCGCAAGTCAGTGCATGGATCATTAGTAGTTGGGTCTAAATCAGGTGTTTTAACTCTACTAGGCATTATGTCCATGCTTCCTTTTTTCCATCCCATTGCACTTGGACTACCACTCTCAAGCTTGCAATGAAGAACTCCATTGGTAGGGTTACGTCAGTCCCATAGGTCAATTTGAATGGTATTTGTTGCCCCACGATCGTCTTATAAGCTATTCTATAGGTCCACAGTGCTGCCATGAGCTTATTGTCCTAGTCCATGCACGAGGTGGAGACCACCTTAGTTAGGACATTTGCTAAGATCTTATTTGTAGATTTCTCCTGACTATTAGCCTGAGGGTAGTATGGTGAGGATTTCCTATGGATGATCAAGAAGGTAGGTACTAAATGGGCAATTGCTTCATTAACAAAATGTGTGCCTTGATTACTATATGGGGCAACCAAATTGTGAGATAATCTATTCCCAAAGGAACTTAGCTATGGTACTAGCGTCAATTTGTTGGAAAATATGTCAAATGAAGTATGTTGCATGATGAGGAGACTTGTATCCCGTAACCATAGTGAGGAGAGTGGAGAAGTTAGAAAGCTATAAAGGCATGTACTTGGTTCACTTTTCAATATATGCTATTGTACTTCGTACTTCACTATGAGTCCCTATCATGTTCTACTCGGGAATGTGTTTATGAGTCCAAGCATTCTATCTTGGAATTTAATTCAACTAAGTAACACTTAGTGTCATTTTCCTATGTTATCATGGTTCTAGTTACTACATTCCAACCTCCATAGCTACAACCATGCTGTACATCCACATATTTCTCAACATGGTATCAGAGCCAGTCAAGCATTGTCACACAAAATAATACACACGGGGGTCCGTGAATGTCGCTCGTTGTCACAAGGACGCTAAGCGATTTGAACAGAAATCAAGATGGATGTATACTTGTTGTACAAGTTGAAGACCTTAATAAGAAGAAGTTTGATTGTTGTTGATTGGAAGCATAGTATGGTAGAGAGATCACCTTCGAGCTGCTTTTTACATTTCAAAGTTTCTTTTCTTCAAGAGAGGCAATATTGGCATCGGTAAGCATTAACATGGATGATTGAAGATGTTAATTCATAAGGGAATCCATGACATCAAGGATACAAAGTTAAGCTCAAGAAGATTTAAGAAGGAAGGGTTTTTTCAAGATGGAGTTTACAAACCTCAAGTTTAAGCTCATAAGGGGCACAATAGAGAAAAAAAAACTATTGCTTGTGGGTTCGATAGGCAGATAGTAAGGCAAAGGGACTAGATGTTGTCCCAAACACATGGGATGAAGGCCGCACCCAAACTGATGGAAGCCATTCTCACAATAGATATATAGAAGAAGAAGTTAACATTGTCATTTTTGCTAAAATAATTAATGAAGATGGAGGGAGAGCTACAGCAAACATCTCACTGAATTTTCCCATATCCTCAAAATATGCCATAGCACAGGACATCTGTAAAAACATGGATCTAGGACATGGCAATGCAGAAGCTATGGAGTTTTGAAGATGAAGACCAAACTCATGAAGACATGGTCACAGATAAGACTGATTGTCACACAAGTTAATTGGTTCCAAGATTGAGACTTGGACCCATAAACACAATCTTGTGTATAGATTGACAATGATACATAGACTTTATTGAAGGACAAAAGTACTATGACATTGCATTAGAAAAGAGAACAAGTACAATGCTTTATAGGAATTGGATATGGTAGCACTTCTCCTACTATGCTTATGGGATTCTAGTCATGAGCCCACACTGCTCCATACAAAGAGATTGAAGTAGGTGCAATTGCAAACATCTCAACACCCCTCCTCAATCACAACCAGAAGTACAAAGTGTATAGAGGCTTTAGTGAAAGAAACACCTGCAAAGTGTGGGCACACCATAGACATGGCAAACATCTAGAGGCTATAACACGGGCCTCATAAAATATACAGAGGCTATAATACAAGGCTACATGAGGAGTTTACAAGTTTATGTCCAAAGCATTAGGGCTAGGAAATACAAGGCTAAAAAATTCTATCTGAATAAAAGGACTGATGAGGTTTGTCCTCCTGGTGGTCTTCTTCTTCTTTAACAGCAACTAGATAGGCCTTTTGGGACCTCTTTTTTGCATGGTAGAACTTCTCAATGTGTCCGGTCCTTTTGCAAAATTCACATAAAAGTTGGTCCTTCTTGTCTTTGTACCTATTGCCAACATATAATTCTTGTTCATCTTTAGAGGTGCTTGGTTCTTCCTTAGTTTTTAGATTCTTTTCCTCCTCTAACAATGACGTGTGGATATCAACAAGCTCAGGGTTTGGCATATTGATTAGAGTTGTTGACACATAATTATATTCAGGAGGCAAACTTTTGAGCAGAACACCAATGAAAACATCTTCTTCCATTTTAATGTTGATTCTTGCAAGCTGGGTTAGAAGTCCTTCCATGTAATTTAGATGTGGCGTTGGACTTCATTTCAAGAGTGAAAATTTCAATCAAGAGACCATACTTTTATGACTTAAACTGTGCACCAAATAAAGTGTCAAGCCTCTCCCATGTATCCTGTGAAAAGTATCACAGTTATCCACATGGTGGATATAGCTATCATCTAGCTCTAGTTTGATAATGGCCTAAGCCTTATCATCATTATTTTGCCAAGTGACTGCAAGGTTTGCATCATGAGGCTTCTTCTCTTTTCCAATGGTGATGGCCCAAAGACCCTTCTTCATTAGGATGAGCTTGATGCAGGTCTACCAAGTGTGAAACCGAATCCCTTTGAAGCGAACGGTTAGAGAGTCCTTGCCCATGCTAGAGTTGGAGAATCAGCAACAAATCAACTTCAAATTTCTCAGATTTCAATAGCAAAATGCTTGATCTTGAGTGTACTTGATAAGCACAAGTACCAAAAGACACTAGATGAATAGTATCAAGAGATACTGATGCTTGTGGCTCGAAGCTTGAGACCTTCATAGTGACCTTTAGAATCTCCCCTCCTTGATTTGATGTTCATGGGCTATCAATGCCCTATGATGGCCATCAACATCCTGGACTGTGGGTGCAGCATTAGCAGTACAACAAGTTGCTGGTGCATTCTGGGCACAATGAATCATTGCAGACACAATGTTGGTCTGAAGAGGCAGCAATGTTAGGGTTCTAAGTGACAGACAGAAGTGCCTTTAGCTGAGGAATAATTCTCTAGAAGGATTTGTGATGATATATGGCTTCTATGAAGAGATCCAAGTGCTCAAAGGAGACACGGTGCAAGCTAGCTATGGCTGCCACAAGCTTGATTGAAGATACAAGTGAAAATGGAGCTGGAAGTGAAGTCATGAGTTGACCAGTAGTGAAGAGGAGCTGAGAGAGAAGTGAGATGAGCTAGTCCATGCCCGATTGGGCTATGATACCATGTAAAAACATGGATCTAGGACATGGCAATGCGGAAGCTATGGAGGTTGGAAGACAAAGACCAAACTCATGAAGACTTGGACACAGATAAGACTAATAGTCACACAAGTGAATTAGGTTCCAAGATTGAGACTTGGACTCATAAACACAATCTTGTGTATATACTGACAATGACACAGAGACTTTATTGAAGGACAAAAGTACTATGACATTGCACTAGAAAAGAGAGCAACTACAATGCTTTATAGGAATTGGATGGTAGCACTTCTCCTACTGTGCTTATGGGATTCTAGTCTTGAGCCCACACTGCTCCATACAAAGAGACTGAAGTAGGTGTGATTGCAAACATCTTAACAACATTATCAAATCATGTCTTCGACACATTTCACTCCAACTAAAAGTCGCAAAACTTAATGCCGAGATGCTCACCAGTAGCGAGCATAAGCTGGATGACTGACTCCTTCAAAGAGAGAACTATGGTGATTGTTTCGTCTTGCGAAGAGAAATCTTGGTTTTTCAATGAGACAAAGTGTGCTCCATCCTCCCTCTTTCTCATGTTCGATAGATCCCTTACTTGACGCATGTTGAATCCAACAATTGGAATCATATCTTCACTTTTTGAACCAAACTCAAGAACATAGGGATGAAGTATCAATTGCAGGATGGATTGTCAAGCATGGAGCGAATAGCAAGATTCGATGATGACATTGCACATGATGGCATAAGGGAGGACTCGCATCACTATCATCATCAATTAGATCAATAGGCCCAGCATCATTCATCCTCCATCATAAAGCATGTCGATCTCTCCTCCAAAATCAACTCTACACAACTGGAGTAAGACTCCTCTCCCTTTCATATTGCAACAGCTATGTCACTCCTCAATCAGTCATCTTCGACGTTCTTTCACTTCATTCTGTCCCTCCTCTTCGATTGCAAGTCGCAACTTCACGTCGGTCACCTCATTCTCCTTCTATTATGTCCTTCATTGCCGGCTTCCTTCAACCACTTCGTGACCTTCTTGGACATCGCCTTCCTTCCCTTCTTTAAGCGTCACCACCACCCTCTCTCCTTCGGCTTTATAATCGGTGCCACCTCGAGAAAGTATCAAAAAGCTTCAGATATTATTCTCAATAATGACACTTTCTTCCTCTTAGCACGAAAGCATCGTTCATTGACATCAATGCTAACGTCATTGAGAACGTCCTACACTATTGATTTTTCTTCATCTTCTTAATAGCAAAGGCGTCCTTCTTTTTACTTGATTTTATTTTTTTAAAAGAGACATACCTTTAATATTATCATCTTAGGATTCCTTGCTTGCCTCATTTGTGTGATGAGGATCATTTTTCTCAACATTTGTAATCAGTACAATGTTGCTAGTACCTCTTCTCTTGGTCAAGGTGGTGAAGTGGTTTCAACCACTTTAAACGTAGTGTGTGTAATCATGTTGATGTTCATATGGGTATAAGACAATGTTGCTAGTATCTCCTCTCTTGGTCAAGGTGGTGAAGTGGTTTCAACCATTTTAAACATAGTGTGTGTGATCATGTTGATGTTCGTATGGGTGTAAGACATTCTTCCATTTCATGAAGTGCAATAGCAAGACTGCAATGGTAATTAATATCTCAATAGATTCCAAGAGAGGCCATTATCCAAGGTACGTGAAATCTCAATGAGCTTTGTCAATACTGAATGTACCAATGTGGCAAGTTGTTATACTGTGCAAGATACATGTTATCGATGCTCATTTTGAACACACAACAACATTCTTTTTGTAGAGCTTGTTTTATCTTGTATTGCAGAAAGAACAATGTCACTTTAGCCAAACCCAATCTCTTTTTAGGATATATTGTATTTGTCAGCAAGATGCGTAATAGGTAGAGGGACACTGGTCACTTCACAGCAAGTCTCCACCATATTCACAAAGAATGCAAGTGTCGGATGTAGCAATACTTCACTTAAATGTCCATAATATGAGCAGATAAATTTTATCTTTTTTAGGCTGCTAAATGTTAATCCAATTTCACATAAGAAGAGACTTATCATCTACACTAGCAACATCCGAATTACAAGTCAATGGGGAAAGTCCAAGTGAAGGATCAACATTTCAATCTTCTCCTCAAGTCCTTGAGACTTCAAAACGGAAACCTTCATGTGAACCAATTTTCCATGCATTGTGCCCTATCAAGAGCATGCTTTGGAAAAGAATTTTATGCCCAATTACTCATGCAGTTTGCAAATTAGAATCCATGCTATGCAATCAATCGAGCGATATTTTCAAAATTTTATGAATGCATTGAAGAAATTGTGTGTAGCCTAACTACAGGTGTTCGTGCATCATGCAAATGCACACACAAAAGAAACACACAACAGAAAATAAATTCCTAATGACGCTGACTAATGTGTTCAAATTCTTGGCAAAAACCTCCGTCCTCAGATTTGCAGTTCTGGACGCGCAACGTCATGACATCCGCCGCCTCCAAACCTGCACGTCCTTCTGATTGGCCACAGCTACCCATCCTCATCACCGCCAAGCTTAACAGTCATTGCAATCTCTTCATCTCTTGTAAAAGCATATACAATGTCCACATCATCTTCATCATCTCTTGGCTCAAGTCCATCATAAATCGCATCATCCAACTCCTCGACTGCATAGGCTGCATCATCTCTTCTTTTGAATAGTTCGATTCTCTTCTATGCAATTGAAATCCGCAAGGCCGTACCATCAAGATCTACTAAGGAATATGTAGCATTGTCATGGACATGCTGCACTAAATAGGGCACAAACCATTGTCTATAAACCTTGCGGATAGCACTATATTGGTTGTCTAGATTGCTGTCATAGACCAGCACCCAATCTCCCTCTTTAATCTCAATTTGTGTCTGCTTCAAAGTAGTCGTTGTTGCAAATCCTAGCCTCTTTGAGCTTTTGAATTGCTCTCTCAATATCTTCTGGTCTTCTCTCCAATTGACGAATATGAAGAGCCAAAAGATCTTCTCTAGTCATCTCTTCTTGTTGCCACAATAAAGCAATCCAAGTAAGTGTGCAAGTCTCTGTAGGCATGACTAGCTTCTGTCCATACATCAACTCAGCTAGCATATAACCTGTAATCACACTGCGAGTAGTGCAATCAGCCCATAAGGCATAAGGCAAAAATCTAGGCCACTCTCGTACCGATCCACCACACGCTTTGGCCAAGGCTTTCACAATCGGTGGATGCCCTCTTTTGCTCTTCCCGTTGCCTTCTGGATTATATGCCAAATTCAAAGCAAGTTTAATGCCAAGGAGAGAGAAAAATTCCCTAGCCTCATCAGGATCCAACTCATCTCTATCTGCACTAACTTTTTCAATACATCCATACCTGCAAATAACATCCTCCAACATAAACTTACAAACCACTGAAGTAGACTTCGTTCGTAATGCTCTTCCTTCCACTTGATTTGTGAGATCTTCTCGTGCCAAAACAATGTAGCGTATCTTCCATAAACCTACAGGCATAATAATCAAATGAAGAACCCACTTGTAATGAATACATAGCGGGTAGGTAGGATCAAGTGCATCTCTATGCGTCATTGAAGAGAACAATTGGCAATCAGGGCATGTTTCAACAAACTGTGAGATATCTCTATACATGCCTCTCCACCAATAGTGCTCTTTGATCTTCTCATAGGTTACCCAAATAGCTTGATGCCCACCCCAAACACTTTCATGGAATTCTTTCATGATCCACATTTGTGAAGCTCTATCACAGACAACTCTCAATGGTTTTCCTCCTTGCTTTTGTGGATGATTCTAAAGTATCCCACTTCGCAAGAAGAAACCATAAGCTTTTCTCTTGATTTTCTTGAAGTCTGCATCTGTCCATCCATCCTAGACAGAGTACTCAAATAATGTCCAATTTGTAAATACTCTCTTGTATACAAAGACTCATCAAAGATTTCCAAAGGAGACACATGACAAATATGATCAGCATGCATGGCTAAAAGACCAACCCCATCATCAACATCATCATCAATGCAAGAAAAATCCATGTCATCATACCTTGCTCGTGAAAGCATATCGGCTAACTGGGTTATCTTTACCTGCTATGTGCATGAACTCAAGATTCATGGATGTTATGTACCCAATCCAACTAAGCATGGCAATATCTGGAGTAGGACAGCTCATGATTATACCTAGAAGAGACAAACAATCAGTCTCCACCACCACAGCAGCTCCAATGAAGTACTCTCTATCATTCTTGAGAGCCAGGACAACTTCCAAGAGCTCTCTCTTAACCTATGAATACATCCGTTGTCACTCATTTAGGACTTTAGTCCCAAAACGAATATCATACATATTCCCATTTGCATCGTCTTGGCCAACAGCCCATGATAGGACTAGTATCAACAGTAAGAACAATAGGTCTCCCACACTCATAATCTACCTTTCGAAGAGTCGGAGCAGCTCTCAATAATTTCTTCGGTTTTTGCATGGCTTTACTATGTTTCATCTCCCAAAAAAAACGTTGCTCTTTCCTCAAGAGCTGGTAGAGATCATCTGCAATATGAGAAAAATGAGGAATCCAAATAAGATAAAACACACAAGCTCCAAGAAACCTGCGAACCTCCGAAGTAGAAGAGCAAGTCTCTGCAATCTTCACTATGGCATCAATCTTCGCAAAAGAAGGCTTCCTGCCATAATATCCACATATATGTCCAACAATCAAAACTTATCTGACACCAAAAATAGACTTCAACCTTGACAAGGTAAAATTCACTTCCTCCAGTCTGCAAAGAATCCTCTCAACATCTCTAATATGTGAAGCCACAAAGAACCTGCATCCATGATCATCTAAAGAATCCTCTTTTTCTTCTTCCAAGCAACCCTTAATAGGTAAATCATCAATGAAAGGCATAGTAAGCTCAAGAATAAAATCTCATAGAACCTTGTTTATCCCATTCATCATATGGGCCACCGAATTAGTAGATCCTTGTGGAAGCATACACATTTGGACAAGGCCGAAGGGTATCTTCATCGTAGTCAAATATATGCTCTCAAGGGCAAGCTCGAACTGATCATATCCGGAATAAAGATCATCAAGTGAATAGATAGAACCTCCAGCAAAAGCTTCAATGAACTCATCCACAATAGGTCCTACACCAACATTTCGAATAGTGACCTTATTTACTAGCTGTAGGTCCTGTATGAATTTGAGTGTCCCATTCTTCTTAGAAACTGTGAGCCATCTGTTGGAATATGGAGCTAAAGATGGCTCTAAAATTCCCACCTTGATCCGCTCATTCAAAAGCTCTACCAATTTGGGCAAGTGAGCCCTTGGCATAGGAATAGACCGCAGATTCCAAGGGACATGCGGAATGGTAAAAATGACCATAGGCAGCACAATCCTAGGGTCAACGCATCCAATCTCATGTGGAAAGAAAGCAAAAGCTTTTTCATGTCTGCATAACATCTCTTCAAAACATCTTACCTCTTTAGAAAGTAGAAAATCTTTAGTCTCAATCTTCATCTCTTTCAATGTCTCAACTAAAAGCTTATGTCCGATACATGTAGGATCTTGTAAAGGAGGTTGCATAGCAGCTCTCCTAATCATCTCATCATTGTCCAAAGGTAGCGGTCCTACAACAACTAGTCTAACCTTCTTGTCAACTATCTTATATTTTTTCTAAACTTTGGCTTCATTGCTACAACCTACAAATTTCAACCCTCGATGGAAATTAAAGCCTGGTAAACACAAATTGTGATGTGTATAAACAAGAACATCCAACTCTTTTTGCTAAAATATGTCAGCAAGGAATACTTTTTGCTAAGAATCCTCAGCACCCAAATTCTTTTGAAGCATGAAATTAGCAATTTCGCAATATTTCGCCAGAGAATGAACGTGTAAGAAATATGACAACTCTTGGTTATTAGCATTTAGCAATACTGAAAGTTCTTCCATGGTATCTGAGCATGAAAGGCCATCATAGAGACCATCTATCCGCTCTTCTTCCTGCAAAACACTTGCAATCATCAATTCTTTTTCTTTTCGTTTTACATACTGCCTACTAGTAGCTCTAGGCATATCAGAAATATACTGAAAACACAAAGTACTTTTAGTGGATACACCATAAACACATGAGGAAAAACTGCTGCTACGAGGAGGCAAGAGATTTCCTTGACTCTTACCACCATCGTCTCGAAAGATAGTGGTACCAAACAAAAATCTGGCTCTCCTTCTAGAAGAGAGAAATCCCTCAAGGAATCCTTATTTTGTTGATGGTTGATACAAACGGTCATGAACTGGATAGCTCTCTTTCCATCCTTGCTTCAAATCCGTACTTAGGCAGACCCATCATCCAAAACCTTAGTCTCCATCCAAGACTCAGTAATAAATGATTGCCCCAAAATAATAGGATAAGAACAAGAGTTTTGCACAAAGAAATGATAAGACTCACCCACATCTCCAATAGAAATCTTCACATTTGGACAAGTACCATACAAATCTCTTGCAGTGTTGTTGGCCGCACACATGCGCCAACCATGATCCACATCAACTGGCCATCTACGAGTATCATATAAACCTCACACTATGACATTAATCTCAGAGACATGATCCAAAAGAGAAACATAAGGAGTCAGTTTCACCAATCTTGACAACAGTTTTTGAAGTCGCACGAGCCCAATGACTTCGAGAAAAATGGCTATGAGACACCAATCTAGGTGCATCTTCACTCTCATCATACTGTACATGCTAAAGAAAAGGATGAAGAGACTTGTTGTGGACTGTATACATAGAGCTCTATCTGTAGACTCCTCAATAGTCTCCTCATCAGAATCAATCTCCTTAATCTGCAACCCATAGAGAATAGCCTTGGCAACAGGTAAAGTCTCTCAATGGATCATATCCTACATTGGCTCTTCAATAACCTGTCGTTTTCTTTTTATGATGTCAATGACAACATCATGAAATTATCTTTTGGTAGTCCCCAAGACTTCTCCAGGAGTAAATTCAATTTTGCAATTAAGAATTCGATCCTCAAGTACCTTTTCCAAGTCCGTGGTCGTCTTGATATTGGATTGTAGCTTGAATCTAGGTTTCTTTTTCAGCTTCGGATCCTTTGTCTTTGGGGCCTTCTGATCTTCTTGTACTTTTGGCTTCTATACAGCGGCCATACTCTGCTCCGATCCTAAAGAAGAAGGTCGAAGAAATGGTTCACTTCTCCTAGTTGCCCTCTTTGATCCTTCAAGTTGATCATGACCGCTTTTCTTCAACAAGCGCTTCAAATCCTTGAGATTTTGCAATGTAAGCATAGATAGAAAAAGACATCTACATGATCATTCCATCCAGTCCCTTTTCTGATTACATCTCCTATGGATGAAAGTTTAGATGATGAAGCTTTACCTTTCTTTTCTGCATGCAGTGCATAAGACCATAAAGGAGACTTATCTTTCGGCAAATGCTCCAATTGAAGACCATAGGTAGTAGCTTCTCTTGCCGCCTCTTGCTTCTGAAGAGCATAAAAGAGATTCCTCCAATAATTTCTTCATAGCTCCTTTGCCAAAATTTCTTTTGAGTGGTTGCTCTATATCTCCGAAACATATCATCCTGTCCTTCCAAATCACCAACTTCAGTTTTTTCGCTTCTTCTTCTTCCACATACTATACAATGTACACAAAGTATAGATAAGATACAACATAAAGGAAAGTGGCCTACTAAGTCAAACAGTGCATAACTAACTACACTAATCGACTGACGCTATGTCTTTGCCAGCGATAGGTAGGTGTAACAAACTAAATATAATAAGTGATAAGTCAGTGGCCATGTGAGTATCATAATGACCACCAATGTGCTAGCCAGGCAGTCCATCATCAATGTCCGCACATGTTGAGCTTGCCATCTCAACAGAGGTAGGAGAAGACACTGCTAGAGGTGTTTGCATACCGTTTTGCAAGTAGGCCTTCCATCTCCGCCTCTTTGTCGATGTGGAAATTGCATCAATAATATCTTGCCAATCCATCTTCAATCCCATATGCTACATACGGTCTTCAAGAAGCTCTCCCAACTCGTCCTGAAGTGCAAGATCAGTCACCTGTAAGAATAACTCCACTTTCTCTGAGTTTAGGGTTCTTTGCTCAAGTGCATCCAAATGGTTGTAATGTTCTTCAAACTCCCACAATAACTCGGAAGCAACAAGTCCTTTGTTGGACTAATAGACCCACTCTCTAAATGTCTTCCGCGTAGCAATATCATAATCCTCCAGAAAATATTCATCTTTGAGTTCCTTCTTGAAAACATTCAAGCAATCGTGCACAAATAAATCAATCACTCTGACCCGCAAAGCAGGTATGACAAGCCGTAGGAAATAGTTAACACAATATTAGAGAGTTTGGGAATCTTCCAATTCCCATTTTTTTAATACTTAAAAGGTGGCACCCGGTTAACATGCCCATAAGTTTCTCAAAACCATATGATGTCATCCATCATTGGAAAGTGCTTGAAAAATAGAATCTTTTGAGCTATAGAGCACTTGATTTGGAGTTATAGTGTTCAAGTTATGACAAATCCAAATATTTGACCATGTGTCCCAAACTTATGGGAAATTCCCATATTTTCCAATATGGTGTTAGTTGCTCCAGTTGGTAGGAACTCCAAAGAAGCGCATCTGGCTTTCAAAAGCTTTAAGATAGACTGAGATATTTCAGCCATCAAATAATTTATGCTTACTTACCACAGCCTCAATCGCCTTGGTTACACCATGCTCTTGTTCTTGATGCAACATTCGTTGTTGATCTAATTGTTGCTAATGTGACTGCTACTCCTGATGCATTGATAATTGTATCTGCTGATTCTGCATCATAATGGCTGAAGAAAGAGTTTGCAATATATTCTTCATCTCATCGGTTCGAAAACGAAGAAGCACTCGATGATGAAGTGGATGGAGTATTTTAAGAGTCTTCCATCTCGACGATTAATCATAAGCGACGCTTTCACGTTGGGCTCACCAGATGTTACATGGAATAATACACGCGTGGGTCTTTGAATGTTGCTCATTGTCACAAGGACGCTAAGTGATATGAACAAAACTCAAGATGTATGCATACTTGTTGTACAAGTTGAAGACCTTAATAAGAAGTAGTTTGATTGTTGTTGATTGGAAGCATAGTATGGTAGGGAGATCACCTTCGAGCTGCTTTTTAAATTTTAAAGTTTCTTGTCTTCAAGAGAGGAAATATTGGCATGGGTAAGCATTAAAATGGATGATTGAAGATGTTAATACATAAGGGAATCCATGACATCAAGGATAGCTCAAGAAGATTTAAGAAGGACATAAGCTTTCTTATGATGCTAGAGAAGCATATAAATTGGGCCTTCAAGTATTGCATCAAATGGCTATGTGGAAGGGTTTTTTCAAGATGGAGTTTATGAACCTCAAGTTGAAGCTTAGAAGCACTACAACAAAAAGGCCTCTTAGACGCACTTTTAGACGTGATTTTTGAATAAAGAGAAAATCTTATGGGTGCATCTACCCGCTCATCTATTTGTGCATCTACAAACTCACGTCTATAGTTGCATGTATGGAGAAATTTACACGCAGAAATAGACGCGTAATAGACACGCATATACGTGCGTAAATACAAGCGCATAAAAAAACCAAAATTGTTATTTATTTAATTTCTTTTGTGCATCTACCAATGCGTCTACATGGCAAGTTAGAGGGGCATATAGACACGCCCATAGGCGCGCTTTTACAAGTGCCCATAGACGCGAACGCAAAACAAAAAATCTCCTTTTTTTAAAGATATTTATTATTTTTTTAAAATTTGAATTATGTAGCGCGTGTATGAGTGCGTGTACTCTACATTTTAGACGCGCTTATAAATGCGCATTTTCTGCAATTTAGACGCGCAGATAGACGCGCAAAATAGAACTGGAAAAAAAAACCAAAGAGCATGTGCTCTCTGGGTTTTTTTTCCCCCTCCCATACATCAAATTGTGCATTTGAGAAAAAGACAATGGATTTGAAAGCATGAGAATTGAAAACAAAAGTTCATGTATTCATTATAGATAAAAAGCATTTACATGGGAAGTTTAAGTGCTTGCGACCTAAAGCGTGGCCGCAAGCAGTAGGCTCAAAGATGGATAATAGATATACAAGAAAACAAGGCCATAGAGCATGTATGGTGCTCCTGTACGAATCTAAAGAAGAAACATCTTCGCTAGCACCACCATGGCTACTAGCGTCGCTATCCCCCTCCTCGCTATGCTCCACATCGGGGTTCGCCTACACACAAAAGATCAAGGTTGCTTACATACACATGGTGGAGAAAAAGTTATAATTAGCTATACTTTTAATAGAAAAATAAGAAAAACATACCTCCTGTGGCCGTCGAATCCTCATAGCCCGATTGTATTGGTCCTCAGTGATGAGACCCTCCTCATAGAAGTGAAGCCATGTGGCTGCACGGTTATGGCCTCGATGGTAACCTACCTCTCTAGGAGTAGGTATCCTACCAACGATAGTAGTCTGCAAAACAATTATGATATATACAAACAATTATGAGACACAATGTATTAGAACAAATTATATAAAGAATTGAAAGAAATATAAATTTTAAAAAACTAGAAATCAAAATATACTTATAAACTTTGTCTCCACGACTCTCTGCCACCCGATCCGTAATGCGATGATCCCATGGTTTCCATTTGGATGTGTCGCACCTCTGCATGCTGGCAACTCTTCACTTTCTCTGCTGCTTTCTTCTTGGCTTTCTTCCACTCTATGCGGTGGCACATAGGTGGTTCGTTATAGGCTCCACGCCCCTCCTCCTATCTTCCAGTGAGTCCTTGGCGTGTGTCATGAGGTGGGATCTTTTGTTGTGAAGCAAATCCCTCACTTTTGTGCATCCCCAATCATCCGAGAATCGTTGACCCTCAGGATTTGGGTACCTCCTATGAACTGACCTCAACACCTCCTGCCACAAGCCGCTTTTTTTATTTTTGAAGTAAACGAAACAATCTTTATACGTTGCATGCACGACGCTCCTCATGTACGCCATTACATCCCTTGCTTCATCATCATGGAAGATGCCACTAGTATCTGTAACTCTATAGTGCTGGTGTACAGGCTCCTCTACGTGATCTTCTGGTGAGGGTGATCGCTCGCCACCTCCTAGGTAACCCCCACACAAGCCTCGTCCTCCCCCTCGACTCTCCCTCCTCCCTCTCTGTCAACTACCCTTTGCCTCGCTGGATGCATGTGCTTCTGCAGCTGCACGTGCGTCGGCTGACGCTTGTGCTTCAGCCGATGCATGTACAGGTGCTACACGTGGAGTACCTGCAATTGGAGTTTGGGAAGTAGTGCTAGGCAAAGACGTTAGAGGCGTTCCAAACATAACGCTGAACACCTCGTCTGCTGTGGGAGAGCGGTCAAGGTGTCTGGTCATCTCTCCCATGAAGTTCTCCCTACTAGGAAAACCTTCAAAAAATGCATTGACCCCTCTGCCGAACAAGCCCAATGTATCATTCATGCAATCCAAATCCGGGTCATTGCTAGATGGACCAGGATGCGACATCTGCAAAAAAAACACAGGAAAAAGACAAATTCGTACAATTCTAGAAATAAAAATTTGTTTTCTATCAGAGATGGCTGCGCATGTATAACCACATCTAAAATGCAGGATAGATGCAGTATAGACGCGCTATCAGATGCAGTATATCCACATCTGAAATGCAGTATATCCGCGCTATCAGATGCGATTTCTAAGTCAATGCTTCTGGTGCGCGTGTATCCTCGCATGTGGACTGCAAAATACACATGCCTGGAGATGCGACTCTGAAGTCAAAGCTTCTGGGCAAAGCGCGTGTATTCCCACGTCTCACATGCAGCATACACGTGCTTGGAGACACGACTCTAAAGTCAAAGCTTCTTCTGTGCAAAGCGCGTGTATTCTCGTGTCTCCAACGCAGAATACACGAGCTTTGAGACACGTCCGTAGATGCAATGACATCAAACATAGCTTTGCATCTATACCTGCATCTGTACTGAAATCTAGACGCGTTGGCAAACACGCTCAGTCTGCTAATTTCAGTCCGATGACCGCCATTCATGATTTATTGTGCTATACAAAATGCAATCATAGATCCTAATACACAGATAGAGAGAGAAAGAGAGAGAGAGAGAGAGAGAGAGAGAGAGGACTCACCTTGGGTGTTTGGTGTGGTGGGTGGTGGCGCTTCTTCCTTCTCCTTCTTCCTTTCCTTGGTGAGATACTCTCCCTTGATGCTTGCTTCCTGCTTGTTGTCTCCTCCCTTTACTTCTTCTTCCTCTTGTTCTCCTCTCTCTTGTTCTCTCTTTCTTCCTCTCCTTGGCTTTTCTTTTTTCCCTCTTGTCTCTTTGAAATGAAAGAAGAGGTGAGTCATGAGGAGGCGCAGTTTGAAAAGAAATGATTTAAGTATCTTTTGAATTTTGACGTTTGTGTCTATTTTTGCGTGTATATGCACGTCTAAGTTTACGTAAACGTGCGTATAGACGCGAAGTTAGACGCGTAAATAGACGCAAATTTAGACGCCTAGGTAAACGCAGATATAGACGCACATTTAGCTTTTATCATAAATTTTTGTTTTTAAGATAAGTTTTGATAGTAAGTTCTTATCATAAGTTTTTATGTATTTATGATAAGTTTTGTGTATTTAAAATTGAGATCTTAGAATAATTAATACGCCAGCTTGAAGTTTTTATGTAAATATATGAATGATAAATATTTTGATGTTGTCATGAATTAGGTTTAATCATGTCGTCATCATCACCTAGTGCGGTGCATGCTGATGAGTCAACGAGCACATCCTCAAGTGAGGATGAAACATTACATCTTCATAATCGAGATGCATGGTTACGACGAAAAATTAAATGCATGTGTGATCGTTGTCGAGGGTATATTTTTCAAGCACGTCGAGTTGCAATTTCACACCTCAGCATGTATGGAGAATGGGACCGAGAAAAATCACCGATATTCATTGTTTTTTTTAACACTAAGATTGCTAGTCTATGTTACTCAATATATATCAACGTATATGAAACTCCCTTTTATGGTTGAGCAGGATGCAGTGCCACATCCTCAGATGCTCCCTCTCGGGCATCGAGAGACTGCAAAACGTCAATGCGAGGAGGCAGAGTCTTCAAGAAGAGTGGAGACTGACGACCATGATAGTAGCCCTCATGAAATGCCCCATCAAGTTGTAGAGGATGAGATTTTGGACAACATGGTATACCATCTATTTTCGCAACTGGTTTAGGGAGAAGGTCACTCTACGAAGCCAGATGATCCACTATACGTAGCATCATCTACTCTATTGTATGAAGGTTGTACGTACTCCGTTCTTCATGTGTCCCTCGAGATACTTAACTTGCAAACAATTTATGGATGGAGTAATGTCAGTTTGAATGCGTTATTGAAGGAGGTATCAATTCAGTTTGGCTTATGAATCATAATATTGATTGTTCTATTTTGAAATTAGACACAAATATATGTTGGTGGTTTTTTAAGTCACTTTTCAAAATATATGTAGGTTATTATCACAAATGCTTCCAAAAGGAAACAAATTGCCAACTAAGAGAGAGCAAGCAAGACATTACTTGATATCTCTGGGAGGCCTCGATTATGTCAAGATCCATGCATGTATCAATGAGTGTGTCTTATTTCGTGGGATTCATGAATTCGCACGAGAGTGTCCTGTTTGTGGCGAATCAAGATACGAAGTGGAGATGAAGTCAATGGATATGCCTCGTAAGGTTTTGCGATATTTTTTAATTGTTCCACGTATTCAACTTATGTTCAAGTGTAAGTCTATTGGAAAGCTCATGTCATGGCATGCTAGTCATCGTTCAAGTGATGAAAAATTGAGGATCCCTACTGTAGACACACCGACATGGCAACATATAGATAATTTGTGGCCTATTTTCAAAGAAGAGCCAAGAAATTTGAGATTTGATTTAGGTATGGATGGAATCAATCGATTTGGCATTAAAAGCACATCATACAGTGTATGGCCAGTGGTATTTGGTGAACTATAATATTCCTTCATCCATGGCAATTAAAAAGGGACACGTAATGTTGTCCCTTCTAATTCCTGGAAAGCACAAGGTAAAAAACATGGACATTTACTTAGAGCCTTTGATTGAAGAGTTAGAAATGTTATGGAAAGGTATTGAGGTGCAAGATACAAGCGCATCTGCATCCTCTAGAGATTTCACGTTGAAGGCCATGTTGTTGTGGACCATGCATGACTTTCCAAGATACGGAGAGTGTTCAAGTACATGTATATAACTCTATATTTGAAATTCAAGACTTGAATCAATTGTATTTTATTAATTCACTTGTTTGTTCAGGCTTAACCACATCAGGATATCATGCATGTCCTATTTGCGGTCTCTCTCTAGTTTCCTCTAGGCCGGCACATTTAAAGAAGGTTATCTACAACAATCATCATTGATTTCTTCCTATTGACCATCCCAAATATGTTCTCCCTACTAATGGAATGACTCCACAATCTCTAACCATTCGAGATTGGAAGGAGAGATGGATTAATGCCGACAGCCACCCTCCACTCGATAAGAAGTGTATTTCTCTTGATTGACTTTAAAGTATTTAGCATGATGAATTGTTTACATAATATATTATTTGTTTGTTAGGTTCTCTATATTTTTTCGTCTTTCGTATTGGACTAAACTCAAGATCAATCACTTGTTGGACCCCATGCACATATTCAAAAATGTTGTATCTACATTATGGGATCACTTGATAGGGGCTCGTGATTCAATCAATGTAAGGGAGGATTTACGTAACATTGGTTGCATGAGACGAGTCTGGCCATGCATTGGACCCAGAGGAAAGATTGAGCTACCCCATGCACCTTGGATGTTGTCAAAGAACAAGGAAAAAATGGTGAAGTAACAAATATGTAGCTTTCGAACACCCACAGGATGTATGAGATGTCTCAAGGGAGCGTTCATAAAGAAAAAGAAAAGATATGTGGAGCAACTATCTGGTTTGAAGTCCCACGATTGGCACAAAATGATTCAAGTAAGGGTATCTCTAACCATGAATATACTAATTAGTGGAGTAACTATGTGTAAACTTTGGGGTATGATGACTTTTTCCTCAACTAATCATTTGATCTATGAATATTGTTTGCATTCAGTTCGTACTTCCTACTAGCATATCCCATTGTGTATCCAAAGATTTACGTGATATCATTTACAAGATGGGAGAGCTTGTGAGGTGTGTATACATTGTATTTTTTCATTATATATCTTTGAATTCCTACACAAAAATAAACAATTGTCAAATACATCCTGACAGATGCATGAGCTCGAAGGAAATTGATCCAAATACATTGCAAGATGCTCGAGTATTATCTGTTGAGGTGGTTTGTTTGGTGGAGGAAATTTTTCCTCGATCCATTTTGACGGCTCAATTACATTTACTTGTACATTTGATTGATGAGATCGCACTTTATGGGGCAGTTCATGCAAGGTGGATGTTTTTTCTTGAGCGCTTCATGAAAACCTTGAAAGATTTTGTGAGGCAAAAAGCACGGCCTGAGGGAAGCATGACTGAGGGTTGGTTAGTGTAATCATCCCTTGTTTATATCTCTGAATATCTTGCTGAAGTGGACCCCTCTCAACCACGACTATGGAAAGATGATGAAGACTTGAGAATGACCTCTATAATACCTCAAGGAAGAGGAATGAGTAAAGTGCTAACAAAAGAAGAACTTCGTAAGTTAAATAGTTTTTGTGTGCTCAATAGTGATGTAATGAGCAAATGGGTGACACTATATAATGAAGCAAGGGCAAGAAGAAAAAGTGAAAGACAAGCATTTCGCACCAGATGTGGACGTAATGTCTCATTTTCAAATCATCTAAATGCACTCCCACGTCGTATTGATATAGATTGGTTACATCAGGAAATGGAGAGAATGGAAAAAGAGGAGGAAATTAATATATCTCAAGAAGAGTGGGAATACGCACGAGGTTGCTTATCAAAGGTGAGACATACTATCAATTAATTTGTTTCTATAAGTTATATTTTATATAAAAATTTGACATGTTTGATCTTAATCTTTTACTACTAGTGCACATTATTCAATGCTATTTGGTGTGAGGGTAAGCATCTTCGAACTCAACGTATAGATGAAAAGAGAAATACCCAAGATTGTAATGTCCTTGCTTACACTACAACAGAAACGAGACATAGACGCGCAAAGTCGGGCGCGTCTATCGCAGCATCTATAAGCGCATGTAAACGTGCATGTAAATAGACGTGATTTTTGCGTCTATATATCCGCGCAAATAGACGCGCTTATACACGCAAAATAGATGCACACGTCAAAATTCAAATCATACTTAAATCATTTCTTTTCAAACTACGCCTTTCCTTTCCTACGTTTTTTGCGGTTCTGAAGCTTGAGTTTAGCCGTCATGCAGTCTCTTTATGCCTCACCTAGTCTTTTCATGCCTCACCTCCTCATGACTCACCTCTTCTTTCATTTCAAATACACAAGAAGGGAAAAAGGAAAGCCAAGGAGAGGAAGAAAGAGAGAACAAGAGAGAGGAGAACAAGAAGAAGCAGTAAGCAAGGAAGCAAGCATCAAGGGAGGGTAACTTACCAAGAAGAGGAAGAAGGAGAAGGAAGAAGCGCTACCACCCGCCACACCAAACACCCAAGGTGAGTCTCTCTCTCTCTCTCTCTCTCTCTCTCTCTCTCTCTCTCTCTCTCTCTCTCTCTCTCTCTCTCTCTCTCTCTCTTTCTATCTTCCTCTCTCTGCTCTGTCTGTGTATTTAGGATTTTTGATTTCATTATGTATTGCATTTTGTAAATCAATAATGGCAGTCGTATGCTAAAATCATCCGACCAAGCGCGTCTAATAGCGCGTCTACATCTCAGTGTAGATGCAGATATAGACGCAGAAAACGTTTCTTTGGGGGCGTGTCTTTGAGTGCGTGTGCAGCCGCATGTGCTCTGTAGTGTATACGCGAGGATACACGCACTGACAGACGCTCACAGAGACACAGGTATAGACGCGCACAGAGACGCAGGTATAAATGTTGTATGTAATATGTTTTATCTACACAGGGTAATATGATTTTTTTTTGTGTAGATGTGGAATTCTGGATCCTCTAGTACCCCATTCAACAAGGAGCAATTCATGGGGGAGATGACCAATTATCTTGGTCGCCCTCCCACTGCAAATGAGGTTTTCAGTGTGATGTCTAGGACACCTATCACATCTTTGCCTACACAGGGATCAGCTGAGGTACATGGATCGGCCGAAGCACGTATATCTGCAGAGGCACGTGTATCGAGTGAGGTAGAGGGTAGTGCACGTCGAGGGAGGAGGGAGAGTGGTGCAGGAGGATGAGGAGGTCGAGGGCTTTGTGGGGGTTGCCTAGGTGGTGGCTCTCGATCACCCTCACCGGAAAATGAGAGAGGTGAGCCTCCACAAATGTACTACTCTATCACTGATGTTGGTGGTATCTTGCATGACTTCGAGGGGAGGGAAGTAATAGCCTACTTGAGCAGTGTCGTGCATGCCACATACAAAGATTGCATGATTCCCTTCAAGCACCAAAAAAATGGTTTGTGGCAAGAGATGCTGTGGGCAGTACATAAAAGGTACCCTAATCCCGAGAATTCATGATTCTCAGATGATTGGGGACGGTCAAAGGTGAGAGACGCACTTCATAACAAGAGGTCTCACCTTATGACGTGCGCCAAGGAGTCATTGCGGAGACAAGAGTAGGGGCGCCCTGGATATGGCTAACCACCCAACTGCAAGGAGTGGAAAGAGGCCAAGAAGAGAGCAACGGAGAAAATGACAAGTCGCCAGCATGCAGAGGCGTGATGTATCTAGATGGCAACCATGGGATCGTCACATTATGGATCGGGTGGCAGGGAGTCATGGGAGGCTGAGTTTGTAAGTATTATTTGATTTCTTTTTTTTAATTAAATTTTATAATTTGTTTCACTTCATTATGTAGTGTGTTTTAATACGTTGTATGTTCAAATTGTTTTGTAGTTCCATATCGTTGGTAGGATGCCTACTCCTAGAGAGGTAGGCTACCATTGACGTCATAACCGGGCGCCCACTTGGCAGCATTTCTACAAGGAGGGACTCATCACGGAGGAGCAATATAATCACGCCATGAGGATTCCACCACCAGAAGAGGTATGTTTTATTTTTTACATGAAAAGTATAGATCAATATGATTTATTGTTTGTAATGATATTTATATACTTTAATCCTTTGCGTAGGCGAACCTTGATGCAGTTGAGGATAACGAAGGGGGGACTAGTAGTAGCGATGGCGGCAACGGCAGCGGCACAGGCAGCGGTGGTGGTAGCGATGATTATGCCTCTTCTAAGGAGATATAGAGGAACCCCATGCATGCATGCCTCCCCTTGGGTTGTAATTTTCATTTTTGATATGTATTACTTTCAGCTAGTGCTTGCGATCATGACGTCACAAGCACTAGAACTCATAATGTAAAAACGTTTCATCTATATATATGAAATTTTGTGTGCTACATACATTGTTTTGTTTTCAGTATCCAATCTTCGAAATAATCTTTCTCTGTTTTTCCTAAGTATACAATTTGATGTTGATGGGGGGGAAAAAAACCAGAGAGCAATGGCAAAGCCACATGCTCTTTGGTTTTTTTTTCATACCTCTATTTTGCGCGTCTATCAACGCATCTAAATTGCAAGATAAATGCGTGTCTATTCTCGTCAAAAACTTTCAAAGTAAACGTGGTGTTAGACACGTAGATACACACATATATAGACGCACAATATGCATATATCCACTTTTTTTAAAATATGATTATATATTTACGTAGCGCGTTTATACCTGCGTCTATATGCGCGTCTAAATGTGCATCTACTTCTGCCTATAAGCACGCTTTTAGACGCGATTTTGTAGACGTGAAAATAGACGCGTTAATAAACGCGCCCGACTTTTTTTTTCACAATTCAAATATTGCATCTACAATCGCGTCTATGGAGCCTTTTTGTTGTAGTGTCACTTCGAGGATGCCAATGGTACTATGGAAGGTCATTATGACTTGATCCAAGATATTCTAAAGCTTGACTTCAGAGGATTCTTTATATATGTACTGGATGTGAAGTGGTTTAAAGAAGTGATAACAAATGGTGAGCATTGCACAATCAGACATCATCCAAGTAGTTTTGTAATCATTGCCTCTACAAAATTTCACCAAAACAAGAATGACACATTAGTACTACCTCAACAATGCGAGTAGGTATATATGCAAAAGCTAATTTTTATATATATATACATGTGATACATATACACAATATAATAAGTATTTAAGTTTCTTGCTTTTGTTTTTCAAATACAGGTTGTGTATCATCCAATGGTAAACAATAACCGATGGTGGTATGTCATCCCTATATCTAATCGTTCAAAACCAGAAGGATGTGCCCTCCCTAAGGGGTGTGTCTGTCTCCCGGTGAGGTGTAAGTGCATGTGCAGTGGAACTAGGAGATGAGTAACCTTGGGCAAGCCCTTGGTAATGTCTCACACTTGAGGACCCAGTTTGTGCATTGTTGGAGGTGCAGTGCAGAGCTTAGGGTGACAGGTCTAGAAGTCCTGCCCTTGATGTGCCCTAAGCGTGAAGTGAGAAGAGGGGCTAGGGGTGAAATCTAGGTGTGGTGAGCAAAGTTTTTTTTTTTTAAAGACAGTATGCATAGCAGGTGTTTGGCTAGTGCCGATCACCATCAGCCAAAGCGCGGGGTGGTCGTAGGCATTGGGATATGAAGGCACGGCTTCCCTCGCCAAACTCTTACTTTAGGCTTTGATTACAGGAGATACAAACTAAGATTGGGTATTTGGGTTCCCTTGGATTCTGATATAGATTGCACACCATATAAACTTGCGGTGCACGTTTTGCCGCATGAACAAGTAAAGAAGATGAATGTTACTTCCAATTGGATTCTGAAAGATGTGAGGGATACCTTGGAATTGCTAGACAATACATCCCCTAGATATAAGTTCAAAGTGAATGGTGTAACAATTAGTAAAAGAGCCGAGCGCTCTTTCTCTTGTACGAGTTGTTTGTCTCCCACAATTGTGAGTTTTGAGCCTTGAGAATGAAAACTTTGCAGGAATTTATCTTAATAGACTATCCTTAAGATATTTTTTAGTGGGAACTCATAAGCTATCATGAAGCAAGTTGCCTTTCGAATGTATATAAATAAAATGTACATTACATTCGATTTATAAGTGAAAATTTTCATTACATCATGAGGTACAAAAATGTCATATAAATGTACAAAGCCAAAATAATAAGGCTCGTGTATGCTTATGTTTGCTCTTTTGATTCTTTATCTGCTGCCTTCTCCTTTGTTGGCTTTGTGGCTTCTTTATCAATTTCTTTAAAGATATTTTTTCTCATAGGGCCTTTCTTTGATTGTTGAAAGAATTTCACCTTTACAGGTAGTCTCTTTTCTTGGGGTTTAAGAGGGGATGGATCAAATTTCAGAGGAGAAAGCATTGGCATTCCTTTTTTTTTAGACTCTACAGCACTGGTCCCATTGCCATTGCCCTTGCCCTTGCCCTTGCCCTTGCCCTTTCCCTTGCCCTTGCCCTTGCCCTTGCCATTGCCCTTACCATTGCCTTTACCCTTTCCCTTGCCCTTTCCCTTGCTTATGCCCATGGCCATTGAAGTTTTGGGAGGAAGAGGGGAGTCAAGATCATATGGTGTGATTGCCTTGTCCAAAATCAGCTCAATGAATCTCTCCCTTATCCACCAAACATATGAATCAAGATAGTCTCTACACTGTAAGAATAAATGTTATAAGTTAGTGAAAAGAAATCATGATAAGGGTTACACAAAAATCAAATGAAATTAACTTACATTCACTCCTTCTATTTGTAACAACTTTGAATCCACTGTTCTGCAAATATTTGATATAACTCTCCATCCACAAGAATGTGCATCGCTTTGCAATGGAACTTCTTGTAGAAGAAACGTATAAGGCTTTTGAGGATCAGCAAGACCCTCATATGTAGTATCCAAAAACGTATAAACAAGTCTACCACCATGCAAAAGGAAGCTTTGTAAGTTTAAAATATTTTTTATAAATAAAATCAAAGCAAGTAATTTTCTTTCAACATACATTTGTGCTTGGCCATGAACACCACTGAGAGAGTTCATAAAGATAATTTCTCTAGTAAGACAATTAATATAGATGAGACTCCAATGCCCTCTGCAAATTCAAAATAGAGGTGAGTAGAAGGGTGAAAGCAAATGAATATAAATTTTCCTCTACAAAAAAGAAAAATACCTTTCTACATAAGGGAAAAAGATGTGGTAATTTGTCACACTATCGAAAGTACGAAAGAATGGTGCAATATTAGACCTAGATCTTGCAAATAGTTTCACAGAGAGAAGTGGATCAACAATATATATGGTTCTATGGATATCGAGAGTGAGAGAGGAGACCAATGCCCTGCAGTCAATAGCAAAAGCTATTTGAATCAATCAAAATCAATACAAATTACATATAAAATATACTTGAACCTATAAGCCTTACCTTATGCAAAAAAAAAACAAAAAATATAAGCCTTACCTTATGCAATAAAAAACAACGGAGTTAGATAGTTGGACATCCCTTTTCTCCAACATGGGCTTGTCCTCGGGAGATATACTAAGGTATTCCTCCTCAGGTTCCGCAGAAACATTCACAAGTATCTGCCCATACACTTTACCCATCCTCTCGTTGTTGAGGGGAGCAAGTGATGCGGCTTTCCTCTTGTAAACTTCGTCTTCAGTTTCCAACACCTCCTGATTTTTTTCACTCAAGAAAGACTCCTGCTAGGTGCCACCCCTTGTAGAGTAAAGGTGAGTTACATCCTCAACCTTTAGCTTTTTCCCTTTCCTGGACAATTTCGGGGGAATGTTAAGGATTTCAAGGGCTTTTTGATCCTTGGAAGGTAAGGGCCTCAGCACTTTATCAAACCTATACCTGATTCTGCTGATGATGCTGAAATCCTTATTCATAAGGGTAATTCTATGAGCATGCGCAGCAGCAATGTAAGCATCGTTCATGAAATCAATAGCAAAATCCTATGTAGCCTCTTGTAGAGCAAGAATGGCTGAGAGTTGCCACTTCTTATTTAGACCAGAGACAGTTGCCACTTGAGACAATCTATCAGAGATCTCTTTAACGACTCTTATGAAAGCAGCCTTTGGAATCACATGCTCTGTAGCTCTCTCGGATTTTCTAATCTCACTGAAACACCTCTGCATATAGAAGAACCGGGAGTTCCTCTTTCTCTTTTGTGGCTTGGGAGGCTCAGTGGCCTCAGCAGATGTAGACTCAGATGCAATTGGAGGGGATGAATCCTTCACAGGGCAAGTCTCACCCTTTGCTTCTTCAACTTCAGGAGAAGAAACATTCATTGCAGTGAAATGCTTTAACTCCATGGAAGATGTTAGGCCAACACCTGGTGTAGGGGGGATTTCTGTGGCAAAATGCTCTGGGGCCTCTGATGGCCCAGCTTCAGCAATATTTGAAGAGGGCTCCTCCTCAGATTCATCAAATTGTAACTTTATTCTACCCCCACCGTCCTTCCTATCCACATACACTCTTCTTGCAGTTTGCTTTGTCCTTGCCATACAGAGAAGAAAATAGAAGAGCCAGAAGGAGAAAAAGTGATATAGGAAATTACTCAAAACGCAACAGGCCTAATACGGCACGAGAAGGGACAAACAAAACAAACAAATCATCACGTTCGCGCCGTATCGAAGACGAGAACAAAAATGCCGATATGGCGCGAGATAAAGATTGTGAAGACTATGGAAGCACGTCCTCGCTCCATATTGGAGAGGACAAGAAGGCCGATATGGCGCGAGATGGAGGTTACGAAAACTACGGAAGGACGTCCTCGCTCCGTATCGGTGCATCGACTGAAGACCACCGAAGTGAGGAAATCAGCAAAGAGGCACACTCGTTCTGAAGTAAGGACGATAACCGATACGATGTAAGAGAATAGAAACGCAGTAGACACAACACTTGGATCGCACCGTATTGGCAAGCAAGGTGGAAGAGCTTGAGAAATGTAAAGTGTACACGTAGGCAAAATAACCCCTTATATACCCTCATCAATCATGACACGTGTCAGACACATGTCTGGCACTGATTGTGCCACGTGTCCCCATATCGTGCATATGCTACGTGTCGACTAACGATCGGTCCACTTGTTTGCCACGTGTTGGCCAACGGCTAGTGCCACGTGTCGAAGCCCAACGGATTGTGCCAAGTGGCATTATTGCGCGTCTACATAAGGGGGTGTCCCTCATCTGTACAGATTTTTTTGGTTTCTTTGTGGACCTCTGTCTCTTCTCTTGATACGGCGCGAGAGTGAGTGTTTGTCTTCTGCGCTTTCATCTGTTCGCGTCGTTTTGGGCCTTTTTGTTCTCCAGAGTCTTCCTTCGGCGTGCCTCCTAAGCTGATAGTGCCCGAGGTCACGTGATCACTGATTCTAGCTCTCTCTTCTCTCATCGTTACGGTTGCGGCCCTTTGGTTAAAGTTGCTGGTTTGAATTGTCAAGATTGTGGGAGAGAAGGAAGGAGTCTCGCTTGAAGCTTTCTTGCTTGCACAATGGGGGAAGACACACAAGGGTGGAGGCTGAAAACAGTTTTCCTCTTCTTAGTTGTGTAAGCCAAAAGAACTCAAGTACAAAGAAATAGAAGAACCCTATATATGGGTCTCAAACCAAACTCAACTAACTAAGGTGGCATACTAACTTAGCCACAAACTAGAGTAGATAAGGATAGCTATCATGTAGCTATTATTCATGGGCGGTGTACCAACCGCGTCTGCAACTGACAAGTCGGTGACATAAATACACAACGGTCACCCTGGCGTATCACGAGTGGAGCTCGATATCTCAACACTCCCCCTCGAGCTCAATCCCAATTCCTGCACACCAAGCAGGTCTCTGAACTTGCGCAGCTTCTCTGCGCCCAATGCCTTCGTGAATATGTCAGCTACCTGATCCTCTGTGCTGACATAAACTAGATCAATAAGACCTAGTAAAACCCTCTCTCGCACATAGTGATAATGCACCTCAATATGCTTTGTTCTAGCATGATAGACTGGGTTATTTGCCAAGTGTATACTACTCATGTTGTCACAATAAATGACAATTGGCCCATCTGTAGACTGATGCATATCATAAAGTAGCTTATGCAACCAAGCTATCTCACATGCAACCATTGCTGCACCCATGTACTCAGCCTCTGTGCTCGACAAGGCAACTGTAGGCTGTTTCTTGCTGCTCCAAGTGACTGCAGCACTCCCAAAAGAGAACACATATCCACTGGTAGATCGTCTATCAGAAATACTACCAGCCCAATCAGCATCAGTGTATCCATGCAACTGTATCTGAACCCCAGTCTCATAAAATAGTCCATACTACAATGTGGACTTCGCATACCTGAGTATGCGTCTAGCCGCATCCAAATGTGGTTTCCTTGGAGCCTGCATAAATTGACTTACCAATCCAACAGCATAGCTCAAATCTGGCCTGGTAATAATCATATAAATCAAACTTCCTACTATGCGTCTATACATAGTAGGGTCTTCTAGAAGCCCACCTGCATCTGTGCTCAGCTTCACATTCTACTCCAAAGGAACTGAAATAGGCTTACAGCCTGTCATCCCATATTTGGACAGCATGTCCAATCCATACTGCCTCTGCAAGAGCTGTATCCCACTTGGTGATCTAATCACCTCAATGCCCAAGAAATAACGCAGCTCTCCCAAATCCTTCATCTCAAACTTCTGCTTCAATAGCATTTTCGCATGAAGGATATCTTCATCACTGTCACCTGTCATAATCAAATCATCAACATAAATGACAAGTAGCATAATACCTTTCTCTATTTTTCTCACATAAAGTGAGAAATTTGCCTTGGAAATTTGAAAGCCAATAGTGACAAGATACTGTCCTATCTTGTCAGACCATGCTCTAGGTGCTTGCTTCAAGCCATACAAGGCTTTCTTCAACCTGCAAACAAACTCAGGATGAACAGCATGCACATAACCTGGTGGCTGCTCCATATAGACCTCTTCTTGCAAATCACCATGCAAGAAGGCATTCTTTACATCCATCTGATGTAAAGACCATCCCTTTGATGCAGCCATAGCAATGACTGCTCTTACGGTTGCCATCCTTGCAACCGGACTGAATGTTTCTTCATAGTCAATGCCATATGTTTTTGCATACCCCTTGACTACTAATCTTGCCTTGTATCTATTCACAGAACCATCTGCATTGTGCTTCACCTTATAAACCCACTTACAGCCAATTGCATTTTTACCTTTAGGCAAAGGTACCAATTCCCATGTAGCATTTGCTTCTAAGGCATCCATTTCTTCATCCATGGCTTTCTCCCATTTTTCTTTTCCCATGGCTTCCTCAAAAGAAGTGGGTTCTGGTTCATGTATCACTTTAACCATATATGCATAGTGAATGGCTGTAAATCCATCATATTTCAGCCTATCCACAGGATACCTAGCTCTCGTAAACCTGCGCAAAGTAGGTTCACTCCCAGGTGCTCTCAAAACATCCTTGGTCTTCCTTACTCCAGGTGTAACAATAGAAGAAATACCCAACTCATCATCAATGCTCTGTTCTGAGCCACTGGATTCACCATCCACATAAGAGTGACCTGCATTCACATCAAACATGGGCTGATCAACCTTCTCTTTTCCTTTTCGTGATACCTGCATACCACTATCTGTATTACTTTGAGAAGATTCTCCTAATCTCAATCTGCCTGTCCATGGCGAAGAATGTGAACCATTGCTAGAGGACGCTCCAGGTCCACTAATATTTTGTGACTGCTGCTGTGAATTCTGTGCAGCATTACCATTTTGTGCATCTACATCATCAATCACATTTACTGGTTTATACCAGCTACTCATCTCATCAAAAATAACATCTTTGCTCACTGTAAACTTACGAGTAGAAGGGTTATAGCATCTATACCCTTTTTGCTGCAGAGGGTAACCAATAAAGATGCACTTCTCAGCTTTTGGATCCAACTTGGATCTCAACTCATCTGGCACATGTACATAGGCAATGCAACCAAAAATTTTCAAATGAGAAATATCTGGTTTCCTACCAGTATACCTCTCCTCTGGAGTCATTCCATGTATTGCTGCAGTGGGAGTCCTGTTCATTATGTAGACTGCTGTAGCAACTGCTTCAGCCCAATAAAAATCTGGCAAGTCTTTTTCATTGAGCATGGCACGAGATACCTCTCCAATATGCCTATTTTTCCTTTCTGCAATTCCATTTTGTTGTGGGGTATGACTGCATGAATATTGCTGCTTTATGCCATGCTCCTGCAGGAACCTTGCAAACTCATTTGAGAGGTACTCTCCCCCTCCATCTGACCTTAGGCATTTATCCTGCAGGCCTATTTCTTTTTCAACCATCGCTTTAAGAGTTTTCAAATGCCCAAAAACTTCACTTTTCTTTTTCATAAAATACACCCAAACTTTTCTGCTATAGTCATCAATAAAACTGACAAAATAATGACAGCCTCCAAGAGATGCAGCTTTAGTTGTCCACACATCAGAGTGGATTAATTCCAATGGCTTCTTACTCTCTTGAACATGTCTAGGAAATGGTTTCCTTGCCTGTTTTTCAAACTGACAGGCTTCACATACCTTATGCATTTCTGCAACCTTGAATTTCGGCAAACCTGCAACAATATTTTGGGCCTGCATTGATTTAAGTCACTATACATTAACATGACCAATGCGTTTATGCCAGATATCAATATCTGCAACTACACCAGTCCCATGTGCAAACATTGCTGCACTCAATTCAGACATATCTGCATCCAATGTAAACATTCTGCCCTTCTTCTTTCCTTTTGCTATCAAGCGACCTTTATTTTTCATATCCTCAACAATGCATCCATGAGGATTAAATCTAACCTGCAAGCCCTGCTCAACCATTTGACCAACAGAAACCAGATTCTTGGTGATATTCGGGACATGAAATACATCAGACAGGTATTTCTTTTTCCCATCCTGCATAGACAAGGGAATTTTTCCAATCTGCACAATAGGATGTGCAGTATCATCACCAGTCTCCACAAATCCTGGTTTTTCCATTTTTCTTGCATCCTCCATCCATTTTGCATGACCTGTCATGTGGTTTGATGCACCTTAGTCAACATACCATACATCATTGCTTTCTTCTGCACTTGTCACAGAATTGTTCATGTGCTGCACCATAAACAAGTGCTCATTTCTGTCATCACCCTGTCTACTAGAAGATGCATAATTCCCTTGTTGCAGTTTTCCATTCATGATGTCATTCTGCTTTTTATAGCAGTCTTTAGCCATATGACCCATTTTACCACAGTAGTAGCATTCAACATTACTGTTTGCATTTTGGCCTCTTTGCCATCCACCACGACCTCTTTGGCTCCCCCTGCCTCTAGAGTTACCACGTCCTCCTCCATAGGACTGGTTTTCTTGAGTTTGCTGCATATTTTGATTTCTGCCACGGCCTCCAAATCGGCCTCCTCTACCTCTGCCTCTACCTCTTCCAGCATTTGAGTAGAAGACAGCTTCTTTTGAAGTTCCTCCTGAAGAAGATGCACCACCATTTCTCTGCTCCTCAGAAATTAGAAGAGCAATCAACTCCTCAAAATCAGGAAATCTTTCACGGACGGAAATGGATGTTCGGAACTGTGTATAATCCTTTCCTAGACCATTCAAGGTCACGTAAACTAAGTCATCATCTTCCACTGGCAACCCAATGGAAGCAAGTGCATCTGCAATCTTCTTCACCTTCATGTGGTAGTCGTTGATGCTCATACTTTCTCTTTGCACATTATGCAACTCTTGCTTGAGCTGCATTTTCCTGGCTTGCGTATTTGTGCTATACATTTTTGACAAAGTATCCCATGCCTCCTTTGGCGTACTTGCATCTTGAATATGCACAATCATAGAGTCTGAAATGCTGATAGACAGCCAATACATAACTTTCCTGGCTCTCTCATGCCATGCTTTAAATGCCTGCATTTGCTGTTGATTGGGAACATCAGGAAGAACTGGTTCTTCTTCATTTCCTGCAACAAATTCCCAATATCCTTTTCCCATAAGGAAATTCGTCATTCTAAACTTCCATGCTTGGAAGTTGTTCTTGTCAAGCTTTTCAGTGACAATCTGTGAAAGAGAATCAGATGCCATTACAAAAGACTGCAAAAAATTCTGTCACTGCAAAAACCACAGCTTCACCCTCACAAGGGAAAATCTGCAAAACTAACGAAAGTGGTATTTGACCACACAGTCACTTTCTAGTGACGATTTTGCATCAACAGGCAACAGGGATGATTCTGTAACTCCCAATGTCTCTGCGCACAAGCATACAATGCAATTTTTACAGTAACTATTCACCGACCTGTAGAACAGTGGCTGCACAGCATAAAACTGGGCCTTTTCCTGAGTGCGTGCAGAAAAGTTCCGCCTCCAAAACAGGCCCCGAAATGGCCTCAAATAAAAAAAACAAGGTCGCCAAGGGCTAAAGCCCTTACGTGCAGCATATACTACCCTCTTGCTTCACCGCGAAGGGCGTCTCAACCTGAGACAATGCACTCCTGCACTTTCCGGCTGTGCTACCTGCAGAGATCTGCTCCCAAAATAGAAAATGAAAGCAACATTGCTCCTCTTACCAGAACACCGCGAGCTTGGCTTGCTTTCTTGAGCTCCTTACCACGAACAAGGCTATGATACCATGTCAAGATTGTGGGAGAGAATGAAGGAGTCTCGCTTGAAGCTTTCTTGCTTGCACAATGGGGGAAGACACACAAGGGTGGAGGCTGAAAATAGTTTTCCTCTTCTTAGTTGTGTAAGCCAAAAGAACTCAAGTACAAAGAAATAGAAGAACCCTATATATGGGTCTCAACCAAACTCAACTAACTAAGGTGGCATACTAACTGAGCCACAAACTAGAGTAGATAAGGATAGCTATCATGTAGCTATTATTCATGGGCGGTGTACCAACCGCGTCTGCAACTGACAAGTCGGTGACATAAATACACAACGGTCACCCTGGCGTATCACGAGTGGAGCTTGATATCTCAACATGAATTACCGATACGGCGTGAGTACAAACATCTGTGTCTAGCGTTTGAGTCTTATCACGCCGTATCAAGCACAAGTTGGAAACATGTCTGAACCCACAGATTTTCTAGGCTCCAAGGTTTTGCCAGGAACTGGTAAAAGAAGAAGGCTTTCAAAAGGCTCAAGGGCTTCAACATGTGATGAGCTTGTGCATTCTGTTTCTTCTCCATGCTTTGCCACCAGTGTTAGAATGCCAAGCACATCTCCAGGGAAGCGAAAGTCAGCAATGAGAGGTCTTGGAGTATCAAATCTTACTGATATCACTCCATCAGAGAGGCTTCTTGATTTTATTCTCTAGAATGGAATGGATCTCTCTTTCTATGGAGTTGTGAAGAATGTCTTTAATCCTGATTGGGACCTTGATAGTGTTTTGAAATCTTGTAAAAAATATATTTTGGAGGACTTTTTGGAGTTTGAAAATCTTGCAGGTCCTTCTATTGAAGTTGGTACAAATGAATATGTCCATGTTCCCATTGGGTCAATAGGAAATGAAAAGTCAGTGTTTACTAAGAAGTGTGGTGCCCACTCTCTGGATAGGTTTTATGCAAGAGACATATTGTGCTCCACTCATTCCAAAAACTGCAAGATGATGACAAAATCTACTGCTTTTATTGTTTTCACCCTTGTCAAATATCCTCTGAAAGCTAATGAGCAATAGTTGGAAGGAGCAAAGTCTACTAGCTTTTGCATGTTAGATGACCTGGCAGATGAAAAGGAAACAGAGGAGGTTGTAGATGCAGATTTTGAGGCTTCCATTGCTGAGAATTTGGATGTTTCTCACTTCAAAGCTGAGACTATCATTGAGGAGAGCCAAGGAGATACAAACCCTCTAACTGATGAGAGTTCTCACCATACTATTCCTTCTCTACCATCTATACCTTTCAAGGAGAAGGAGTACATTTTACTGTTAGATATTCAAAAACTTTTCAATCTCAGGGAAGATTATTGTCTAGCAATTATTGCAGAGGCTTCTGATGCTGCAAATGGGATAATTGACACTGAGAATGAATCAAAGCAAGAGATACTCAAACTTGATAAAGAAACTCTAGACGATAAGTTTATTGATGCTGGTGAGGCCCTCTCTCTTTGTTTTGAAAAGGCCAAAGAAGCTGAGAAAGAGTTCAGTATTACTGATGAGGACTTTGATCGCATTCAAAGCCAACTTGGGATTTCCAATTTTGGAAGAGAGGAGTCTGAATATGTTAAAGAATTGATTAACACCAATGAGACATCATCATCAATAAATTTATGGAATCCAGTTAAATTGGAGTACGATGAAAACCAAGTGGTAAGATAATTTTGAATTTGCTTTTACACATTGGTAGGTTTGCATTTCACGCTCATTCAGTATGGGTTTTATTTGCAGTTGGAGATTGTTGATACAGATAACTTCTTGGGATGTGGCAAAGGATCGAGAGTTGGTGGTAGTACATTGAAAGACATTGCACTCGACCACTACTTGGCTAGGATTGACCATGATTCCTTTTTAGTACTTCATAGTAGTTTCTCAGAGGATGCAGCATGGCCCATACTTTGTATTAAAGCTCTTACAAGGCTTCTAGGTTTCTCAAGATTACAATATAATGCCCACAAAGTAATGTTTTTGGAAAAGACTGCAGCAATTAGGATTTTTGGCTACGGTCTAGGTTACTCTGCTTCTAAAGCAGGATACTTTTTGGCATTCACATCCTACGCCTTGGCTGCAAACCAAACTGATGTAAAATCTATAGTTGGCTACACGAGAAAAAAAAGTCTACGTTATAGAGGAAAGATTCCTGAGGAGGAAGAGAATGTGAGAGTTTTGGAAAGCTAGCTTTGTATATATTCTTTCTTATATATAAAAGTGCGATTGCTCATGTGTCATTGCCATCTTTTATTTGCATTCTTTGAAGTTGTCGTCAAAAAAACCAATTGAATAGCTCCTCCAAAGCATTGCTTTTTGTAACTCCTCCCCCATGCCTTGTGCTTCGAAAATAACTTGTGCGTGCTTGATAGTGGGATATGCTGCAATACAAAGTAACACTAAATTTATACCAATTGAAAAACCTGTCCAAATAAGCCCATATTAAATAATTGTTACTTTACCAGATAAAAAGTGATATCTTTTTCTCCCCATGCCTCTTTTATCGCCTGAACAAGATTTGTGATTGATCTTTTGAACTCTTCCACATATGTATATGTTGTCTTATATTGTCTGAGGAGTTTCAGAAAAACATCAAGGTGTATCCAGACCTCCATTCTAAGAAACGCAAGCCTCGGCATACTTGCAACATTTTTTGTGATCTCACATAGCTCTCTCCAACACTCCCAAGCCGCATTCACCTGCTTTCCTGAATGGTTTCCTAAGAATCGTCTAGCTTTTGAGCCTCCCATAGAGACATCGGCCAAGATATCTCTTGTTTTTCCTGAAAGTATTGGATCCTTTCTCAAGTGAACATGGCCCCCATGAAATCCCATTTTCGATAGTAATGCCTCGCATTTATCAATACACTCATCTGATAAAGATAATGGCTTAATGGAATATGCGTAGTCAAGATGCAACCTGAGAAGCTTATCGATTATTCTAATCTCTGCATGCAAAGTACAAATATGAACATTCTTAAGAGAGATTGAAAGAATGGGATCCCAGATGTCTTCTATGTTTTTAAATTTACTCAAAATCTATAGAGTCTCTATTTGGGGCTCTTCTTACTAGTCGCAAACTACTCCAATCTTTGGATCCAATACTTTCCATGCAATAAATGCAAGGATATTTTGCATTTGCACCATTACATATTCCAAGCATATATTTGATAGTTTTTAAATCAGCACTCATATGCCATTCCACATTAAAATTACCAACCCCATCAACTACCAACATTTCGCCTTCACTTTGAGACTTAATGATATTTAGAATACATGTATGGTTGAACAAGCATTTCAATGTTTGATGATTTTCAATTCGTACCTAGGCTACACCAATCCACCAAATCTCCATCTCGGATTGGATCTTATGCAATGGAGCTTGGCCCTCACCATTGCTATGGTCCAATGCCATGTTCATGAGGCAAATGCTAATTCTTTCCATCTTCTGTCCCTTTTGAATATGTGCTTCATCCAACTTCAAGGCAAACTTTAGAACACCATAACATTCTTCTATTGTGATTTTATACATGTGAACCATTGCAATTTGCACCTTTTTTAGATCAACCCATATATTGTTAAACGCATTGTAATCAAAAATGGCCTTTTTTTTTGTTTTTCATAGGACATAGACCTTTTGATGTGAATGTAATCTCCAAAAACATGTGGAATCTTGCGATTCATGGCAATTCTTGCAGTCGAAAGTGCAAGGGCTCAGGGCAATCCAAATATAGTTACCCTATTGCGTTTAAGATTTTTAAACTATAATCAAGAGATAGCACGATAACCTTTTCGACTTATACCCACAGTATCACATGTCTCTACAATTTCATTTGCTTTCACCGTGCCTTTTAAGTCCTTCACTAACTCTTTGAGAGTTGGACCTCTCAAATCCGCATTTTCGGGTGACTTAAGAATCCTCAAAATATCTTTCTTATTCATGGTTTCCTTCAAAAGTTTGATTCTTTCCTCATTCTCTCGGATATTGATGCCTAATATGTTAGAGACATATTTCTTTGTAAGATTTAGTCTCCTTTTCTTTGCTCTCTCACACAAGTTGGTTATATTTTTTAATGGTCTCTTCCTCTCTCTAAATCCTACTGGAGTTTCTCTCAAGCGTGTTAGCTTATCCTGCAATGACTTGTTAACATTTTTCAAAACATCAATCTGACTTGTCAACTCTAAAATATTTGTTTGTGTAGTTTCCAGTGCTTTTTTCATTTCGTGCATTTGAACTATATATGTGTAAGATGCAGAGTATAACCTCATACAGTAGCCAAGCATTCCATTGTAACCTTCTCCAGCATATCTTATATAGTCATGGACATTCAAAAAAGGAGGTGGTTTACCTGTAGAAGGATCCCTGGGATAAATATTTCCGTCCACCCACAAATCTATATGCTTCATTCCTTATGTTCGCAACCTGTTGGCTTCAATCTCATCTATCAATACTCAATGATGTATACTTCTCCAAGATGTGTAATTTGGATCTAGCTGAATAGTTATCTTCTATTTACATGTGCTTGCACCTGTGTTATTTGAAGTAGTATTGCTAGACATTCTAGCAAATGAACCGAGTAAGAATCTCACAGTGATAGGAAGCAAGTGCAACAAAAAAAATGGCAAAAGAGAATAGTGTGTAGAAAGAAAACGTGGGAGCAAACAAATGTGAAGTTCGTACGAAAATCTCGAAAATACAAAATCTCTCGAGCTCCAAGACAAAAATGGCCGAAAAGGTGACCCCTGACCTGGATTAAAAGATGAGGGCAATTAATGGCCGACCTCTTCAATGAACCAAATATTCGCTCATTAATCACATCTGGACAACCAAATTTAGAGGTTTTATTCTTCCTAAACCTCAACTAATTAGCAACTTAATCACTTTCTTACAAGTGCCATTTTTGAAGCGTTTTTGGCCCTAATGTTCTTCCACCCATCAGTTTGCTAGGTCATTGGCTAGATCCTTGATCTTGGATAGGATACTGAGTAGCAACACCCGGTCCAGCGAGCATGGATAGGAAAATGACAGCTCAAAAGGCCTTGTCTGGAACTCCCGGTCACACCAGATGACCAATTCTTGAGGCCAATCGATGGGGTTGGGGTCCCTTCGTAGTGGTACTGGCTCGTCAGAGAATTGTCTGGGTAGTGACCGTACTCTGCGTTGTGCATCCTCTACCAGCTCCTACCTCCTTCTTATGGCAGCCACGATGCGCTCCGACATGTGGGCATCTTCAAGCTCATCTGGTGGGAGGTCTGGTAGAGGGGGACTGGGTGCTTTCCGTTGTTCTTCCTCGGCCTCCTAGTCCGAATCTCCTCGGTATCTTGTTCGGCCATGGCTGGGGTCATTTGCGGTAGTGGTGCGGGCGGCTCCTATTCTTCAAACCCTAGTTCCTTGAGCTCAACAATGGAGAGGCCGGCACTACACAGGTAGTGGAATTGCTGCTCCTTGGTGAGTCCCATGCTAGTGGGGAGCTCCTGTTCCTGAATGCCGTACCTTAGCGCCCGGGTAATCAATTCCAATTTTCTTTTCACCCTTTCTACTGAATCATCACCATGTGCTTGGGTGACATGTAGCATGTTGCTGAGAAAGGCTTGCCTTTGTGCGTGGGTACATACATCGGCTGCTTCAGCTCTAGTTTTGGAAAGCACTCTCTCTCACTCTGCCACCACCAAGCGTTTCGTTAATTGCCTAATTCTTTCAAAGTTGTTTGCTTCCCAAGCATTGGCCCTTTCATCCATCTAAAGTAGTTTTAGACAGCTACTTGGAGTTCATCAGATGATTTGAGCTTAAGGGGGAGTGTTAGAATATCAAGCTCCCATTACTCTCCTATCAGTATGTATGACCAACATTAGCTGTGTCCAGCTGTAACAGCAAGTGTGGTACATTAAATAAGTCGGTGGTCTTAGACCCAGTGTGAATGGTCCTATGGACCTTAGTACTATTGTATACACTTATGTTATGTTAGTAGTCTATGAAATAATGGAAGATGATGAACGACCTGAAGGTCAGGTTGCTGCTCCATTACATTGTCTCTCTCCCTCTCTCTTCCAACATGTTATCAGAGCCATCATGGATGGGCTCTTGAAGGCATGAAGCTATGAGAAAGACCTGCAACCTGAAGACTTAGGCCAATGGTTGAAGAGAAGCAGGCTAACAATGTGCAGGCTGTCATTGTATCTGTGAAGGTATGCATTTTGTCATTTTGGGTTGTCATTATACAAGAGGGTTGTCCTGGTCAATTTAAAGCATTGTAGAGGCTTCATTGAGCACTTAAGAGCAAGCATAAACTATCCTTATGGAGTATACCTGCTGTGCTGAAACCCCCAGGGCTGCTGGCATGTTTGCGCCTGATCTTGAATGGTCATTTTCTGCTACTAATGAATATATCAATCACTACCTAGTTGATCTCCAGCTTGAAAATGCTTCTTGGAAGGTCCTTTGATGCCTTGATAAGCCATTGCTTGGTCTGGAGCTGATGTATGAGTTGGAACAGTGAGCTTCAGATCTGAAATACAATCCAGGTCTGTTACAAACAGGAAATACATAGCATGTATGTATCTCCGACATGAGATTTGAGTATAGATATGCTTATGCAGACATATGTATTGGTTGGTATGCTTATGAGCTGAAGTCTTCGTGGAAAAAATATTCAAATATGGAATTTTTTAATGGCTAGAAACTGTCTTTGAACAAGGAAGCATACACTAGAGTCCTAAAAATTTGAAGCCATTTGATGAGCATTTTGAGCTCTATTGAAGTGAGGGTTCATTCAAGAAGCATATGTACTCAGTTTGATGCATTTGGGTTGCATTTTACTAATAAAATATTCAGATCTGAAATTTTATGACATGCTGAAAATTATCATAAAACTATCATCATCACATATTCATTGCCTTGAAGAAGTACATACCTTTTGTTACCTACAGGGAGTTGTATGGTACGGGATATGATTGGTGAATGCTATGAGCATTGAGATGAGCATTGAAGGCTCTTAAAAACTGAAATCTAAATTTGGGAACAAATGCTTTGACAGTGTATTGGATGGTCATAAACAGTCCATGTACTTTTTGACATTACTTCTTGAAGACAGAGAGTCTGCGAATGCCCGTATGGTTATGTATTGATCCCTACACACAATGGCATATGTATGAAGTGGCTTGAGGATCTCTTGGGATTAAATACATCTTGGTTTGATAGTTTATTGGCTGTATACAATCTGTGAGCAGATTTATTGCACTTGTACTTTGCTGGATATGCACTATTTTGTGCCCGTATGACTATGTCTAGTTGCTTACATATACTATCAAATGTCAGGGAAAGTCTGGAGCATGTATGACATGTTTTAAAGTGGTTTTTGACAGTAAATTCACTGTTGGTTACTGAAAAATTACAGGTTTCAGACTGTGTATTCTCTTTACTGCAATAAGCTTGCATGACCTAGAGTTACAATACCTACAAAGTCTATGTACTGACTAATGTACCTATGGGTTATACCACATGTTTGTGGATGTTTTTGAGGTTGTAAAGGGCTGAAATACCCAGGCCTTTTTGCAGAGAATAGCTTTAAAAAACTATCATAAACAATCAAGGATTGAAGTTGGTCAGAGTGACTTGTTGACTTGCAGGAAGTCAGGCAGTGATTGACTAGATACTATCTGGTACAATATGGCTAACACAGAAAGGACTGACAACATAACCCAAATAGTGGGGGAACATCTTGATAGTAACAATTATGCCATATGGAAGTTCCGCATGGAGAAATTCTTAATAGGGAAAGGCTATTGGGAGTTGGTGACTGGAGCGAATGTTGAACCTGAGCTCCCAGATCGACCTATGGCTGATCAGAGACGAGTACACCGAGCTTGGACAGAAAGAGTTCGTAGAGTCTTGCACTGGCTCTCTTTATGTATCACAGATGCCATGATAATGCAGATAATGAACTGCAGCTCTCCTAAGGATGCATGGGACATTTTGGTCAAGTATTATGGCACAACCACAAGTGCCAAGAAGATACAGTTGAAGCAGAAGTTCAACAACATGGAGAGGAAGAGCAGATCTATACAGGATTATGTCACGGAGGTTAAGACCATTGCAGATTAGCTGGCATATGTTGGTTCACAGGTTGAAGATGAAGACATGGTTGCTATGACCTTGAATGGCTCGGGGCCTGAATATAAGTCTTTTGACACTTCTATGTCTATGCGGGCTGAAATGCCTGATTTCAATGAGCCGGTTGCATTGCTTATCCCTGAAGAGGTTAAGCTTGGTTTGGCTGCAAGATATAGTAGTTCTAAAAACAAGGATGCAGTTTTCTATTCCAATCAACGTGGCCGTGGAAACCGTGGTAGAGGCTATGGATTTGGTAGAGGAGGCCAGCAAAATGCATCCTATGGCAATAACAATCAGCAAATATCCAATGCAAGAGGTGGTAGAAACTTTAGAGGCATGGGGAGATCTAGCCCTAGAGGTAGAGGCTCCTAGCAACAGCAGCATCCATCTGACAATCCAAACAAGGATAAGGATTGTCATTACTGCGAGAAGTATGGGCATATTTCCAAGGACTGCTGGAAGAAGCAGGGCAATGAGAAAGGCAAACAACATGGGCATTTTGCTACATCTAGTTAGGTAGATGATACTTCAGGAGATAGATTGTTTGCCATGCAATATGTAAAAGACAGAGTTGCTGAAAATTCCACTGATGATGCAGTTTGGTATATTGATTCAGGGGCATCAAACCATATGACTCCTCATGGTGATTGGTTCACTGATATGGTGGCTTAAAAAAATGGCTATGTCTGTACAGGTGATGACACGCAGCATAGCATTGAGCATAAAGGCAAAGTGCCTCTTGTGGTTCATGATTGCAAAAAGAAAATTTTGCATGATGTATTGCATGTTCGTTCAATTATGAAGAACCTATTGTCTGTTGGTCAGATGACGGAGCAGAACTTGCAGGTTAGATTCAACAAGCATGGTTGCTTTATTCAAAAGTTTGGTAATGGATGCAAGTTGATAGCTCGCAGTCACAGGAATGGCAGAATGTTTACTCTTCATGCTACCTTGCCAGAGCTGAATTCAGCTATGTTTGCCCATGGTTCTGGAACTATCAGAGATTTGGAAATTTGGCACAAGAGAGTGGGGCATGTAAATTTGCAAAGGCTGCAAATTATGCAGAAGAAATAGCTTGTTATAGGTTTACCCAAGTTTCAATATTCAGATATTGGTCATGTATATGATGCTTGCCAGTATGGTAAGCAGTCGAGATTGCCATTTGTCAGGCATGTAAGACAGAGTACACGTCCGCTGCAGTTAGTGCACTCTGATGTTTGGGGGCCAACCCATAATCCATCCATGGGAGGCTCAAAGTATTATGTGACATTCATTGATGATTACAGTCACTATACTTGGGTTTACATTCTAAAGACAAAGGATGACGTGTTTGCTATTTTTCAACAATTTAAAAAGTAGGTTGAAAAGGAATTTGACCGTTATATCTCTTGCTTGAGATCAAATAGCGGTGGGGAATATGTGTCAAATGAGTTTGACAACTTTCTGGCTGAAAATGGCATACGTAGATAGCTTACCTACAGCTACACTCCTCAGCAAAATGGGGTAGCTGAAAGGAAGAACAGGGCCTTGATGGAAGCTGCTCATGCCATGATGAATGAGAAGAAGATGCTGCTCTATTATTGGGCTGAGGCTGTTATGACAGCCATGTATATCTTGAATCTGACTCCCACTGCAGGTGTTCATGAGATGACACCGTTTGAGAAGCTGTATGGCTATAAGCCGGATGTAAATCACATGAAAGTTTTTGGCTGTCTTGCTTATGTGCATATTCCAGATGAAAAAAGGAAGAAGCTAGATCCAAAAGCGCATAAGTGTGTCTTCATTGGATATTCGCAAGAGAAGAAGGCATACAAATGCTATGATCCCTCTACTAGGGACACCTTGGTGAGCAAGGATGTTATTTTTTATGAGATGGGTTCTTGGTATGTATCACCGGCAACAGTGCCATCGGATATGCCTTCCATTCATGTATCTATAGTTGATATGCAGCAGAACATTGCTATGACAGGACCTAGTAGTCAGACAGTATCTCCATGGACAAGGAGATTCAAGAACTCACCATCCACTGACACCAGTATGTCAGTGAGGGGGAGATATGATGTCGCCGACAAAGGAAAAGAGAAAGTTACTGAGGATATATCTGGGATGATGACACCTATTAGGATGACTTCTAGATATGAGTCTACTGACACTTTAGACTGTGAACTTGGTATTCCAACTTTCTATACGCCTGGCGCAAGGCAGAGCAGGTACATTCCACCTCATGAGAGAGGGGAATCGAGCAGTGCACCACAACTTAGACGCTCACAGAGGGTTAGATACCCTATTGACAGGTTGACATATAGTGGCTACACTGCAAAGCATTATGCTTACATGACAAAAGTGATGGAGATCAAAGAACCAGGTACATATGCTGAAGTAGTGGAAAATGAGAACTGGTGTGCAGCTATGGATGAAGAAATGAATGCCTTGACTAAAAACAAGACATGGGATCTTGTGCCACTACCTGAAGGAAAAAAGACCATTGGCTGCAAATGGGTCTACAAAATCAAATGCAAGTCAGATGGCAGTGTGGAAAGGTACAAAGCCAGGCTGGTTTGCAAAGGGGTATGCCCAACAGTATGGACTTGATTATGAGGAAACATTCATCCCTATTGCCAAAATGCCAACGATACGCACTGTGATTGCTTTGGCTGCTACTAGAGGATGGAAATTACAGCAAATGGATGTTAAGAATGCATTTCTTAATGGCGACTTAGCAAAGGATGTCTATATGGTTCAGCCAGAAGGGTATGTTCACCTTGATTTTCAGCTTTATGTATGCAAGCTGAAAAAGGCTCTGTATGGGCTAAAGCAGGCTCCGAGAGCTTGGCATGCTAGGATCAGTAACTACTTGCAGAGGTTGGGTTTTACTATTGGTAGGGCTAATCACAGCGTATTTAAAAAGAAGGCCGACAGTGGCTTGGTAGTGCTGGTCATATATGTTGATGATTTGATAATCACTGGTGATGATGACTTGGGCATACAGCATGTAATGAAGATGCTAAAATCTGAATTTGACATGAAAGATCTAGGTGAATTGAAATACTTTTTGGGTATTGAGGTAATCAAGGCTGAAAATGGTTTATAGTTGATGCAGAAACATTATGCCATGGAAATGCTGAAGAAGTATGGCATGGCTAAAAAATTCCACTGATGATGCAGTTTGGTATATTGATTTAGGGGCACCGAACCATATGACTCCTCATGGTGATTGGTTCACTGATATGGTGGCTTAAAAAAATGGCTATGTTTGTACAGGTGATGACACGCAGCATAGCATTGAGCATAAAGGCAAAGTGCCTCTTGTGGTTCATGATTGCAAAAAGAAAAATTTGCATGATGTATTGCATGTTTGTTCGATTACGAAGAGCCTATTGTCTGTTGGTCAAATGACGGAGCAGAACTTGCAGGTTAGATTCAACAAGCATGGTTGCTTTATTCAAAAGTTTGGTAATGGATGCAAGTTGATAGCTCACAGTCACAAGAATGGCAGAATGTTTACTCTTCATGCTACCTTGCCAGAGCTGAATTCAGCTATGTTTGCCCATGGTTCTGGAACTATCAGAGATTTGGAGATTTGGCACAAGAGAGTGGGGCATGTAAATTTGCAAAGGCTGCAAATTATGCAGAAGAAACAGCTTGTTACAGGTTTACCCAAGTTTCAATATTCAGATATTGGTCATGTATATGATGCTTGCCAGTATGGTAAGCAATCGAGATTGCCATTTGTCAGGCATGTAAGACAGAGTACACGTCCGCTGCAATTAGTGCACTCTGATGTTTGGGGGCCAACCCATAATGCATCCATGGGAGGCTCAAAGTATTATGTGACATTCATTGATGATTACAGTCACTATACTTGGGTTTACATTCTGAAGACAAAGGATGACGTGTTTGCTATTTTTCAGCAATTTAAAAAGTAGGTTGAAAAGGAATTTGACTGTTATATCTCTTGCTTGAGATCAAATAGCGGTGGGGAATATGTGTCAAATGAGTTTGACAACTTTCTGGCTGAAAATGGCATACGTAGGCAGCTTACCTACAGCTACACTCCTCAGCAAAATGGGGTAGCTGAAAGGACGAATAGGGCCTTGATGGAAGCTACTCATGCCATGATGAATGAGAAGAAGATGCTGCTCTATTATTGGGCTGAGGCTGTGATTGCTTTGGCTGCTGCTAGAGGATGGAAATTATAGCATATGGACATTAAGAATGCATTTCTTAACAGTGACTTAGCAAAGGATGTCTATATGGTTCAACCAGAAGGGTATGTTCACCCTGATTTTCAACATTATGTATACAAGCTGAAAAAGACACTGTATGGGCTAAAGCAGGCTCCGAGAGCTTGGCATGCTAGGATCAGTAACTACTTGCAGAGGTTGGGTTTTACTATTGGTAGGGCTGATCACAGCCTATTTACAAAGAAGGCTGACTTGGTAGTGCTGGTCATATATGTGGATGATTTGATAATCACTGGTGATGATGACTTGGGCATACAGCATGTAATGAAGATGCTAAAATTTGAATTTGATATGAAAGATCTAGGTGAATTGAAATACTTTTTGGGTATTGAGGTAATCAAGGTTGAAAATGGTTTATGGCTGATGCAGAAACATTATGCCATGGAAATGCTGAAGAAGTATGGCATGGCTGAATGCAAACCATTGGATACACCCCTTGATCAGAATGTCAAGCTGGACATTAGCACTGGAGCTAAAATTCAAGATGTGACTATGTACAGGCTGATGGTTAGAAGTCTGATCTACTTGACCATCACTAGGCCGGATTTGAGTTACGCAGTTGGGCTCATAAGTCAGTTTATGCAAAATCCCAGGAAGCCACATTTGAATGCTGTTAGGCAGATTATGAGGTATGTTAAGTCCACTGTAGATTATGGATTGTTCTATATGAGAGATAAGCCCTTGAAACTAGTTGGATACACAGATGCGGATTGGGCAGGATGCTCATATGATCGCAGATCTACGAGTGGTTATGCTTTAGGCCTTGGAAGTGGCATGATTAGCTGAGCAGCAAGAAGCAACCAACGGTTTCATTGTCTAGTACTGAGGCAGAGTATAGGGGTGCTGCATTGGCAGCATGTGAAATTTCATGGTTGGATGCTCAAGCTTATGGTTGATTTGGATATTCATGTGGATGCTCAAGTAACCTTATTATGTGACAATCTCAGTAGTGTACTCTTGACAATGAATCCAGTATACCATGCCAGGACAAAACACATAGAGGTACACTACCATTTTATCGGAGAGGTGATTCTTGTAGGGAGAGTAGATCTTATGCATGTAAAGACAGATGAACAGGTTGCAGATATCTTTGGGTAAAGATAAGTTTAGTATTTTTAGACAGCTACTTGGAGCCCATCAAATGATTTGATCTTGAGGGTGAGTGTTAGAATATCAAGCTCCCATTACTCGCCTATCAGTATGTATGACCAACATTAGATGTATCCAGCTGTATCAACAAGTGTGGGACATTAAATAAGTTGGTGGTCTTAGACCCAGTGCGAATGGTCCTACGGACCTTAGTACTATTGTATATACTTATGTTATGTTAGTAGTCTATGAAATAATGGAAGATGATGAATGACCTAAATGTGAGGTTGCTGCTCCATTACATTGTCTCTCTCCCTCTCTCTTCCAACATGTTATCAGAGCCATCATGGATGGGCTCTTGAAGGCATGAAGCTGTGAGAAAGACCTGCAACCTGAAGACTCAGGGCAGTGGTTGAAGAGAAGCAGGCTAACAATGTGCAGGCTGTCATTGTATCTGTGAAGGTATGCATTTTGTCATTTTGGGTTGTCATTATACAAGAGGGTTTTCCTGGTCCGTTTCAAGCATTGTAGAGGCTTCATTGAGCACTTAAGAGCAAGCATAAACTATCCTTATGGAGTATACCTGATGTGCTGAAACCCCCAGGGCTGCTGGCATGTTTGCGCCTGATCTTGAATGGTCATTTTCTGCTACTAATGAATATATCAATCACTACCTAGTTGATCTCCAGCTTGAAAATGCTTCTTGGAAGGTCCTTTGATGCCTTGATAAGCCATTGCTTGGTCTGGAGCTGATGTATGAGTTGGAACAGTGAGCTTCAGATCTGAAATACAGTCCAGGTCTGTTACAAATAGGGAATACATAGCATGTATGTATCTCTGACATGAGATTTGAGCATAGATATGCTTATGCAAACATATTATTGGTTGGTATGCTTATGAGCTGAAGTCTTGGTGGAAAAAATATTCAAATCTGGTTTTTTTTAATGGCTGGAAACTGTCATTGAACAGGGCAGCATACACTAGAGTCCTCCTAAAAATTTGAAGCCATTTGATGAGCATTTTGAGCTCTACTGAAGTGAGGGTTCATTCAGGAAGCATATGTACTCAGTTTGATGCATTTGGGTTGCATTTTACTGATAAAATATTCAGATCTGAAATTTTATGATAGGCTGAAATTTGTCATAAAACTGTCATCATCATATACTCATTGCCTTGAAGAAGTACATGCCTTTTGTTACCTACAGGGAGTTGTATGGTACGGGATATGATTGGTGAATGCTATGAACATTGAGATGAGCATTGAAGGCTCTTAAAAACTAAAATCTAAATCTTGGAACAAATGCTTTGACAATGTATTGACTGGTCATAAACAGTCCATGTACTTTTTGATATTACTTCTTGAAGACAGAGAGTCTGCGAGCGAATGCCCGTATGGTTATGTATCGATCCCTACACACAGTGGCATATGTATGAAGTGGCTTGAGGATCTCTTGGGCTTAAATACATCTTGGTTTGACAGTTTATTGGCTATATACAATCCGTGAGCAGATTTATGTCACTTGTACTTGCTAGATATGCACTGTTTTGTGCCTGTATGACTATGTCTAGTTGCCTACATATACTAGCAAATGTCTGGGAAAGTTTGGAGCATGTATGACATGTTTTAAAAGGGTTTGGGACACTAAATTTACTGCTAGAAAAGTTACATGTTTCAGACTGTGTATTCTCTTTATTGCGATAAGCTTGCATGACACAGAGTTACAATACCTGCAAAATCTATGTACTGACTGATGTACCTACGGGTTATACCACATGTTTGTGGATGTTTTTGAGGTTGTAAAGGGCTGAAATACCCTAGTTTTTTTGCAGATAATAGCTTTAAAATTTTGTCATAAACAGTCAAGGATTGAAGTTGGTCAGAGTGACTTGTTGGCTTGCAAGAAGTAAGGCAGTGACTAGATATTATTTGGTACAATATGGCTAACGCAGAAAGGACTGACAACATAACCCAGATAGTGGGGGAAAAGCTTGACAGTAACAATTATGCCATATGGAAGTTTCGCATGGAGAACTTCTTAATAGGGAAAGGCTACTGGGAGTTGGTGACTGGAGCAAAAATTGAACCTGAGCTCCCAGATACGGTTGATCAGAGATGAGTACACCAAGCTTGGACAGAAAGAGCTCGTAGAGTCTTGCACTGGCTCTCTTTATGTATCACAGAAGCCATGGTAATGCAGATAATGAGTTGCAGCTCTCCTAAGGATGCATGGGACATTTTGGTCAAGTATTATGGCACAACCACAAGTGCCAAGAAGATACAGTTGAAGCAGAAGTTCAACAACATGGAGAGGAAGAGCAGATCTATACAGGATTATGTCACGGAGGTTAAGACCATTGCAGATCAGTTGACATCTGTTGGTTCACAGGTTGAAGATGAAGACATGGTTGCTGTGACCTTGAATGGATCGGGGCCTGAATATAAGTCTTTTGACACTTCTATGTCTATGCGGGCTGAAATGCCTGATTTCAATGAGCTAGTTGCATTGCTTATCCCTGAAGAGGTTAAGCTTGGTTTGGCTGCAAGATATAGTAGTTCTAAAAACAAGGATGCAGTTTTCTATTCCAATCAACATGGCCGTGGAAACCGTGGTAGAGGCTATGGATTTGGCAGAGGAGGCTAGCAAAATGCATCCTATGGCAATAACAATCAACAAATATCCAATGCAAGAGGTGGTGGAAACTTTAGAGGCATGGGGAGATCTAGCCCTAGAGGTAGAGGCTCCTGGCAACAACAGCGTCCATCTGACAATCCAAACAAGGATAAGGATTGTCATTACTGCGAGAAGTATGGGCATATTTCCAAGGACTGCTGGAAGAAGCAGGGCAATGAGAAAGGCAAACAACATGGGCATTTTGCTACATCTAGTTAGGCAGATGATACTTCAGGAGAGAGATTGTTTACCATGCAATATGTAAAAGACAGAGTTGCTGAAAATTCCACTGATGATGCAGTTTGGTATATTGATTCAGGGGCATCGAACCATATGACTCCTCATGGTGATTGGTTCACTGATATGGTGGCTTAAAAAAATGGCTATGTCTATACAGGTGATGACACGCAACATAGCCTTGAGCATAAAGGCAAAGTGCCTCTTGTGGTTCATGATTGCAAAAAGAAAATTTTGCATGATGTATTGCATGTTCGTTCAATTACGAAGAACCTATTGTCTGTTGGTCAGATGACGGAGCAGAACTTGCAGGTTAGATTCAACAAGCATGGTTGCTTTATTCAAAAGTTTGGTAATGGATGCAAGTTGATAGCTCGAAGTCACAGGAATGGCAGAATGTTTACTCTTCATGCTACCTTTCCAGAGCTGAATTAGCTATGTTTGCCCATGGTTCTGGAACTATCAGAGATTTGGAAATTTGGCACAAGAGAGTGGGGCATGTAAATTTGCAAAGGCTGCAAATTATGCAGAAGAAACAGCTTGTTATAGGTTTACCCAAGTTTCAATATTCAGATATTGGTCATGTATATGATGCTTGCCAGTATGGTAAGCAGTCGAGATTGCCATTTGTCAGGCATGTAAGACAGAGTACACGTCCGCTGCAGTTAGTGCACTCTGATGTTTGGGGGCCAACCCATAATGCATCCATGGGAGGCTCAAAGTATTATGTGACATTCATTGATGATTACAGTCACTATACTTGGGTTTACATTTTAAAGACAAAGGATGACGTGTTTGCTATTTTTCAGCAATTTAAAAAGTAGGTTGAAAAGGAATTTGACCGTTATATCTCTTGCTTGAGATCAAATAGCGGTGGGGAATATGTGTCAAATGAGTTTGACAACTTTCTGGCTGAAAATGGCATACGTAGACAGCTTACCTACAGCTACACTCCTCAGCAAAATGGGGTAGCTGAAAGGAAGAACAGGGCCTTGATGGAAGCTGCTCATGCCATGATGAATGAGAAGAAGATGCTGCTCTATTATTGGGCTGAGGCTTTTATGACAGCCATGTATATCTTGAATCTGACTCCCACTGCAGGTGTTCATGAGATGACACCGTTTGAGAAGCTGTATGGCTATAAGTCGGATGTAAGTCACATGAAAGTTTTTGACTGTCTTACTTATGTGCATATTCCATATGAAAAAAGGAAGAAGCTAGATCCAAAAGCGCATAAGTGTGTCTTCATTGGATATTCGCAAGAGAAGAAGGCATACAAATGCTATGATCCCTCTACTAGGGAGACCTTGGTGAGCAGGGATGTTATTTTTTATGAGATGGGTTCTTGGTATGTATCACCGGCAACAGTGCCATCGGATATGCCTTCCATTCATGTATCTATAGTTGATATGCAGCAGAGCATTGCTATGACAGGACCTAGTAGTCAGACAGTATCTCCATGGACAAGGAGATTCAAGAACTCACCGTCCACTGACACCAGTATGTCAGTGAGGGGGAGATATGATGTCGCAGACAAAGGAAAAGAGAAAGTTACTAAGGATGTATCTGGAATGATGACACCTGTTAGGATGACTTCTAGATATGAGTCTACTGACACTTTAGACTGTGAACTTGGTATTCCGACTTTCTATACGCCTGGCGCAAGGCAGAGCAGGTACATTTCACCTCATGAGAGAGGGGAATCGAGCAGTGCACCACAACTTAGACGCTCACAGAGGGTTAGATACCCTATTGACAGGTTGACATATAGTGGCTACACTGCAAAGCATTATGCTTACATGACAAAAGTGATGGAGATCAAAGAACCAGGTACATATGCTGAAGTAGTGGAAAATGAGAACTGGTGTGCAGCTATGGATGAAGAAATGAATGCCTTGGCTAAAAATAAGACATGGGATCTTGTGCCACTACCTGAAGGAAAAAAGACCATTGGCTGCAAATGGGTCTACAAAATCAAATGCAAGTCAGATGGCAGTGTGGAAAGGTACAAAGCTAGGCTGGTTGCTAAGGGGTATGCCCAACAGTATGGACTTGATTATGAGGAAACATTCATCCATGTTGCCAAAATGCCAACCATACGCACTGTGATTGCTTTGGCTGCTACTAGAGGATGGAAATTACAGCAAATGGATGTTAAGAATGCATTTCTTAATGGCGACTTAGCAGAGGATGTCTATATGGTTCAGCCAGAAGGGTATGTTCACCCTGATTTTCAGCTTTATGTATGCAAGCTGAAAAAGGCACTGTATGGGCTAAAGCAGGCTCCGAGAGCTTGGCATGCTAGGATCAGTAACTACTTGCAGAGGTTTGGTTTTACTATTGGTAGGGCTGATCACAGCCTATTTAAAAAGAAGGCCGACAGTGGCTTGGTAGTGCTGGTCATATATGTTGATGATTTGATAATCACTGGTGATGATGACTTGGGCATACATCATGTAATGAAGATGCTGAAATCTAAATTTGACATGAAAGATCCAGGTGAATTGAAATACTTTTTGGGTATTGAGGTAATCAAGGCTGAAAATGGTTTATAGTTGATGCAGAAACATTATGCCATGGAAATGCTAAAGAAGTATGGCATGGCTAAATGCAAACCATTGGATACACCCCTTGATCAGAATGTCAAGCTGGACATTAGCACTAGAGCTGAAATTCAGGATGTGACTATGTACGGGCAGATGGTTGGAAGTCTGATCTACTTGACCATCACTAGGCCGGATTTGAGTTATGCAGTTGGGCTCATAAGACAGTTTATGCAAAAGCCCAGGAAGCCACATTTGGATGCTGTTAGGCATATTATGAGGTATGTTAAGTCCACTGTAGATTATGGATTGTTCTATATGAGAGATAAGCCCTTGAAACTAGTTGGATACACAGATGCGGATTGGGTAGGATGCTCATATGATCGCAGATCTACGAGTGGTTATGCTTTTGGTCTTGGAAGTGGCATGATTAGCTGAGCAACAAGAAGCAACCAACAGTTGCATTGTCTAGTACTGAGGCAGAGTATAGGGGTGCTGCATTGGCAGCATGTGAAATTTCATGGTTGGATGCTCAAGCTTATGGTTGATTTGGATATTCCTGTGGATGCTCAAGTAACCTTATTATGTGACAATCTCAGTAGTGTTCTCTTGACAATGAATCCAGTATACCATGCCAGGAAAAAACACATAGAGGTACAGTACCATTTTATCGGAGAGATGGTTGTTGTAGGGAGAGTAGATCTTATGCATGTAAAGACAGATGAACAGGTTGCAGATATCTTTACCAAGTCTTTGGGTAAAGATAAGTTTAGTAGTTTTAGAGAGCTACTTGGAGTCCATCAGATGATTTGATCTTGAGGGTGAGTGTTGGAATATCAAGCTGCCATTACTCGCCTATCAGTATGTATGACCAACATTAGATGTATCCAGCTGTATCAGCAAGTGTGGGACATTAAATAAGTCGGTGGTCTTAGACCCAGTGTGAATGGTCCTACGGACCTTAGAACTATTGTATACACTTATGTTATGTTAGTAGTCTATGAAATAATGGAAGATGATGAATGACCTGAATGTGAGGTTGCTGCTCCATTACATTGTCTCTCTCCCTCTCTCTTCCAACAAGGTGCAGTCTTCGTTGCATGAAGGCCATGGCCATGAGGGCCTCTGTGTCTTCCTTGGCAACTTCCAACGCACCTTGCAGTTGTTGTACCTCTTGTTGTTGTTCTTGCGCTTCCCTTGCGAGGGTTGCCACCCGATCCCATGCTAGGAACTCTATCTCTCTCTCTAGCCTATTTTGTTCCTCGAGCTTATACTGAAGCTTTGCCATGGCATCCCCCTGCCACTCACTCGGATCACCTTCTTGAGTTGCCAATAGTCCATACCCCTCCAATCTGGCCATTCTTTGCTCTAGGTTAGCATATTGCTATACTAGCAACTTTAGGCTCCATTGCTCAGCCACCAAGTTTTGTTCTCATTGTCCTGGGCCTCTTTCGTTTTTGCCTCTAGCTAATCTTGTAACGCCTTGACCTCCCTTTGCCGATTAGCCTCTTGCTTTGAAAATTTGAGATTCAGGGTTGAGGTTACCCTTTCCTTTTCTAGCTCCAGCAGAGCCACCTTCTTTCCCTCCTTTGCCGCCTCTAGCTACACTAGGAGCTCAGACACTTAGGCATCGTAGTCTGCACCCGATGACAGGGGGATAGGAGCTGTGGTGGTTGATGCTTCGTTTCGGGTCTTTCCTGGATTCAGCATCAGCAATGGCAGGTTTTTTTGCTCCAGGTTGTGGGACAATCTTTGCCACCTTACTCACGAGCATCTGCATCATGCTCATCAGCTAGGCCATGTCCAGAGAAGGCGTGGGTTGTGGGGCATTTGGGGTGTCTGTTGACGCGGCATGAAGGAGGAAGGCAGGGGGTGCAATAACGAGTTTCCCTTGCCTACAACCATCGGGGTTGCCCTCGCGCTGCCACTCGCTTCGGCCTCATGGTGAGGACCATAGGGGTTGATTTCTCCTTTTCCCTGAGTTTCTTCAACAAACCTGCGAGTGGCCTCAGCCAACTCAGCCAATTTCTTCGTGCTCATCTCGTGGGCTTCCTCTTTTGCCCTTCTTTGCCATTTCTCTTCTGCCTTTTTTAACTCCTCTTTAATTCTTGCGAGTTCTTCCTCCTCCTCCTTCTGCAGTTGTTCTTCCAACCTACATGACTCTTTTCAATCCCTCTTCACCTTAGCTCGCTCCGCTTTGCTCAATGTCTTCCCCTTCTTTTGGTTCTTGCTGTCCTTCATTTGCTTCTGAGGCCCGGCCGTTTGCGTGGGTCGTACTTCAGGCTCTCCTTCATTGCTAGTTGTCCTTTTGCTCGAACCTTCCTCCTCTCGACGTGGTGAGCCTTTGTGCTCAATTTGCTCTCCCTTCACACTGGCATCCTTGATAGCCTCATCAATGATTGCTGTAAGGATACCTCCGTACCTGATCGTAGAGGCCTTGATGGCAGGTTTCTTCCTCGTGGATCATGCAGTGGAGGCCGTGGATTCCCCACCGACTAGTGTTGCGGCTAGGGCTAGAAGGGTGGCTAAACTCTTTATAGTCTTTTAGACAAAACCGTTCCAGTCCACCTCCTCTGGGACTCCTGCCGCAATGCTTTCCAGCAGTGGCACGTTGATTCTATTCATGGGTATGTTGTATCTGTGGCTGGAGAAGAGAGAATGGATCATCTTAGCCTACATCCTTGTCACCAGGTCTGGAATGTCGGCTAGACTAATTTCATCGACCGTATACACATCTTCTTTTTTGACTCCTAGCATGGTGGCGTACACATCTCTTTTTGGGCATCTTTCTTTTTTGGGCACGAGTCTCAGGGCTCTTTCAACAGTAACTGCGTTAAGGGGCACCTATACCCGTACCGTGACCGTGCCATAGCTTCGTCCTTCATCAAAATTTCTTAAGAAATCTGTGGACATGCTATAGTCTACAGCCTGCTCGACTTTTTGTATGTACTTTTGGAGGCTGCATTTGTCCACCAGCTCTCTTATGGCCGGCTCCTCTAAGATGGCCTCATCCAGGTTCATGGTATGCTTGAAAGTGAATTGGCTGAATCCCCACGTCTCAATGCTGATTCCATATTTCGTCATCTCTGCTTCCATAAATGGAAGTCTAGCCTGTCTTGCCATGGTAGGTGCATGTCATTACCCAAGTCAATGTTAGAGTTACGATTTGATTCTTTCCTAGCATATCCCAAGAAAAAATGTGTGTGTGCCAATTTACTGGGAAGATTTAAGGGGATGAACTTTTTAGAAATAATTAAAACCAACATCTACTTCCTCCTTGCTTTCTTTCCTACTTGAATTTAGTTGAGCACTGTTAGCCTTTACACTTCTTGCTACATCACTTGGTTAGTCCCTTGGTTGTCACTGGATCTTCCTCCCTCTTTTCTAATTGGTACGGGGAGGGGGGAAGGCTTGCATGGGCTGTGTGGGGTGAGATACTTGGCCATAAGCCAAGTATAAAGGTTAGGGTTGTATTCAAACTAGGCATGGCAATCAAGTTCACATGGCTGCAGGGAAGCTTGAGTGATGTAGGTTAAGATTTCATGAAAGATGTCCCCCGAGTTGAGGCGACTAGCAATGTGCAACTCCTCCTCTGTGAGGAACTGGTCAATGTACGAATGGGCCAATACCTGATCATCTAAGTGTAGATTGCGTGTAATGGCCAAAACTCTGAATGAAAGAGGTGCCACATACGTAGGGTCGCATTCAATTATTTTGATTGCCCTCCTTTGCTTAGCATTAGTCATGATCCGGCGGCCTTTTTTCTCCCATTGGAGTCGTAAGGCATACCACAATTGCAGGAATGGAGAAGTAGAGCTGGCAAGCTGCATGAGCTTCTCCAGTTCTCGTTTGGGAGTAGAGCGAGCAGGTTTGTGGTACAAGGTGACTAGTCGTCTCAGAATAGCTTGTTCCTTTGATATTTCTCCATTAGCGACTAGCTCGACCGCAACTTTGGGAAATTTGATGGTCATGAACTCGTAGTCTTCCCAAGTGCATGGCAACGAGCGAACATCAGAAGCAAGGGGTTCGTCAAGAAGTCCTAGGTCAAGCCTATCGTAGCTTCTAGCGAATGTAGTGAAGGTGTCGTCCAACCCCTTAATTCATGTCACTACGTCATTCCCTGAGGTCTCAGCAAGATCCTTGGCCACTGAAAGGAAGGATCGTCTTTCATACGAAGGCTTAAGACCTGCTGGTGGCAATGGAGCAGTTGGGCTGGACAGTAGTGACTCCCTTGCAGGCATCGTCAATGGGACTTTGCACTCTAGATCATTTGGACACGCTGCGGCAGGCTCCCATGCCATAGGAGGCGTGCTGCAATCCATTCGAGCGGGTATGGGGGTGTGTACCTCCTCTGACCTGGATGGTGTTGGATCATCCGATTTGGGACACTGATGGTTTTGGGTGGCCTTAAACATCACCGTTGCTGGTTCAACATTCTTTTCGATTTGTGCTTTGCCTGTGTCGGTCTGTCCAGGTGGAGTGGGGTTGCTCAAAGTTGATCCTTTTGGGTATTTGCCCTTAGGCACCCATATCCTCGGGGGGGGTCACTATATGTATATTCTCTATATAACATGTGTTCATGGCCTATTTATAAATATCCTAATCTGTGAATTTTTCTTGAATAAAACACAACCCTTTTCTATTCAATCTGTTAAGTAGCCCCTTTAAAAGACACCCTTCTATATGTAAAAATTGTATAAAAATGGTGTTTTAAAAACCCCTTATTTTGAACTCACGTTATATTTACATATATTCATGACTGACCCCCCCGAGCCCATATCTAGGGGTTGCCCTCATAGTATCCTCGTGCTCGCAGGAGATCTTTCGATTTCCATCGTGGCATGGTGGTGCGCCCATGTCGATGGCGCCTGAGGTGCCTCTTAGGCTGCGACTGATAGTTTTTGCATTTAGGAGCACGCTTCTGCAATCTACCAGGAGGTGGTGCTCACTGTTTTGGCACCCATATGTGCGTGTGCTCCTTGGCCATGTGAATGGCTTGGGTGGGTTTGCTTCTGGCAGTTGGGGCACGGGGTAAGATATCCATGCCCTTCTCCTTAGGCTTGGCCGTGGGGGTCTCTATCGGTGGCTCTGCAGTTGTAGAAGGTGCAAGATGGCCCTTGCTGAAAGTAGTTACTATGCGCACATTGCCCACAGTCAGGTGAATGCCATCTAGGTTGTAGTCCACATTGCAGTTTGTCTGCTTTTTGAAAGTGCGCCCTAGTAGTGATTTATCACCGGCCCCTTTAGTGTTTGGTAACACATAAAAGACGACTGGGATACTTCCAGGATACTTCCAGACTCAATGGAGATAGTCGCTAGGCATTTCCCTAAGAGAGGGTAAGTGTTGCCCCCAAATAGGCTAAGTTTCGCATTTGTGGACTGTAAATTAGGCTGACCAATGCGTGTCCAATGGTTGTGTGTCAAGACATTACGGTCAGCCCCTTCGTTGATCAGGGCATCAAAAGAATATGTCCATTCTGAAATGACCGTGATTCGGAGGTAGGTGGGTGCTACTGCTTCTTCATCTTGATCGGTTAGTTCGGTAATTGTGGCCATGCAGACAGTGACAAGGGCTTCGCGCATCGGTGGCTCGTGCAACGGATGGGAAGGAGGATAGTACTTTTTCATGTGACTGCCATTGAAGAAGCCTATTCCTTCCCCTTCGAGTGTCTCCAACTCAACATTGCCCATTCTGCTAATTGCACGCACTTGGAAAGGTCGCAGCCCTCAAAATTTCATTTTCTATTTGTGCCCTTTCACCAAGTAGAGTAGTACAAGGTCCCCTTGATCAAAGTTGTGCTACTTGACGTGCTTGTCATACCACAGCTTTCGTCGTGCCTTTTCACAGATTAGAGCGTGGGTGGCTAAAAGCCGAGTCTCTGTGAGACGCTCTAGCTCCTCTAAGCGGTTAGTCCAAGCCTCTCTCCCCTCCCAACGCTCCTACGTTGCTATTCTTAAGCTAGGGACAAAGAATTCTAAAGGTAAAATGGCCTCCGTCCTATAGGTCAGCCTTGTCAAGATTGTGGGAGAGAAGGAAGGAGTCTCACTTGTAGCTTTCTCACTTACACAATGGGGGAATACACACAAAGGTGGAGGCTGAAAATAGTTTTCCTCTTCTTATTTGTGTAAGCCAAAAGAACTCTGGTACAGAGAAATAGAAGAACCCTATATATGGATCTCAAACCAAGCTCAACTAACTAAGGTGGCATACTAACTGAGCCACGAACTAGAGTAGATAAGGATAGCTATCATCTAGCTATTATTCATGGGCGGTGTACCAACCGGATCTGCAGCTAACAAGTCAGTGACATAAATGCACAACAGTCACCCTGGCATATCACGAGTGGAGCTTGATATCTCAACACTCCCCCTCGAGCTCAATCCCAATTCTTGCACACCAAGCAGGTCTCTGAACTTGCACAGCTTCTCTGCGCCCAATGCCTTCGTGAATATGTCAGCTACCTGATCCTCTATGCTGACATAAACTAGATCAATAAGACCTAGTAAAACCCTCTCCTGCACATAGTGATAATGCACCTCAATGTGCTTTGTTCTAGCATGATAGACTAGGTTATTTGCCAAGTGTATACTGCTCATGTTGTCACAATAAATGATAACTGGTCCATCTGTAGGCTGATGCATATCATAAAGTAGCTTATGCAACCAAGCTACCTCACATGCAGCCATTGTTGCACCCTTGTACTCATCCTCTGTGCTCGACAAGGCAACTGTAGCGTCTTTCTTACTGCTCTAAGTGACTGTAGCACTCCCAAAAGAGAACACATATCCACTGGTAGATCGTCTATCAGAAATACTACCAGCCCAATCAACATCAGTGTATCCATGCAACTGTATCTGAACCCCAGTCTCATAAAATAGTCCATACTGCAATGTGGACTTCACACACCTGAGTATGCATCTAGTCGCATCCAAATGCAGTTTCCTTGGAGCTTGCATAAACTAACTTACCAATCCAACAGCATAGCTCAAATCTGGCCTAGTAATAGTCATAAAAATCAAACTTCCTACTATGCGTCTGTACACAGTAGGGTCTTCTAGAAGCTCACATGCATCTGCGCTCAACTTCACATTCTGCTCCAAAGGAACTGAAATAGGCTTATAGCCTGTCATCCCATATTTGGACAACATGTCCAATCCATACTGCCTCTGCAAGAGCCATATCCCACTTGGTGATCTAATCACCTCAATGCCCAAGAAATAATGCAGCTCTCCCAAATCTTTCATCTCAAACTTCTGCTTCAATAGCATTTTCACATGAAGGATATCTTCATCACTATCACCTGTCATAATCAAATCATCAACATAAATGACAAGTAGCATAATACATTTCTCTGTTTTTCTCACATAAAGTGAGAAATCTGCCTTGGAAATCTGAAAGCCAATAGTGACAAGATATTGTCCTATCGTGTCAGACCATGCTTTAGGTTCTTGCTTCAAGCCATACAAGTCTTTCTTCAACCTGCAAACAAACTCAGGATGAACAACATGCACATAACCTGGTGGCTGCTCCATATAGACCTCTTCTTGCAAATCACCATGCAAGAAGGCATTCTTTACATCCATCTGATGTAAAGACAATCCCTTTGATATAGCCATAGGAATGACTGCTCTTACGGTTGCCATCCTTGCAACTGGACTGAATGTTTTTTCATAATCAATGCCATATGTTTGTGCATACCCCTTGACTACTAATCTTGCCTTGTATCTATTCACAAAACCATCTACATTGTGTTTCACCTTATAAACCCACTTACAACCAGTTGCATTCTTATCTTTAGGCAAAGGTACCAATTCCCATGTAGCATTTGCTTCCAAGGCATCCATTTATTCATCCATGGCTTTCTCCCATTTTTCTTTTCCCATGGCTTGCTCAAAAGAAGTGGGTTCTGGTTCCTGTATCACTTTGACCATATAGGCATAGTAAATGGCTATAAATCCATCATATTTCAGCCTATCCACAGGATACCTAGCTCTGGTAGACCTGCGCAAAGTAGGTGCTCTCAAATCATCCCTGTTCTTCCTTACAATAGAAGGAATACCCAACTCATCATCAATGCTCTGTTCTGAGCCACTGGATTCACCATCCACATAAGAGTAGCCTGCATTCACATCAAACATGGGCTGATCTACCTTCTCTTTTCCTTTTCGTGAAACCTGCATACCACTATCTGCATTGTTTTGAGGAGATTCTCCTTATCTCAATCTGCCTGTCTATGGCGAAGAATGTGAACCACTGCTAGAGGACACTCTAGGTCCACTAATATTTTGTGACTGCTGTTGTGAATTCTATGCAGCATTACCATTTTGTGCATCTACATCATCAATCACATTTACTGGTTTATACCAGCTACTCATCTCATCAAAAACAACATCTCTACTCACTGTAAACTTACGAGTAGAAGGGTTATAGCATCTATACCCTTTTTGTTGCAGAGAGTAACCAATAAAGATTCACTTCTCAGTTTTTGGATCCAACTTGGATCTCAACTCATCTGGCACATGAACATAGGCAATGCAACCAAAAATCTTCAAATGAGAAATATCTGGTTTTCTACCAGTATACCTCTCCTCTGGAGTCATCCCATGTATTGCTGCAGGGAGTCCTGTTCATTATGTAGACTATTGTAGCAACTACTTCAGCCCAGTAAAAATCTGGCAAGTCTTTTTTGTTGAGCATGGCATGAGATACCTCTCCAATATGCCTGTTTTTCCTTTCTACAATTCCATTTTGTTGTGGGGTATGACTGCATGAATATTGCTGCTTTATGCCATGCTCCTGTAGGAACCTTGCAAACTCATTTGAGAGGTACTCTCCCCCTCCATCTGACCTTAGGCATTTTATTTGCAGGCATGTTTCTTTTTCAACCATAGCTTTAAGAATTTTGAAATTCCCAAACACTTCACTCTTGTTTTTCATAAAATATATCCAAATTTTTCTGCTATAGTCATCAATAAAAGTGACAAAATAATGACTGCCTCCAATAGATGCAGCTTTAGTAGACTACACATCAGAGTGAATTAATTCCAATGGCTTCTTACTCTCTTGAACATGTCTAGGAAATGGTTTCCTTGCCTGTTTTCTAAATTTACAAGCTTCACATACCTTATGCATTTCTGCAACCTTGAATTTAGGCAATCTTGCAACAATGTTTTGGGCTTGCATTGATTTAAGTCATTGTTCATTAACATGACCAATGCGTTTATGCCAGATATCAATATCTGCAACTACACCGGTCCCATGTGCAAACATTGCTGCACTCAATTCAGGCATGTCTGCATCCAACATAAAAATTCTGCCCTTCTTCTTTCCTTTTGCTATCAAGCGACCTTTATTTTTCATATCCTCAACAAAACATCCATGAGAATTAAATCTGACCTGCAAGCCCTACTCAACCATTTGACCAACAAAAACAAGGTTCTTGGTGATATTCGGGATATGAAATATATCTGACATGTATTTCTTTTTCCCATCTTGCATAGACAAAGGAATTTTTCCAATCTACACAATAGGATGTGCAGTATCATCACCAGTCTCCACAAATCCTGGTTTTTCCATTTTCCTTGCATCTTACATCCATTCTGCATGGCCTGTCATGTGGTTTGATGCACCTAAGTCAACATACCACACATCGTTGCTTTCTTCTGCACTTGTCACAGAATTGGTCATGTGCTGCACCATAAACAAATGCTCATTTCTGTCATCACCCTGTCTACTAGAAGATGCATAATTCTCTAGTTGCAATTTTCCATTCATGATGTCATTCTGCTTTTTATAGCAGTCTTTAGCCATATGACCCATTTTACCACAGTAGTAGCATTCAACATTGTTGTTTGCATTTTGGCCTCTTTGCCATCCACCACGACCTCTTTGGCTCCCCCTGCCTCTAGAGTTACCACGACCTCCTCCATAGGACTGGTTTTCTTGAGTTTGCTACATATTCTGATTTCTACCATGGCCTCCAGATCGACCTCCTCTACCTCTGCCTCTACCTCTTCCAACATTTGAGTAGAAGACAGCTTCTTTTGAAGTTCCTCCTGAAGAAGATGCACCACTATTTCTCTACTCCTCAGAAATTAGAAGAGCAATCAACTCCTCAAAATCAGGAAATCTTTCACGGACGGAAATCGATGTTCGAAACTGTGCATAATCCTTTTCTAGACCATTCAAGGTCACAGAAACTAAATCATCATCTTCCATTGGTGACCCAATGGAAGTAAGTGCATCTGCAATCTTCTTCACCTTCATGTGGTAGTCATTGATGCTCATACTTTCTCTTTGTACATTGTGCAACTCTTGCTTGAGCTAAATTTTCCTGGCTTGCATATTTGTGCTATACATTTTTGACAAAGTATCCCATGCGTCCTTTGGCGTACTTGCATCCTGAATATGCACAATCATAGAGTCTGAAATATTGATAGAAAGCCAATACATAACTATTCTGGCTCTCTCATGCCATCCTTTAAATGCCTGCATTTGTTGTTGATTGGGAACATCAGGAAGAACTGGTTCTTCTTCGTTTCCCGCAACGAATTCCCAATATCCTTTTCCCATCAGGAAATTCGTCATTCTAAACTTCCATGCTTGGAAGTTGTTCTTGTCAAGCTTTTCAGTGACAATCTATGAAAGAGAATCAGACGCCATTACAGAACACTGCAAAAAACTTTGTCACTGCAAAAAACACAGCTTCAATCTCACAAGGGCAAATCTGCAAAACTGACAAAAGTGGTATTTGACCACACAGTCACTTCCTAGTGACGATTTTGCATCAACAAGCAACAAAGATGATTCTGTAACTCCCAATGTCTCTGCGCACAGGCATACGATGCAATTTCTACAGTAACTTTTCACAGACCTATAGAACAGTGGTCACACAACAAAAAACAGGGCCTTTTCCTGAGTGCATGCAGAAAACTTCTGCCTCCAAAACAGGCCCCGAAATGGCCTCAAAACAAAAAAACAGGGCAACCATGGCTAAAGCCCTCCCCCGCAGTATATACTACCCTCTTGCTACACCGCGAAGGGTGTCTCAATCTGAGACAATGCACTGTTGCACTTTTCGGCTGTGCTACCTGCAAAGACTTGCTCCTAAACTCGAAAAATGAAAGCAACACTGGTCCTCTTACCAGAACGCCGTGAACTTGGTTTGCTTTCTTGAGCTCCTTACCACGAATCAGGCTCTGATACCATGTCAAGATTGTGGGAGAGAAGGAAGGAGTCTCACTTGTAGCTTTCTCACTTACACAATGGAGGAATACACACAAAGATGGAGGCTGAAAACAGTTTTGCTCTTCTTAGTTGTGTAAGCCAAAAGAACTCTAGTACAGAGAAATAAAAGAACCCTATATATGGGTCTCAAACCAAACTCAACTAACTAAGGTGGCATACTAACTAAGCCAGGAACTAGAGTAGATAAGGATACTTGTCATCTAGCTATTATTCATGGGCGGTGTACCAACCGCATCTGCAGCTAACAAGTCGATGACATAAATGCACAATGGTCACCCTGGCATATCACGAGTGGAGCTCGATATCTCAACAAGCCTAAAGGGCGTTTGCCCGACAGCCTGCCCGACAGCCGTCCGATAAGTCCACAAGGCAGCCATCAATTTATTATCCATGTCTCTTCGTGATGTGGATACTACCTTAGTAAGCACATTGACCAGGATTTTATTTGTGAACTCCGCTTGGCCATTTGCCTGAGGGTAGTAGGGAGAGGACCTTCTATGAATGATTAGGAAGGTTGAGAGCAGGTGGGATATTACTTCATTAAGGAAGTGTGCAACTTGATCACTTACTAGTTCGATTGGACAATCAAACCGTGAAAATACATGTTCCCACAGGAACTTCGCAGTGGTCCTAGCGTCATTCCTTCTAGTGGCTCGTGCCTCCACCCACTTCGTCAGGTAGTCTATTGCCACAATGATGTAGCATACACCTGGGAGTATTGAGCTGCTAGACTAATAGGTCCGATGAAGTCAATGCCCCATTTTTTGAAGGGTTGTCATGCTATTACGGGTGTTAACTCCATCTTATCTTTACGTATGGGCACCTTAGTCCTCTGGCACTCGTCGCAGTGTTTGACGAACTTAGCGGCATAGCGGAATAGGGTGGGCCACCAGATTTGGGATTGTAATGCCTTACGGGCCAATCGTGTCCCCACTAAAGTGCCTACCAGCTATCCTGCCATGCGCCTCTCTCAATACATTGTGCATCTCATGCTCTCACACACATCTACGTAACAGCCCGTCCTACCCCAACCTATAGAGTTGGCCAGCAATTAGTTGGTATGGATGGATTTTTAAGATAAGTCTCCTTAGCCTGGCTTTCTCAATAGGTCTCTCTGGCAGGCCATTTTCTAACACTTGGAAAACATCGTCTGCCCAGTAAGGCATCAAATCATCTCTAAACAAGTCCCCTTCGCTAGACAAGCCAAAGAGATGCGCGTCCGGTAAATCGTTAGGGATGCCTTGGCCAGCAGCTTCCCCTGTGGGTATGCGAGACATGTGATCCGCCATGTAGTGCTGCTTTCCTTTACGCACAATCATTGAGAAATCAAACTCCAGCAGGAGAAGTAACCACCTTGCTATGTGACTTGCGGCGCATGGCTTGTTTACAAGATATAGCAAGGCTTGATGGTCCATGAAAAAGACAAAGGGTGTGGCCAATAGGTAATGCCTAAATTTTGATACGGCGAACACCATGGCTAGCCCTTCCCTTTCTGTAGTGGAGTAGTTCATTTCTATTTTGGTGAGCTGCCTGCTGGTAAAGCTCACAAGGTAATCAAGACTATGTTCATCAGGCTCCGATAGCAAACTTGGAGGCATCTATGTGTACATGGAATGCTACACTCCAGTCTGGGACTCACAAGATTTGTGCAGTGGTGAGAGCCTTCTTTAACTGTTCATACATGCATTGGCATTCCTCAGTCCACTTGAATACAATCAGCAACTTGTACAATGGTCTAGCAATTAGCACATAGTTTAGTACAAAGCATTGGTAGTATCCTGTGTGGCCTAAGAAACACTGGACGCCCTTGTAGTTGGTGGGCAATGGGAGGTTGGAAATGGCCCTGACTTTTGAGAAGTCAGTGGCAATGCCATTCCGTGACACTACATGCCCTAGGATGCATCCGTGCTTCACCCAGAACTAGCACTTCAAGGGGTTCAGCGAGAGTTTGTATAATCGACATCGTTCGAAGGTAGCTCCTAGCCTCTCTAAGTGTTCCGTCCAACTGGAGTGTATGCATAAGTCGTCTACAAACAGCTCCAGCTCGCGTCGCAGCATATCCTTGAAGATCATGCATATTAATCGTTGGAAGGTTGCAGGAGCATTCATTATCCCAAAGGGCATAACGATATAGGCAAATACACCCCACTCCATGGCGAAGGCAGTCTTGTGCCTGTCGTCAAAACGTACTTACACTTGATTATAGCCAGAGAAGCCATCCAGAAAGCTGTAAGCTTCTTTGCCTACTACTCTCTCCAGCATGTGCTTGGTATATGGCAAGGGATAACTTAGCGGCATTCACCTTCTTGTAATTCACGCACACTCGAATCTTGCCATTCTTTTTCATAATGATCACTATGGGCGATACCCAATCTGTGAGCTCGATCTCATATATAAATACCGCCTTCATGAGCTTATCAATCTCTTCCTTCACCACAAGCGTATTTGGGATTCATAGGGTAAGGTCGCAGCTTCATGTTGAGATTCAGCAATCACACTCATTGACAGCCTCTTTGTATGGAGCTTCAAGGTCAAGGACATGCAGCCTAACCTATCCCATATGCACAGTGGTGCCTACTGCAATTTCCTACTTTCCTATGAATCATTGTACTTGCTTCCTTTTCTTAATGCAATGATAATACTCTTTTCTTTTCAGTGAAGTGTCAGTGTCATTGTCCACATACACAAGATTGTGTTTATGAGTCCAAGTCTCAATCTTGGAACCTAATTCACTTGTGTAACAAACAGTGTCTTTGTCTTCTCCATCATGAGTCCACACTTCTCCTTCCATCCACCATAACTCACTCTCATGTCCTAGATCCCGCATCTTTCACATGGTATCAGAGCACAGGTGGGCATGGCACTACTCCTTCAGCTCCATTTCACTTTCAGTCCAGCTCAAGACTTCATCTTCTACTCTTTTTTCTCACTGCCCTGTTTGGCAGCCATAGTCAAACCTGCACCTACCTGCCTTTGAGCTCTTAGATCTCTTGAACCAGGCAATATCTCCCCAAGCTCTCTTCTGGAGGATTGTTCCTAAACTCCCTGAGCTTCCCTCTATTGCATAACAATCCAACATTGGGCTGTGGTCACCATAGCCAGCCTGGACATACCTCTGATAGAGGGCTGAGATCTCCCTCTACAGGTCAAATCAGCCTGTGACCTCTTCTTGGAAGATGTTCCCCAACACTAGGCGCAATTCCCTATCACAATAACTGATGACATTGTTGCTCTCTGGCCCCGGCATTACAAAAATCGATTGTGCATGTCCTGAACTATGCCAATTCTGATCGAGTGCTCTGCGAGCACCATACTGCCCGCGATCTGGACGATCTCCATGGGGCTTTGATAGCCCTTGACATAAGCTTCCTAGACATGTAAAAAGTTTTGAAAATGATCAAGAGTAGCTGAAAAACCAGGCCCCTGTCTCAGAAAACCTAATTCCACCATAGCCAAAATCTTCCAAGCTCATTTTTTCTCTCATTTTCTCACTCCTTCCACTAAATCAAGCTAAAGCCCACTCTGACCCACTGTCCCAACACCAAATCAAGGAGGGGAAGGACCTGAGAAGATTGAAGAATGACCGAAAGACCCCGAACAAGAAGATTCAAACTCAACATCAGCACAGACATAGTGTGTCTCCACACTGTCATTACCTGTGTCTCTTGACACATTGTAATCTGTTCTTCCTCTGATAAAATCTCAAAATTCTGGAGTTGATTTGTTGTTGATCTTGCAACCTCAACATGGGAAAAGACTCTCCAAATGCTCGATTCAAAGGAGTTGGGTTTCACACACTTGGCAAACCCGCATCAAGCTCATCCTGATGAAGAAGGGTCTTTGGGCCATCACAAATGGCAAAGAGAAGAAACCTCAAGATGTGGACCTTGCAATTACTTGGCAGAAGAATGATGACAAGGCACAAGCCATCATTAAACTGGAATTGGACGACAGCTACATCCATCATGTGGATGCTTGTGACACGTCCCATGACACTTGGGACAAATTGGATACCTTATTTGGTGCACAGTCAAAGTCGTCTAAGTATGGTCTTTTAGTTGAATTTTTCTGACTTGATATGAAGCCTCATACATCCCTGGCATCCCATCTGAACTACTATGGAAAACCTACATACTCAACTTGTAGGGATAAAGCTAAAAATGGATGAAGATGTTTGTATTGGTGTCTTGTTAAAAAGTTTGCCTCATGTTTATGATAATGTATCAACCATTCTGACCAATATGCATGATCCTCGACTTGTTGACATTAAAACCTCTCTGCTAGAGGAAGAAAAGAAAATTAAAAGAAAAGAAGAGCCTAGCACTTCAAAGGATGAACAAATGTTATATGTAAACAACAGATACAAAGGTAAAAAGGAACCGCTCTTCTGTGACTTCTGCAAAAAGACCGGACACACTGAGAAGTTCTACCATGCTAGAAAGAGGTCCCAAAAGGCCTATCTTGCAGCTGTGAAAGAAGAAGAAGACCATGGACCAAAAGATGAAGAAGAAGATGAAGATCAAGACCACCAGGATCGGAAGGACAAGACTCATCAGTCCTACTCTCATTACTCTGATAGACTGTTTTAAAAGCCTTGTATTTCCTTGTCATAAGCTTTGTAAAACTCCTCATGTAACTTGGCATTATAGTCCCTGTACACTTTGTGAGGCCCCTGTTACAGCCTCTAGATGTCCATCATGTTTTGGTGCCCACAGTTAGCCTTTTCTGCGACAGCCTCTGGTGTCTACCATGTTTGTGGTGTGCCCACACTTTGCAGGTGGTTCTCATTACAGCCTCTACACACTTTGTGCCTTTCTAGTTGTGATTGAGGAGGGGTGTTGAGATTCAACAATCACACTCATTGACAACCTCTTTGTATGGACCTTCAGGGCCAAGGACATGCATGCTAACTTATCCCATATGCACAGTGGTGCCTACTGCAGTTTCCTACTTTCCTATAAAGCATTGTACTTGATTCTTTTTCTTAATGCAATGATAGTACTCTTTTCTTTTCAGTGAAGTGTCAGTGTCATTGTTGTTGAGATGACAAGCTCAACACATGTGGACATTGATGATGGACCGCCTGGTTAGATAGGTCCACACGTCTACACTTAGCACGTCGGTGGTCATTATGACTCTCACATGGCCACTGACTCATTACTTATTATATTCAGGTTGTTACACCTATTTACAGCTGGCATAGTTATAGCGCCAGTCGACTAGTGTAGTCGGTTATGCATTGTTTGACTTAGTAGGCCACTTTTCTTTTATGTTGTATCTTATCTATACTTTGTGTACATTGTGAAGTGTGTAAAAAGAAGAAGAAGAAATCAGCAAGAAAACGTTTTGGCCTCCATCTCTCTTCTTGTCTCTTGAGTGAGCTTCTCCTTGTGCATTCTGTGTGTGTTCGGCACAGCATCTTGAGCAACCCCCTCCACCACGCGATTCTTGACAATTGTCCACATACACAAGATTGTGTTTATGAGTCCAAGTCTCAATCTTGGAACCTAATTCACTTGTGTAACAAATAGTGTCTTTGTCTTCTCCATCATGAGTCCACACTTCTCCTTCCATCCACCATAACTCACTGCCATGTCCTAGATCCCGCATCTTTCACACTTCATTGGCACTGCTTCTGGGCCCATTGGAATATTATGGGTCACAAACCTAGGATCGACTCCTCTCAGTTCCTCCAAGGACCAGGAAAACACATCGACATACTCTCGCAGGAGAGCAACTAGTCTAGCCTCCTCCTCCTTGGTCAGGTCATCAGCAATGAACATAGGTCGAGGTTTCTTGTCTTCCCCTGCTAGGTCGACTTCCTTGACCCTGGTGGGTCCCTCAATTGGTTCACTAGCTTTCCCTTGTCTCTTTGCTCCTAGCAAAACCACCATTCTATCACCCTTCTTAAACTTCGTGAAGCGTTTGGGGAGATCCTGAGGTTCCTTTTGCCTCTCTACTTCTGAGTCTCTAGTTTGCTTCCTGGCTCCCCGTCAGCACCTTAAGTGGATTGGCAAGTCCCCTTTGGTGCATCTGACCTTAGAGGATTGGGGTATTTCGGGATCACTCTCTGTATTGACTTCAGGCTCCGAGTTAAACTCACATCCCTCGCTTGAGGAAGGGGTTTCGCCCGGGGGTCGTAGTTCAGTAGGTGAATCCGTCTTCAGTATTGGGACTACCAGCGATTGTGCCACCCCTTCCTGCTCATAATCCATGGCTCCCACCTGCTCCAGCTAGGCCTATCGCATTCTATCCACATGACTCCTTTTCCATTCATGCCTTCTGCCCTTTCCCTTCCTTGGCCTAGAGTCTCCCTCAATCTATTCGATTGCTCTCCCTTCAGTGTCATAATCTATCGTGTTAAACTCTTCTTCACTCTCATCCGTCTCAGAGCAATAGTGCTCGTACCCCTCATCACCGGAATCTCGCCCCTCTGACTGCACGTCATCCCCTAGGTTTTCCTCTCTGATCTCCTCTTTGTCGGTGATTAAAGCCCAGTTGTATAAGAGGTTAAGATCGTGAACTTTGGTCCATTCCCATTCAAGCCGAGCCAAGGGATCGCTAAGGGGTTTTAGAGTAGCCGCCTTGTTGCCTTTCAGTTTAGTGGTCAGGTACTCTATGATTTCCTGAAGCTCGAGCTTGTTAGTGGGAGTGTGGAATGAGACCGGTCTTCCTGGATCCCGTGAGCTTCCTGCCATCATGCAGAATGGCACAGAGGTCTCCTCTGCTAGCATGCTTGGTGACTTAGCAGCTTGCTTATACAACTCTTCCTCATTTGAGAATGGAAGGTCAATGGTTGCCAAGACATGCATCCAATCCCTCTCGTCCTCAGGGCAGGGGATGTACTTGGTCAGTGTCCCATAGGGCTTGCGTGCCTGGGCATCACCCTTTAGCATGGTTGAGATAGCATCGAGGTCGGCTGGGGTAGTCTTCCATGTGTCCATCTCAACCCTTACCACTTCTGTCCTATTCCCCAAGAATATGAGGTTGTTTCCCCAATCTTCAACCACTCGTGCATTCCTCATCTAGGGTCGGCCTAGCAGTATGTCATAGTCCACACCCTTCATGACAATGCAATTTACGGAAAACTGCACTCCTGCGACCTTCACTGGCCAAATTTTTAAGACCAAATGGTCTGACCTTCATGTCGTTGGCCAATGTAATATTAAACCTAGTCGCTTCCACAGGTGGGTTTCCCCAGGCCTGTAGAACTGTGTGGCTCAAGACACTGACCCCGATGTCGATGTCTACAATTCCTTTACATGTTGCATCCCCCAAGGATAAAATAGGTAGGAATGCATGCATCTCTGTGCCTTCCCAGAAAGCGTTGATGTGCAATGACCTTGAAGCTGAGTGTAGCGTTAGGCTTGGAATTTGTGTGACTGCGTCCTGCTCGTGCAAGTTAGTGGCAGCATGCTCCCCCTTGCCCTCCACCCAGTGCCTCAATTCTTGCCACAATGGAGGGTGCTGCCGAAGCAAGTCTCCCAAGCTCACGGTCACTAGGGTGGTTACTAAGGCGGTGAGGAGGTTGCTGGGTAGTTGGCTTCCTCCTTGGTCACCATTCTTCGGCCACATGTCGTGGCTAGCTTGTTGACAAGCTTCTCCCTGGTCTTGCCTTTGTGGCATCTCTCATGGTGTTAGCGCATTCCCTGATTGAGGTCGCGATGGCAAATCGGGTGTGCTTGCACTAGAAAGGTCCTCCATCGGATCCTCCAATATGTTGAGAATCAGCAATCACACTCAACAAAACAGCCTCTTTGTATGGAGCCTCAGGGTCAAGGATATGCAGGCTAACTTATCCCATATGCACAATGGTGCCTACTGCAGTTTCCTACTTTCCTATAAAGCATTGTACTTGCTTCCTTTCTTAATGCAATGATAGTACTCTTTTCTTTTCAGTGAAGTGTCAATGTCATTGTCCACATACATAAGATTGTGTTTATGAGTCCAAGTCTCAATCTTGGAACCTAATTCACTTGTGTAACAAACAGTGTCCTTGTCTTCTCCATCATGAGTCCACTTCTCATTTCATCCTCCATAGCTTCCGGTTTTTCCATGCTCTAGATCCCGCATTTCTCACATGGTATCAGAGCCCAGTTGGGCATGGCATTGCTTCTCTAGCCTCTCTTGATTCCTCTCAACCTCAGTCTAGCTCAATGTCAGCTCATGACTTCATCTCCTAACTCTACTCTCACTGAAGCTTCCATGGCAGCCATAGCCAGCAGCACCCTGTCAGATTGAGCTGCTTATATCTCACTCCACAGGTCAAATCTCTTGGAGTTTCCTTCTGGAAAAGTATTCCCCAACTCACAAAGCTTCCCTGTATCACACCAATCCAGGACATTGGACCATCTGGAACTCAGCATTGTGAAAATCCTCAATCTCTGCTCTGTGTCTGCCATAGCCAGACAGGACCTACCTTACTTGGAGCTTCAATAACTCCTCAACCAAGCCATTTCAGCCCATGATTTCTTCTAGAGAGTTGTTCCTCTGCTCAAGGCGCTTCATCTTGGTACGAGAATCGTCGACATTACTGCGCCTTGACTCCAGCATTGCGGAAATCGCGGAAATCTGTCAGAATTGCGCCTGCTTACGTTCGAGCTGCTGCCGCCATCGCTACAGGTCGCGATGTTGACGACCATGATAGGGCATTGATAGCCCATCACTCAAGCTTCATTTTGATAAAAAAAGTTTTGAAAATGATCCACTGTAGCTCCTGCAATCAGTAAAAAACCAGGCTGCCCCCAGAAACCCCAATGCAGAAGCCATAGCCAAAGCTTCAAAATTCTGACATTTTTCACTGTTTCTCTCACTGAAGTTATCAACAGTGATTTTAATCACTGAGCAATACTCTCTGAAGTTCATTAAAGTACTGTCACTCATATTTGAAGGTATCAGCATCAAATCAAGAAGGGGAAGATTACACTTGGATTTAAAAAGAGTAAAGGACTTTGCAAATTTGATATTCATTGACACTCAGATAGTGTTTTTTAGCACTTGTGTCTCTCAACCAACTCTTCTGCTGCTCAAATCTAATAAGTCTGAAGTTGATTTGCTACTGTTCTCGTAAGTCTAACATGGGCAAAGACTCTCCAAATGCTCGATTCAAAGGAGTCGGGTTCCACACCTGGCAAACCCACATCAAGCTCATCTTGATGAAAAAGGATCTCTGGACCATCACAAATGGCAAAGAGAAGAAACCTCGGGATGCGGACCTTGCAACTACTTGGCAAAAGAATGATGACAGAGCCCAGGCCATTATCAAACTGGAGCTAGACGACAGTTATATCCACCGTGTGGATAACTGTGAGACCTCACAGGATACATGGAAAAGACTTGACACCCTGTTCGGTGCACAATCTAAATCATCAAAGTATGGTCTCCTGATTGAGTTCTTCAGACTTGAAATGAAGTCCAGTACATCACTTGCCACACATCTCAATTACATGGAAGGACTCCTAACCCAACTTGTAGGAATCAACATTAAAATGGATGAAGATGTTTGCATCGGTGTTTTACTTAAGAGCTTGCCTCCTGAATATAATAATGTATCAACAACTTTAATCAACATGTCAAATCCTGAACTTGTTGATATCCAGGCATCACTGTTAGAAGAGGAAAAGAAGCTAAAAACTAAGGAAGAACCAAGTACCTCTAGAGATGAGCATGCATTATATGTTGGCAACAGGTACAAAGGCAAGAAGGATCAGCTCTTCTGTGACTTCTGCAAAAGGACTGGACACACCGAGAAGTTCTGCCACGCAAGAAAGAGATCCCAAAAGGCCTATCTAGTCGCAGTCAAAGAAGAAGAAGAAAATGGAGCAAAGGAAGAAGATGATGAAGATGAAGACCACCAAGATCGAAAGGACAAGACTCATCAGTCCTTCTACTCTCATAACTCTGATAGACTGTTTTAAAAGCCTTGTACTTCCTTACCCTAATGCTTCCTGCCATAAGCTTTGTAAACTCCTCATGTACCCTTGTACTACAGCCTCTGTACACTTTGTGAGGCCCCTGTTATAGCCTCTGGATGTCCACCATGTTTATGGTACCCACACTTAGCTTTTTCTGCAACAGCCTCTGGTGTTTTGCCATGTGTGTGGTATGCCCACACTTTGTAGGTGGTTCTCATTACAACCTCTACACACTTTGTGCCTTTTCTAGTTGTGATTGAGGAGGGGTGTTGAGAATCAGCAATCACACTCAACAAAATAGCCTCTTTGTATGGAGCCTCAGGGTCAAGGATATGCAGGCTAACTTATCCCATATGCACAATGGTACCTACTGCAATTTCCTACTTTCCTATAAAGCATTGTACTTGCTTCCTTTCTTAATGCAATGATAGTACTCTTTTCTTTTCAGTGAAGTGTCAATGTCATTGTCCACATACACAAGATTGTGTTTATGAGTCCAAGTCTCAATCTTGGAACCTAATTCACTTGTGTAACAAACAGTGTCCTTGTCTTCTCTATCATGAGTCCACACTTCTCATTTCATCCTCCATAGCTTCCGGTTTTGCCATGCTCTAGATCTCGTATTTCTCACACAATATGGCTTCTACATCTTTAAGGTGTTCTTGGGCATCCTTGACCCACTCCTTAACCTTGGCTATAGCCTCGAGTTGCCGGGGTCTGTGACCTCGGCATCTGTGACCCCCTTTCTCACCACTAAGGTTGTAGCTTCCTCAGTCTTAAGGGTGATCCTTGCATCTGTTCTCTTTCTCCTTCTCCTCTAGCTTTTCTTTCCTAGAGAGGCTGTATCCAGGTTACTTGGCCCAGGTAGTGAGATGCATGTTCGTCTTGTTTGCGCTCGCGTCATGGCATGCAGTGGGATGGGTACATTGGTCGGACTGGCTAATGGTTTCTGCCTAGGGCAGTCAGGAAACAGGTGTGTGATCCCACATTCGGCGCATCGAAGGTCAGCCTTGTCCTAGTTTTCTTGTTCCCTTTCTGGGCAGTGTGATGAGATATGGCATGGATGACCGCAAGTCCAACATGAAATTGGGTCCTGGCTTGGTCCTCCAAAGCCTCTACTTCTTCCTCTGCCCAATGCCATCACCGGCACCGGTCGATAATCCATCAGGACTGGATTGCCTTCCTCGTCATAGGAGATGTATGGGTTTACGTAGCTCTCTTCTTCACTAGGTTCCTCCACATAGTGAACAGGAGCGTCACTCGGTGGTTGGGTTACGTAGCGTCCTGGTGGTCTGGGTATGCCTGTTGGGTTCATCTCTAGCCTAGGGATGGCTGGTCTCGTGTCGTTTGGTGCTGGAAGTGCCAGCTGAGCTCCCCTACCAAGGAAGTTAGATGGCATGTTGCCTAGGTAAGGAGGGTTGTATTGCTGCGCATATGGAAACCTCCTGGGCAATCTCTAGTGCAACGGGTACCTACCAAAGTTCAAACATGGCCTAGATCTAAGATCTTGACACTCGGCTAGAAGCTGGTTTCCACCAGAGTGTATACACTACACGTGAGTTTGCGTAGGCTTTCTTATTTGTTCTTGCAACTGTGCAAGCTCCATCCTCACCTCAACAAGGTCCTGGCCTTGGTCAACTCCCTTTCCCTTATCTCGTGCGCTAGAGCTCTCTCTCTCGCTCGACGTCGTTGACCGCTCTGAAGCCCTCTGGCCTGTATTGTCCCGACTGGTGTTCCTCATGCTTCACTCCCTAAGCTGGTTGTCCACCCTTATTGCTTCATCAAAAACCCTAGCTAGCACGTCTTTGTGTAGGGTGGAGTTACTAGCCAAGGCCTTCTAGAGTTCCTCGCTACGGATTCCATTTATGAACACTATAGATACAACCTTCTCGTTAGGTCGCTCATTGGCCGGGATCCTCTTGAAGAGGCTATGTACATGTGTGATGTAGTCTCTCACGTCCTCCTTTTCCCTCTGACTAACATTCATCAAGCAGATAATGAGGTTGTCAAAGTATCCTGCCTCAGAGAACCTCTTGATAAAGTGGTCTTTAAGATGGGCAAAGTTCCCGCGCTCGACTGCATCCAGACCAGTGTACCACACCCTCCCCTTATCACTAAGCACAGCCCAAAAGCTTGGGAGCGTTGTGCAGGGTCTGTGAGGCCGTTTGCTTCACAAACTTGTTCGAACTACTCCACAAAGCTATATGGGTTGTTGCTAGGTTCATACTTGTCCAATTGTTTCGCCACTACAGGGATCCTAGATTGCCCCTTTGCCCCTTGTGTGACCCCTAATCCTGAGAGTACGGCTGTGGCTAAGGCTGCTACACCCTGCTCAGTGGACGTGTTGTCCATGAGCCGCCTGGCTACAAGTTCACTTAACGATAAGTCAGCCTCCATTGCCCACTCTCTCTCCGCATTTGGTCCTGCTTTTGCTGCTCCTACCAAGGCTAGCACGCGCCAGGGCCTCATACATGTCCACATCTTGTTGAAATTTCCTAGCCTTTTGCTCATGGTTATAGGAAATCATGCTCTCTAGCGCCCTTCTGATCGCCTTTCTTTCCTCTTCTAGGGTTGCTACCACTTCCTCTACTGGCCTACCTTGAACTACCGTCCTGGCCAGCAAGTCATACTCGTTGACTAACTCCTGCACCATGACTGGGAATTCTCCCAAGTCCAGTCAATCCTCTCCTTGTCCACCTTGAGATCTTGACATTGCTTCCACTTCCAGTTTCACAAGGTCATCGAACAACTTCAGTAACTCTGGTAGTGTCCGATTCTCTATGTTGTTGTTTTCCTGATCTTCGTGTCCTCTTAGGGCCCTACAAATGGGGTTCTCTAAGCCAGCTATGCTTTGGGATCCTCTCCTAGTAGTAGGTTCCTTGATGCTATTATCTTTCCTATTGAGATCCTTGTTACTGGAAATTATCGTTAATCTTATCCACAACTTGTGCTTCGTGCTTTGTAGTGCTCAGTGTGGAAGCAGGCTTTTCTTTTCCTTGTAGTGCACCCTAGGTGATGAAATCAGAAGGTGAGGTGAGGATGCACTAAATGCCTGATGCAGACTCCACCCTACTGCTTACGTTTGTAGCATGATGTGGCTCTAGGCACAGGTCCTGGCCAATCTATGGTATTACAAAAAGACCCTGCTGCATTCCCTTTTCTGCTTCGGGGTTGGTTAGTTGGTTGGCTAGTCGCCGAACGTCGCGTCCAATTCCAAATTAGGTCAGTCCGGTGTCTAGCTATTCCGGGTGAATCTTTGGTCACCTTGTCTGGTCTCCAGCTTCCAAGATTAAACTGGGTTCCCTGGGGGATCATAGACGTGACCAAGGTACCCAAGACTGTGGCCTAGGTAAACAACCTTCTATTCAATCTCTGGTGGACTAGTCCTATTCTGGGAATCGGATGGACTGGTCTGATTCTGGGAATCGAACGGGTGGGTCCCATCTTACTCAGGTCCAACTTCCCTTAGTCGGATGGGGATGGTCCGACCGCTGCAATGGGTCGAGTGACTCAAGTCTAGGGCTAGGACACATGGCCTGACTTGATGGCCTGGTCCGATTATAAGAACCGGATCAGACCAACGGTCCGATTTTCAACTAGTTTGAATATAAGAGTTGGATCAAACCAATGGTCCGATTCTCTTTCGGTTGGTTCGATTATGGGGGTCGGACTGTCAGACTCTCAAAATTAGACGGTCTGATTCTGGGAATCGGACTAGTCCGACGGCGCGACTGACGGCCCGCAAGTTGTGCACGGCACCTTTAGGTCAGCGCCTACTCTATCAAATCGTGACGTGCTTTCCAAATAGATGCGAGCAACGGAGGGAAACATCTGGCATACCTCGAAGTGATGGGGTGCTCGATCGGTCATCACTTCACGATCTCCCGCAGCTCTCTCTCTCTCTCTCGCTCGCTCTCTCCTGGGCTCTCAGGCTCACAGTCTTCTCGGAAGGCAGGGTGTCAAATGTGGCCTCCCCTGGTCTCCTGGGCCCCTTGGTTTGTGGTGTTTGTTGTTTGTTTGTGTTTGTGCGTTTTTTTTTTTTTTACCAAGAATCCAAATTTTCCCACTATGAGGATAGAAACCCATATTATTTCAATGTGATGGAAATGTTCATTTGATGTTGGGGAGTTTCGAAAAAGTTTGTTTAGAATAAATACATTGTCATGAGATGTTTCCAAAAAGAAATAAGTTCCCAACATTATGTGAATATTTTTTTATTCCAAGAAAATGCCCAAAATAGGAAATAGGGTAAATATGATTTTTTTGAAAAAAAATGATTATTTTTTTATTTTTATGTATTTTCGGAATTTTTTATCAATTTCCATCAGTTTAGAAAGAATTTCAGCCAATTTGGAATTTTTAGGAATTTTTAATAGGATTTTGTAGGAAGAAAAATTATTAAACTGTGGAAAAAGGTTTCAGCAATTTTCGGTAATTTTTCAGAATTTGTTTGGAGTTTTTTTATGATTTTTTTCAAATTTTAAATGTATTTAATGGATTTTGTGATTTTAAAAATGATTATTAGGATTTCAAAAATGAATACCCAGACACGCGTGAACAGCTGCGTGTGAACGAACGAGCATGCACCACCGCACGGACAAGTCCAAACGCGCGTCTCGCTCGTGAACAATCGCAAAGAGACGCGATCACGCGTACACGCACGCGAACGGCTACTAATGCAAAGACGCAATAAAAAATCACTGCATGGGTTGTCGTGCAAGAACCACGGGGCTTGAGGTGGTGTTGATTTGTTTGTGTTTGTTTTACTCGCTGTGGGAGGGGGTGAATAGGGGCTAAGATGGGGAAGGGGGGCTTAGGAAGGGGGTAGGGGAAAGGGGGCCTAGGAAGGGGTGGGAATGGGGATTAAGGGAGGGGTGGTGGGTTAAGCGGGTTAAGGAAGGGGTGGTGAGAATGGGGGTTAAGGAAGGGGTGGTAAGAATGGGGGAATGGGGGGTTAAGGGATGGGTGGTGGCCAACGATGATAGGGAGGGGAAGGAGGAGGGGAAGGAGGAGGAGGAACGGAGGCAAAAAATTTGCAGTGGTGGGATCGGAACGGCGCCAAGACGTCGGCACGAAGGGCACTTACGCGACCGGGTGTGGCAAGACGCATAAAATAGAAAATGTGTGTGTTCACGCGCAAGACACGTCAAAATAAAGAAAATTTAATATCTCACAATCCGATCACCGAAACGAAATGGTGTAAAAATGAAAGATGTACAAGACAGCAGGGGGAAGATAGGGAAAAAGGTCAACAGGGGTTCTGGGGGGAATAAAGGGCATACACATGCAAAAAAACATGAAAAACGGCCCCGAAAACACATACGGGGATTAATTTCGGGAAATCTACTCGCCGGAATGTAGGCCAAAAAGAAGGAAAAATGTGCAGAAGAACATGCTCGACAACCCTATCACGTCAAAACACACTTTCGACCAAGAGAGGACGCGTTCACATAGGAAAAACGTAAAAAGGACACAAGCAAATACGGTCGGAAATTAATAACAGAAGATCGGTTCACCAAAATAGAGAGCAGCAAAAACGACAAATGTGCAGGGGAAGGGGCTGCACAAGGTTGTCACATTAAAATCCAGTTCCAGTAGGGTTAGGAGGCGTTCTTATGCAAAAAACACCAAAAAGACACTCGAAAACACTTTTAAAAATTAATAATTAAAAATCCAGAAGTCAGAATAGGGGGGAGAAAAAACATCACTCGATTGTTTGTCGATGAAGATCACATCGTCAGTTGTTGAAGAGGCGTACCCAGGGAGATAGCCATCAGATCAAACGTTATGTTAGATAGGAACATGGCATCTGCTAGAGGACTATCAAACGCTCTGCAGAAAGGCACAGGACACAGCATACCAAGGGAGGCAGCTTCGAAACTGGATCCTGGGGATGTCAACTGATGAATCCACTTTCTGGACTGTTGTGTGTTGCCACCTTTTCCACAGCCAACTTCCTGCCCAAGTGTGTTCACCTTTTCTTGGAACGAGGCCTGTTATGACAGGGAATTTCTTCATTTTCTCCCATAACAGTTTTTTCTCTCTTTTCTTGTTTTTTTTCTTTTTTCTTGTTTTTTTTTTCTCTTCCTCCTATTCCTGAGGGTGTCTCCACCTTTTCTCAAAGAATAGGTCGGCATGACAGGGACAGAAGTCATTTTCTCCCATGACCGATATGTATATTTTTTTTCTTTTTCGAATTAAGCAAGGGAATGGTAGGAATACCATTTGTCAAAACCATCCTCACCACTGCCACTAGTGGAAAATAGAGGATAAGAGATCAGGGGCGGGAGGTTGGGCTAAGGGGATAGAGGGTTGTGTCCACCTCATCAGGAGTGGCTGAAGAATGGCTATCAAAAGTAGCATCGTAAGAGTTACGGTGCCACGCCAATGGGGGAAAGGATCAAGTAACTGTGATTGTCAAGATTCCCAAGGAGGGAAGTACTTCTTCAGGCGATAGCCATTAATCAGGAAGGGATCATCAGAGGCATCAACAGTCGAGCCATTAGGGTTGACAGCAAGTACCTTATATGGGCCCATCCACCGCTATTGAAGCTTGCCAGGAAACCTGCCAAATCGTGAATCATAGGCTAGGACCAAATCACCTTCTCTAAACTACTTGTGCTTGATGAAACTGTCATGGTAGGCCTTAGGTCGTGCTTGAGTGGCTTCCATGCACTGTAGAGCCATCTTGCGAGTTTTGTCCAAACATTCCAAGTGTAGGAGACGATGTTGCAGTGAATCATTGTCCCCCAAATGCTCTTTGATAGCCACTTGCAAAGAGGGCAATTCCAGTTCAACAGAAAAAACAGCTTCTGTACCATACACCAACTGGAAAGGGGTCTATCCTGTACTGCTTTATGGGAGATTCTATACGCCCAGAGGGCCTCTGTAAGTGGATCATCCCAATCACGACGATGTGCGGCAATCTTCTTTGTCAGGATCGAGCAGAGGATGCGATTGGTGACTTCGACTTGGCCGTTGGCTCTAGGGTAGTAAGGAGTGGACTTGCGATGGTGGATCTTATACAGCTCTATCAACTCTTCCATGACTTTATTAATGAAATGAGTGCCTTTGTCACTTACCAGCTCTAGGGGACTACCAAAATGGGTGATAATATTCTCGTACATGAATAGGGCTACACTGTTACCATCGTCCCGCTTTAGAGCTTTAGCTTCACACCACTTTGTGACATAATCCGTACATACCAAGATGTATCTGTTTTGTTTTGTTCTAGTGGGAGGATTGATTGGGACGACGAAGTTGATGCCCCACTTCTCGAACGGCTTCAAAGGAAGGATAGGTTGCAGTGGCATAGCGCTGGACTTGGTGGGTTTCCCCATCCTCTGACAGGCATCACATCACTTGCAATAGTCATAGGCATCCTTATGAATGGTTGGCCACCAGTAACCTCCTACTAGCAGATCCTTCATGGCTGTAGCTTCTCCTGCAAAGTGGCCTCCACATGGCTCATCATGGCAAGCCTTCAAAACAATCCCAATTTCATCTCCTACAACACATCTTTTGAGCACTTCATCTTTGCCTTTCTTGTACAATGCACTGCCTAACAGGGTGTAGGGGGCTGATTCTAACATAAGCTTCTTCCTTTCCTGACTTGAAATGCCAGCAGGGTATTGTTGGGTTGCCAGCAGATTGACAATGTTTGCATACCAGGGGGTTATACTTTCTACCAGGAATAGGGAAGCATCAGGGAGGTCTGGATCATCCTGCTCCTCGTTTGCAATCTGCAGGATACGTGACAAATGATCAGCCAGAACATGGGAATGACCACATTTGGTAATTACCTCAAAGTCGAACTCCTGTAATAGAAGGAGCCATATCATCATTTGTCCTTTCACGTCTGCTTTGTTCATCAGGAAGGACAGAGCCTCATGATCCACATAAAATTTAAAGTGGGTAGACAGTAGGTAGTGGCGAAACTTCTCTAGGGAAAACACCATTGCCAAGCACTCCAGCTCAGTCACTGTATAGTTCCGCTCTCTATCAGTGACTTTTTGGCTTGCGTAATAGATGGGCTGCTCCAGCTTCGAGGATCCCTTCTAGCATAGGACCACACCTAAGCCTTCAATTGATGCATCAGTGTGTACATGAAACTCCTTCGTCCAATCAGGAGGTTGCAGGATGGGTGCCTCAATCAGACACTGCTTCAGAGTGTTGAAGGCTTTGTCACATTCTTCCATCCAAATAAGCTCTGCATCTTTCCTCAGAAGCTTATGCAAGGGGGTTTCCTTTGTTGCAAAATGGGCTATGAACCTTCTGTAGTAACCCACATGGCCTAGGAATCCCCTCAACTATTTGAGGTTGGTGAGTGCTGTCAAAGCTGCGATCTTCTCGATCTTTGCAGGGTCTGTTGATATCCCTTGTGCAAAGACAATGTGGCCCAACAGAACTCCAGAAGAGACTCCAAAGATACATTTGTCAGGGTCGAGGGAGATCCCATACTCCCGATATCAGTCAAAGCATTGTTCCAAATGTCCCCAGTGTTTAAGAATCAGACTGTAAACATAGAAGTCATCCAAATATACCTCAATAAAGTCATGCAGATGATTTTGGAATGCGGCCATCATGACTCACTGGAAGGTAGCAGGGGCATTGTAGAGCCCAAACGGCATCACTCGGTAAGCGTAGGTCCCCCATTCTGTGGTGAAGGTTGTTTTGGACTGATCTTCTTCTGCTATCTGCACTTGGTTGTATCCACTAAAGCCATCTAACAAGGAGTGAAGCTCATGTCCTGCCATTGTGTCTAACAGCTAGTCTGTAAAAGGGATAGGAAAGTGATCCTTCTTCGTCTTGGAATTCAACTTGTGGAAATCCACACATATACGAAGCTTGCCATTCTTCTTGGGTACAACCACGATGGGTGAGACCCATTCACTATTGGCCACTTGATAGATGAACTCCGCTTCCAAAAGCTTCAACAGCTCTGCTTTCACCAGTGTGGAATAATTCGGGTTCATTCGCCTCTGTCGTTGCCGTACTAGCTTAGCATCAGGCTCCAAGTCAATATGATGCTGACATATTGTGGGATCAATCCCCTTTAGGTCTTTATAGGACCATGCAAATATGTCCAAATTCTCTTTCAACAAGTTGTACAAGGTTGACAACTCCTCTTCTGGTAGGCTGCTACCCACCTTCAAGTGGTGTTCAGTGCCATCGGCATCCACAAGGGTTAACTGCCTTTCACCTTCTACTTTATGGATGAAGCTTCCACGGATTGCTTCTGGGTAGAGATCCGACTCCTTCAAGGGGGTGGTGTCCTCTTCTGATGTCCCACTAGACCCAACATCTTCTTTCAGTAAGGACTTAGGTTGCTCCTTGAAATGCTGAAATGGGATCAGCACTGCCTCAATTTTGGTTTGAATGTTAATTACCTTAGAGCTTGAGGACTCCTCTTTAAAGGATGCATCCAGGAATGTTACATAATAGGGGCTCTCGGAATTCTATTGTGGCCTTGGGACTGGTACTTGTTGACAAGGAGCATCATCATCATCCTTTCTTAACAAGTGTGGATGGGTGAGACAAGAACCACTGATAAAAGACGGCTTATTTTGCTTGATCCACTTCTTATATAGACTTTGCCTATGGAAAGATCCATTTACCAATCCAAAGGATACCATTTCCATTCTATCCCACAGCATGGATTCTTCTGCTTCTGAAGCTTCTGGAACTCCCTCCTCATCTATGCCTTCAGTGGGTGGAGTGATTTTTTATGTCTCGCTTTCAAAGTATCCCTCTTCAAATTCTTCATCATCCTCTTCAGACTTCGGCTCTGCCTCTGTAGGCACTCTGTAAGAGAAGAACAGGTCCTCTGCTTCACCTTCTGCCTCTGTCTCTAGCTCTGCTATGGCCATGTAACCGAGAGAGCAGTACTTCCATGCTTCTATCTCACTGTTAGAAGTGATTTCAAAAATCGTTCCTGGTTCAGGCAAGAAGTATTCACCCATTGCTAATGGCTTTGCATCTTTTGGGAGTTGGCTTACAGTACCCATTGTTAGGGAATGTGCCTCTATTTTCTTGGGAAGGATCTGTTTGACAGCATCTTCTTCTGCTGATGTTCCATCTGTAGCCTCATTGGGGGAGTCAGAAGATAATTCCAAGGAGGTGGATCCATGTCATTTTTGAGCACCATATAGCTTCAGCACCACTTTATTGGGTCCTCTACCCAAGGTCAAGGTCTCTTTGAACCAATCCATCCTTGCTCTGGCTTCAAAAAGCCATGGTCTGCCTAGTAACAAGGGGTAGGATGTACCATAAGAGTTTGGCTTCACCACCAAATAGGTTAGCCAATAATCTTTTCCAGTCACTGTAGTCTTCACATATGGGAGAATGCCCAAAGTCTTGATTCTGCTCTGATCCGCCAATCTGATGAGCCATTGAGTTGGTTGCATACCTTGTAGGCTTAGATCCTTCATTGTCGCATCCGTCATAATATTCACTGATGAGCCACCATCAATCAATGCATTTGCAATAAAGCAGCCTTCTATCCACACGTCAGTCTCTAGGTACCAGGATCTAGGAAGGTGTTAGCCACATCCATTTCTTTTACAGGCTCTGGAGCTTTGTTGGACTTTGTTGCTATTGGGGGAGAAATCCTTAAGCCACGTCTTCCTGTCAGTATACTTTTGAACCTTTTCCGGCAACTGGGAGACAACATCAATAATTGTCGAAATGTGAGGTTTGGTTTAAAGGTATCTAGATCTCTGACCAGATCGTATTCCTTAATAGAATCCACTGGCTTCTCCAACCGATTAGGGAATGGGGCGACACCCATTTTCATTTTCCTTTTTTCTTCCAACAGGGGCATCATGGGGACTTCTTCTGCCACTTGTGGCACTTTCTCCTCTTCTATCTCCTGGACCTCTGATCCTGTCTCTGGAACTGTCTCTGCGACTCTCAGTGGCACTGTAGTGCTCTGTACGGCACTGTCAGGCTCTATTCTATTATGTTCTTCTATTGGAAGATTGAACTTCACTGTTCTGGCAAGAGGATTATTTTCTTTCTGGACAGGTGGTTCCTTCTTCTTTGCACGCGTGATGGAAGCAACTTCCAATTCCACTAAATTGGAGGTAGGCTCTTGGGCCTTGGACGGATTATCAGTAGCACTTTTTTTCACTAGGACTGGGCTTGGACAGTCTTTTGCAGTGTGGCCTTCTCCTTTGCATCGACTACATAAGGGCTTGTAATCCACTGACCTTCTGGGATTTGGACTATTTGGTGAAATGTGTCCCTTTTCTCCGCATCTGTAGCACTCCACTTCTGATCTCTGACCACCGCCAGACTGTCGTCCTCTGTAACTTTGGGATGGAAATCTCCTTAGATTGAAATTAGGACCACCAAACTCTCTAGGCTTGGGTCCAATATCTTGGGTTGTCATTTTGGATTCCAGCAGGTTGAATCTTGCGTCTTCTTCCTTCCTTCTCCTATCATGCATCTCCTTCAGAGAGCAAATATCCTCTGTATGGTTCTTCCTAAGACAATAGGAGCAGAAAGCTCCAAGGGCTGTTGGCTTTCATGTACATTCAGTGGCTAAATGGCCTACTTCATGACACTTACCACACCAAGTATTTGACTGCATCACATCTCTTCCTACTCCTACAATGTTGGATATGCTTGCGGTATTCACTTTCAATGTCTGCAACTGCTCTGTAATCACATCCATCAACTCATTTTTTATATTTGCAACTGAGTTGGATAAATAATCCTTCAAGCTTTCTCCTCCTAAGGCACTGGCAGTAGGGTTTTGAGGAGTCTCTATAATCACTGCATAAACAGGTTGGGCTGGAGCAGAGGGGTCTCTGTTCTGATTCTGATTCAGAGCTCCTGTTTGAACTGTTGGCTGTTGACTCCAATTGGTAAGGTTCCACTGTTGCTAATTTGGCATTGGGGGAATTGTTTGGGACCATTGTTGTTGTGGTTGAACCATCATTTGAGGCATTGATTGTGGCCACTGTGGATTTTATGCACTGTATTGTGATACTGGGGGCATCTGTTGGTAGGGGTAGGGGATAGTCCCTGGGATTGTATTTGGTGGGTACATCATCCCTGGCATCAGAGGAGGTGGAACTCCTCTTCCTGGATTCATCGCAAATCTAGCTTCCACTTCATCGTACAGTCTTGCACCTTTTGTTGCAGCTTGCAGTGTGGCTGGTCTTTGCAGCTCCACAAACTTACGGACTTCTGGTTGTAATCCTCTAAGAAACACTCCCTTCTGAATGCCATCATCTAGATTATGGTTGGTCCATCTCTTCAGGATGGATTCCATTCGCAAGACATAAGATTATACTCTTTCTCTAGAGGACTGACTTAAATTCATAAACTCCTCTCGCATCCGCTCTTCAAAACCTGCACGCCTAAATTTAGTGAGGAAGGTCAACTTTAGGGTCATCCCATGTGCCAAAAGTTCCTATTGCTTGTCTCTCATACCACTGAAACGCTGTGCCCTTGAAAGTGGCAAAGAATATTGCTAAACCAATGCTCAGGGGTTCTGGCATTGTTAGCCACACATGCTATCATAAACTCTGCTATATGAAGATTGGGGTCTTCATTGTACTCTCCCTTAAAAATTGGCAACGGGACTACAATCGCTGGCCTGTCATCAATATTTCCAGGACGAATCTGACTTGGAAGTGGACCTCTAGCAGGAGGAGGAAGGGCTTGATGTGCCATTGGGACTTCTGTAAAGAGTTCCGCAAGGGCGTCAAAGGCGGCTTCTCCTGCTAGCTCGTTCTCAGCTTTGATTCTTACTTTCTCTCTTCTCACGTACCTTTGAAGTCGTTCTAGTGCTTGTCTCCTGATGGCGTCATTCATGAGGGGGTTGGCTCTCACTATATTGTTAGTGCTCCACAGAGGGATAACAGAAGGCTTCAATCTCTAGAGGACTCTCTTGCCAACATTTCTTCTACTTCTTCCTTTTCAACGTCTCTGAATTCTGCTTTCATGCCACTGCAAAGAGGAAGGTATTTGGTTCTGAAGGTGTCAAAATGCATGCGTCTAAGCATTGTGGTGGTGCCATCATCATAGTAATGTCATCTCCTGATGGTTTCAACAGTGTATATTGTAAAGAACACTCTGTCTACCAACTTCTAATGGGTTGCCAATTAGACAAATAAAAGATTGTCAGAACACCAAGCATCCCACGTATCTTGCTGTTGAGCATCTACGAACAAGTCCTAGCTCTGTTCCTTCTTATTTTTGTGAACCTCCACAAACCACGACTCCTGAAGCTTCTTGACGATTTCCTACTTGATGATGTCTGGAAATTCTTCAATGAAGGCCAAATCCTCCATTGATACTCATTCTCTTTGTTCTACTCTTCAGTTTTGTGGGAGGAACTTTGCAACTGTGATGCAACTTTCTACAGCTTCAGAGGGTAGTGAAAACAGACCGTCCAGAGGGACTTCATCAGAATGGCATTGTGATTTCTCCATTGGGGAATGAATCTTTTTTAGAATGTTGCCTTGGAAATTAAGGCTTGCAATTCTTCAACAGTGGAAGGAACTCTACTACCCATTGATTTACTTCTTTTGCCACAGTGCCACTTCTTCCATTTTCAGCCTCTGTTTGTGCTTGTTGATGGCTGTTTTCCCCGGCTGCGCACCAAAAGTATGGAGCCCCAAGAGAGACACCAAGGAAATAGGGTTCTACTGCAAGAAATCTATCTTGTCATCATCAACAAGCTTTTTTATTAGGTTTTATATTATCACAATGAAGAAAAGAACACCAGGCACAACAAATCTTCATGCAGCATCATGTAGGTCTCCCACGGATTTGATAGAATCAACCATATTCTTCATAATCTTCATAATCTCCATCAAAATAACAAAGAACACAAAGGAATATACCATCTTTTAATTGGAAATCAATCACATATTATTCATCTTCAATGTCTTCATAGTTCTCTCTCTCAATCTCTCATGTACAGTTACAATGTTTTGATAAAATTGACTATCTCTGACTCTCTCTCTCTCTCTCTCTCTCTCTCTCTCTCTATCAATAGTACATCATATCCTCACTACAACAATCAATAATCACTCTCAATTCTCCTTCTTAGGTCATGGATACACCTTCCAAAAGGTATGTGTGATATGAAGGGGCACCAGAGACTTCATAGTGTCTTGTGAGATCTGTCTTGCGTCACTGTCTTCTGTAACCTTCTGTGAATCTTCAGTAGTTACTTCTTCACTTCAATTAGCTTGAATAGATCTTCCATTCATACTTTCCTAAGACAAAAACACTTCCCAAAATATCCACATATCCATCATAACACTCAACAGAAACAACAGAACAAAACCACAGAGCAACAGAAGTACAGAACAACAGAGCTACAGAAGCTTACAGAACTTCACAGAAGATCAACAGAACCCATAAAAATCATAAAAACCAAAACAAAACCAATTCAATCTTTCATAAACCTCTTCACACCACTTCAATCATCTCTCAAAACATTCATTCAACCATCTCTACTACCAAAACAGAAACAAAACAGAAGAAAACAGAAGAAAATCAGACCTTATAGAACCAAACATCCTCATCAAAAACCATTAAAAACCCTTCAAACTTATCCAAACCTTTCCAAACACTTCAAAATAAACATCCATTTATCATCAAAAACAACAAAAAATCAGCCCAAAAACCAACATATTTCACACTCAACAATTCGGCTAGCACGAGCTCACTACACCAATACACTGAGGAAAGCACTCCCCTTAGGTAGAGCACTGCACCTTCTTCTTCAGGCACACCAAAAGTGCCAAATCACCAACTTCAGAGGCCCTCGTCCACCCATGACATCCAGTGAGCTACTCTGATAAACATCATTCTTGAGCTTCACAAGCACCTGAGTCTACATGTGGCCCCTACCCTTACACCAACGCCGAAGTGCCATGGGACTGGCACCCGTCTAGGGGGGGGGTAATGTTAACCCCAAGTCGAGATGGCGAAAAAATGGAGGAAAAAGCAAAAGAAGGATGGAAAAATAGCAAAGACACACAGGCGGCCTCTAAAGATGAACCGGGGCAAAAATCGCAACCTTAAATGGAAAAGCGCCTCAAAAAACTTAGAAAACTCTTGTAAAAGAGCGCCAGGCTCCCTCCTATGCCAATTGTAAAATATTAGATGGGTGTAGGCTAGAGGCACAAAGCGAGAAGAGGAAAATGGAAAAAGGACCTTGCCACAATGGCCGGTCATGTAAAAAAGGGATGGGTGCCCATGGGATTTTAGGGTTTGTATATCTAAAGTTCAAAAAGTGAATAAGAGATCATTCTTTGGTGTGTGGCAAAAGGAGTCTTCTTCTTCTTCTCTCCTTCTCACCTTCTTACTTGTGAGTGCTCTTGAGAGAGGGAGTGTGAGAGTGTGAGGGAGTGAGGGAGTGAGAGTGAGGGATCAAGAGGGTGAAGCTCTTCACCATCTCCTCTTCTCTTCCCTTCTCTCTTCTTGCACGCACGGCTATGGAGGATGGAGCTTGGAGGTGGAGAAGGCTTGAGGATGCTTGAGCTAGCATCTAGGATCGTGGAGCTACCAGCGTGTGTGAGAGAGGAGGCAACTCATATCGGCACTAAGGTAAGCTCACTACACTCCTAGGATCGACGGCGCGTCGGCTAGGTGAGAGATAGCCATTAGAGCGTGGAGCTACCAGTGTGTGTGAGAGAGGAGGCAACTCATATCGGCACTAAGGTAAGCTCACTACACTCGTAGGATCGACGATGCATCGGCTAGGTGAGAGATAGCCATTAGAGCTTGCTTGGAACGCTTGAAACAATAAGCGGTCCGTGAGTCTTGGCGGTTGAGCGAAAGCTCCCACAATGGGGTATTCTTGTCTGCTCTTGATGCTAGGACGTACTCTGAACATGAGAGGTCTCTCTCTAGGGGCCAGATGTTAGCTAGGAGATGACATGGGTGAGCCATGTGAGGTTTGGTTGTAAACCCCTTGGGCATCTAGGACTAGTCTAGCCCTATACAAGCCTAGGGTGGTTGTCCCAAAAGGGCCTTATGAACTAATTGAGGGTAGATTGTTGGTATCGCCTTTTGGTGGAGCCCTATAAAAATGATTGATCTCATACAATAAAATAAGCCACCCAATTTGAAATAAAGTTTTTTTGTATGATTGTCTTCAAATTATTTTCATGTTGTGTGACTAAATTACATAAATGAGTCTTGTGCCTAAGAGGCTAATTAAATAACTTGTTTTTATATGTCAAATTAACTATGCTAGGCAATAAGATAGTTAAGAAAACCCATCACAAAAAGAAAAGAAGGAGGGTAAATCCCTAACCAATCCATCCTACAATAGGGTGGTCTCGATGAGCTAAGAGGTTTACCCTCAAGGGCAAGAGACTAGGAGAAATTAGAAAAAGCTGTAGGATGATTGTCATCATAAGAAATTATTATAGATTGTGACCCCTCATGTCATTTTAGGGGGCTCCTTAACCTTATGAGAAAAGGGGTCAACATGTTAGCTCCCCCTCATTTCTCCCTCTCTTTGAACCAAGTGCAACATAGGTTTCCTTCAGTTCGAGTTTATTGCATGAGTAGTTTCCCATGGCTGATGCTAGATAAAAGAACCTTATTTTTAGGTCAATCCTCATGGGAACAGGGAGGACCTTCTCCTATCTATGAGATATACTCAAGACATCCTAGGTAGCAAAGTCTGCAATATTTCGAGGGAGTTTTGAATGGTGTAATCTAGGTCCATACTACCAAAAACATGCCATCCATGGAGTGTTAGATAGGGATGTTACAAAGTAAACATCTCAATAAGCATACTCTATCACAGATATACTACTTTATATGTCCATATGCTTGATCAAAAGTATTCCTACATTTCAGGCTTGATTTATCGTAACCTACTTAGCTCCCTACAATAGTGCAAACTTCCAAAACTAATAACTTCATATCCAACCATTAACTTTTAATGATTTAAAAAGACAAAATGTTCCTTAGATCACTATCTACATATTGGCCACTAGGATTAAGCATATTCTTATTTGGTGTTTAGACACAGGTACCCCAACCTTAGGTACATACTTTTCCTACATGTTAGGGATTGTAAGACACCCCTAACTTGGAGCATTGATTTAGAAATATGTAACTATTGGATTGAGTTGGAATATTCTATAAAGTTGTTCCTTTACTCATGACCTATAGCTTGAGCATGAGCACTCAAATTATTGAGATCTTATCCCAACAAAAAAATGAATCACCATTTATTGATATGTGGTTTTCTACAACAATCTTCTAATCTTATTAGATCTTTGGTTTAGCTTTATATCCTTCATCTTCCATATACTAGAAATGTATTCCACCACCATTAAGACATCCTCTTTTATTATTATCCTCTTTATCGCTAGGCCATGAGCCACCTATATATATTTCTACAACATTTGCTATTTTATTCCATTTCTTGCTTTGTACATCCAATTTAAATAAACCTTCCTCCTAGACCATACAATGCAAGTTGCCCAAAATCTTCCTTGTGGTGGCTAAGGTGGGGGGATTTTTTACTTCCTTTTCCTTTATATCTAAAGGTTCTCTTGATAAGTGAGAAAATCTAACAAACTTGATACTTTCCTTCTCAAGAAAAGATATATGAAACTCCTCCACTTTTTCAATCTTCTCACCAATTTGACATTGTTCATAAATTGGGGAAATATAGAGTCGATACAATAAAAGATAAATTAGGTAAAATATTTACCCAAAGTCTTCTACAAGCAAAACACCAAACTTATCCAAAACTTTTTTTACTTCTTTAAAATTTCTCTCCCCCTTATTCATTACTCTACTTGCATAATAGACTAGCATCACATATTAAGAAACCTTTCATTTTTCATAATACTGCTCAAGATGCATCCCCCTCTACTCAAGGATTCACATATAAATCTCTTTCCAATCCAGTGGTTACAAAACTTTCCATTAGTTATTTCACCTCTTTAGAAACACCGCCTCACACTTCTCCCTCCACACTAAAGGATCCATCTTTACAACTTATTGAAGAGGAAATAAAAGTTGAGATGACAATTGAATAAGCCTAGATAAGTACTTCACCTTTCAAATGAGCATCATCGATAAAAGTTGAGATGACAATTGAATAAGCCTAAATAAGTACTTCACCTTTCAAATGAGCATCATCGATTGTTTTGTGTCTTCAAGGGAAGAGAGAAACATTAAAGCCTTCACTTTGTTAGGGTTTTCTTCTATTCCATTTTATAAAACTACATGTCCCAATTGTGAGACTGCACAATGGAAGAGGAACACGAACACAAAAAGAAGCATATATATATATATGTATATATATATATGTATATATATATATATATATATATATATATATGTATGTATATATATATATATATATATGTATGTATATATATATATATATGTATATATATATGTTAACCCTCAAATGAACGAAGGTGGAAAATCCTGAAAAGCTAAAGCAAAAGACAACGACAAAGGCCAAGGCAAAGAGAAACAGAAGACAAAGATGCACAAGGAGAAGAGTCCTAAATAAGGGAGAAAGACGCACAAGGAAAAGCGCAAGTCAAAACTTTTGTAAAAGAGCGCTGTCAAAGGGTTTTTCGAAAGTAAAGTCGCAACCACAGAGGTTCTTGAGAAATTCCAAGATAGAAGATTAAACAAGTGAGATCAGACTATGCAACAGTAAACTCCTGACTCTTCATATTGAATGCAAAGATTGTTGTTTTAACATGCATCTGTTCAATAAACTTGTTGTTCACAGCCTGAAGAGCTATTGAATCCAAGCATCACCAGTTCCAGTAATCAAAGGCCAGTTTCTAATCAGAAATTTTTAAACCCTGCGTGAGTTTAACATACTCTATGGCAATGCTTTACTGCTGGAATCTATGACTCTACAGAAGGCTAGGTTTGTCTCTAGCAAGCTCTCTAACACCATAAGATACATATAAGATTTCCAGCAAGGGCTACCACTGCTTTTCCCCAAAGAGATCTAGGGCACAGTCACCAATACGATGTTGAGCATATCCTGCGATCATTGTGTTCCATGTTCCTCAGCATGAATCAACTTAATGCTGTCTGCTGCCACACAAGCTTTCAAGATGTTGACGAAGGTGACATTATCAACTTCCACACCTATGTCAATCATTTGTTGATACAACTTAAAGGCCTTATTACTTTCTCCAATTGATGCATGTACGGCATTCAAGGCATTCCAGGATACATTATCTGCTTTGGTGACTTCGTGTTGCATATACTCAAAAAAAACTGAATGGCTACATGAATACAACCACATTGAGCATAGCTTGTGATGATTGAATTCCATGTAATCCCATTTTGATCCTCAAGAAGGTCAAATATTGTTGCAGCATCCAGCAGGCTTCCACATTTTGTATACCGTCTTGACACATTTGCCACAGAAAATGAAGTGTTTCCTGAAACTACCCTTGATGGGCATAAACTCCAAGTACTGCATTCCAAGTTACAATGTTTGGCTCTATGCCCTCGTCCTGCATCTGATGGAAAAGTTTAATAGCTGACCCTTCATGGCCATCCTGAGCATAGCCTGCAATGAGTGTACTTCAAGTCACAACATCCCGATTAACTGATTTATCAAACACATTTTGTACATCTTGAATCCTTACGCATTTTGTGTATAAGTCAATCAAGGCATTGGCTACAACAATGGTGGATGACTCAAAACCATTTTCTATAATGTGCCAATGTATCAGTAGTCCCTGTTTAACGTCTGCTAAATTAGTGCAAGCTTTGAGAACAGCAACAAAGACATGCCCTTCTGGTTGTACAGAAGATTGTTGCATCCGATGATATAGTTCAATAGCCTGCTCATTGTGCCCAAGCTGAGCTCGTCTTCTTCTTCATTCTGAGCTCTCCTGTGTCTCCTTACGCTTCATATATACCATATGTATCATTCTCTTATTCTTGAAATCCTTCTCGATTCCGATCCTCTCCGTTTTCCTTCCATCCAGCTCCTCTTCGAAGTTGCAGAGATTACCCCTTTTCTCCCTCTCTCTGGGTCTCTCCAATGTTGGGATTTGAAAGCTAAATTAGCATATGTCTCAGTCCCCTACGAAGCCACAAGGCATTGATTTGAACAGGAATACTCGACTTGTGCATGGACACTGGTTCTCGATGCCGTTTACTAGCATGCATAAGTTGATGTACTTGGGTGTGTTCGATTCCAGACAGTATGCTCTTGACTAGAGTTCACTGAAGGAGAATCTGGTGACATTTTAATTGCACTGATCTGTACTCTGGATTGTGGGCGGAGACTCCATGGCTGTAGAGCAGAAGACAGTGGAAGAGGATGACGATGTGAAGTCGGTAAGCTCATCAATGGAAGAACTCTCTCCCCCTCTTTCCCCATCCAAAAGTCGAAGAACAGGCAAAATTCCCCATCAGTTTTTCTTCACTCTTCAATCAGGATTACCTTCCCACAGTATGCTCTTCCTCTCCTGAACTTCACCTCTTTCAAGTTGCAGAGATTCCCCTCCAATTTCAATTCATCTCCTTTTTGTCTGCGTAGCTCTCGTCTGATTGCCGAAAATCCTTCCTTTCCTTCCCCTTTTCATCGAGCTCCCCTGATTTCTTTCATTCCTCTGCTTTTTGCTCTCCTTCTCCATTAAGCGTCTTCCCCCCAAAAAGCCCTTTTCAAAAATAGTCATCCCTTTCCAAATAGCATCCATCGTTTTTCCTTCCCCAAAAACATAAAATGGCACAAAGAAAAGCGGCCCCTACTTTATCAATCATAGCATAAATTTCCCGGCCCTTATTAACTGCACCTGTGCTGCCACAGGCTGTCAACATGCAGGCAAACACAATTGCATTTACAGAAAAGCGCACAAGTTGCATCCGTTCAAAAAAAAAACTCACTACTACTTCAACATAACCTTGTTGTACATATCCTAGTATTAGCACACTCCATGTAGCCACTTCTCGGACTGGAAGTTTGTCAAAGACTTCTTGTACCTTTGCAACTAAGCCACATCTAGCATATATGTCAACTATAGCATTGCCAACAAAAAAAATCTTTTTCTAGCCCTCTTTACTATATTACCACGCAGAATAAAGATGCAAACATAACAACTAAGTATGTACAAAGTATCAAATCCCACACACACAACTTTTGGGTGGATTTCACACCTCGGATGCGCAGCAATACGACATCCACCCCTTCTAATCCTGCGCATCCTCCAGATGGGCCAACTACCCATGATCATTATCATCAAGATCCACAAATAGATCAATCTCTTCATTGTGCATTTCCGGTATATCAACAAGATTATCTGTTATATCATATGTCTCTTCTATTGGAGTTTCTTCTCATTGCTCTTCTCTTGCAAATTCTTCCAATGCATAATCCTCATCATCTCTTTTCTTGAATTATCCTTTCCTGCTATGTGTTTAAATTCTGGATTTAATGACTTGATGTATGCAATCCATCTCAGCATAGCTATAACCGGAGTAGAGCAACTCATAATCATACCAATCAATGGCAAGCAATCTGTCTCTACCACAACTGAAGCTCCAATAAAGTACTCCTTGTCACGTTTGAGAGCTGTAACAATCCCCAGTAACTCCCTCTTGATTTGCAGATATCTCCTCTGTCTCTCGTTTAGGACTTTCGCCCCAAACCGAATAGCATACATGTTTCCATCTGCATCATCTTGACCCATAGCCCAACCTATGCCAATTGGACTAGTGTCAACTGTCAATACAATAGGCCTTCCACAATTATAATCCACTTTCCTGAGAGTAGAAGCAATCTGCAATAACTTCTTCAATTTCCGCATGGCTCTAGTGTGGCTCTCATCCCAATAAAATTTTTGCCCCTTTCGAAGCAGCTGATATAAACAATCTGCTATGTGTGCAAAATGGGGTATCCAAATCATATAAAACACACAAGCTCCAATGAATCTCCGTACCTCTGAAGTGGTAGAACAATACTCCGTAATCTTACCTATAGCATCCATCTTCTCAAGTGAGGGTTTCCTGCCATAATATCCACACATATGTCCAACAATGACAACCTCATTTACTCCAAAAACATATTTTTGCCCTGATAGTGTCAAGTTCACTTCTTCTAACCTAGCCAAAATCTTCTCACAAGCTGAAATATGATCAGCCACAAAGTATCTGCATCCCTGTTCATTTAGACTCTCATTCTTCTCTTCTTCTGCACACCCCTTAATGGGCACATCATCCAAGAAAGGCATAGTAAGCTGAGGTATGTAATCACGAAGGACCTTATGCATGGCATTCATCATATGTGCAACAGAATTAGTGGCACCTTGAGGCAAGGTACACATTCTGACAAGCCCAATAGGAGTTCTCATAGTGGTTATGTCCCTGCTTTCCAAAGCCAGCTGAAACTGATCATATCCCGAATACAAATCACCTAAAGAATAGATGGCACGTCCAACAAATGCTTCTGCAAACTCATCCACAATTGGACCTATACCAACATTCCTGATAGTAACTCTATTTACTAGCTGCATGTCCTGTATAAATCAGAGAGTACCATTCTTCCTTGGAACTGTAAACCACATATTTGAGTATGGTGCAAATGAAGGCTCTAGGATTCCCATCCTGATTTTCTCATTCAACAAGTCAATCAGCTTTGGCAGGTGTGCCTTAGGCACTGGAATAGGTCGGAGATTCCATGGAATATGAGGAATAGTAAAGATCACCATAGGAGCAATAATAACTGGATTTACACATCCAATCTCATGCGGGGAAAAAAGTAAACCCCCTTCCATGTCGCTCAAGCATCTCCTAAAAGCATTGCTTCTCTGTGGGTAGCAAGAAATCACCATTTCCAATTTTTAATTCAGCAAGAGTCTCTGCTGAAAATTTATGGCCTATATGCTCCGGATTCCTCAAAATTGGCTGTTTGGCAGCCTCTCTATTTGCTGATCATTGTCAGGTGGAAGCGGTACAGCTACCAGCTTCACCTTCTTATCCACAGTCTTGTATTTCATGTCAACCGTGGCTTCATTATGATCCTCTGCATTACTCAAATCTTTCTGTAAATCAGCAATTATGCACTCTGGTGGCTGAATATCCTTAGCCCTTTGCTCTATAGACTGCATAGGAACAGCCCTAAACTCTGGATGCTGAAATATTTCAGCAATAAACTCTGTTGACTGAAAGTTTTCAGCCCTCTGTGTCTCTGTAAGGTGATCAAAATCAGCTGGAAACTCTGTTTGCTGAATTTCTTCAACACTCAATACTTTTTGCTGAGTCACCTCAGCCTCTGACTCTATCTGTGACACAAAATCTGCAATTTCATGAAACATGTCTAGGGATTGCACTAATACATTACTGTGACAACTCTACATATCAGCTTTCAACATATTTTCCATCTCTGTCATCGTATCTGCACAAATCATACTGTCATACATCCCATCTATATGCTCATCATCCTCTAAAATACCTGCATTTTTTAAATTTTTCTCCTTCCTGCATATGTACTGCCTGGCAGCTCTAGGCAACTTAGAAGTCTTCTGATAGCTCATCGAACTATTTACTGAAATCCCAACGAAACTGGAGGAGAAAACACTGCTACACCAGGAGGCAAGAACTCCAATCTCCTCTGCTCTGTACCACCGTCATCTCGCGAAACAGCGGTACCTAATGAAAACCCGAATCCCTCACAGTCGGCAAAGGTGCATCTCTAAGAGTATCCCTATTTCTAACATGGTTTACACACACAGTCATAAACTGAACTGCTCTCATGCCATCTTTACTGTGAATCCGTGCATAAGAAGATCCATCATCCATTACCTTTGTTTCCATGCGCATCTCTATGATGAATGGCTGTCCAAGAATTATGGGATAAGAGCATGAATCTTGCACAAAGAAATGGAAATCCTCCTCTATATCTCCAATAGAAACCCTGACACTGGGACAGGCAGCATACAAATCACCTGCAGTGTTGTTGGCGGCTCTCATACGCCACCCATGCTCTACATCCATAGGCCATCTGTTACTTTCATAAACTCCACGATCTATGAGATTAATCTCTGAACCATGATCCACCAAAGCAACATAAGGTACATGTTTCTCTCCAATTTTTACCATCGTCTATGTAGTTGCCCTAGCCCAATGACTCCGCGAAAAGTGACTACGCGGTATCAAGACAGGCTCATCAGTTTCAACATAATGCATAGGCTGAACCCTCTTCTCTATCTGCGGAAAAATAGAAGCATTCTCAACCATAACCTCATCCTCATCCTCATCTAACTCCCCAATCAAAACTCCCTGTGTATCAATAGTAGGCAATGCATGTCTTTTCCTCTTCAGGACCTCTTGGAACTGATCTTGAAACTCTCTTTTCGAGATGCCCAAAACCTCAGAAATAATAAAAGTCACCTCACTGCCAAGTATCTTGTCATTAAAGATTTTCTTCATGTCCGTAGATGTCTCAATATCAGACATCAATCTAAACCATGGCTGCTTTCTCTCTCTAGGCTCTTGCCTCTTTTCTCTCTTTTGAGCATCTTCCATCTATCATTCTGGCCCTAGTCTCAAAGACGGTCCTACAGTAGGTGGAGTAACAAACTCACCCCCTCTAGTCTTTTTAGCTGCACTTGGATTTTCTTCATCCCTCTTACACTTCTCCTCAACAAGTACATCTGCTCCCTGAGACTTAGTCAAGTAGGCATGAATAGTGTACCTATCAACAGGCGAATCCCAACCTATCTCAGATCTGATGCTAGAGCCTGCACTAGTCAAAACAGTTTGCTGAATTTTTCCCTTGTTTGCTATCTCCATAGAATAAGTCCATAATGCTGACTGATTCTCTGATCCTTTCTCAATTTGGACTCCATATGCAGAAGCATCTCCTCTAGCTGCCACATAAGAAGTACGTGCAGCCATGTCATCCACTAACTTCTTCATTCCGTCTTTCCCAAAGTTGGTAGCAAGCAGAGCTCCTATTTCAGTCAACCAAATCTTACCATCTTGTCCCCAAAATACCAAATTCTTCCTCCTTGCATCCTAAAAAGATTCACAATCCCTACAATGCTGATGGTCCGTACTATCACACCAAATACATCTTCGATCTCTCCTAGGTGCACTAGGAGCACTCCTAGGAGCACTAGAAGAAATAGTAGGTGCAGTCGAAGCAAACTACTCTTTCAATTTTCCCACCAATTCTGCTTTAACTGACTCTAGTGTCAAATCCGTTATGCCTTTGATTATATCATCAAGAGAGGTAGGCACCGACGGAGTGGATGGTTTTGGAGCAGAAGGAGCCGGCATCGGTCTTGGAGCAGGAGGAAAAGGAGGAGTAGAAATAGTAGGCACTGGCATAGGCCAAGAAACTGGCTGAGGAAGAGAAGAAATAATAGGGATAGAAGCAGGCATAGGAGCAAAAGACGGTGTCGGTGTCATAGAACCATTCAATAGGCAGGTCTTCCATATCCTCCTCTTGGTCAAAGTAGAGACTACATCCTGGGCATCTTACCAATCCGTTTTAAGACCCATAGGCTTTGTACGATCCTCAAGAAGTTCTCCTAATTCTTCCTGAAGAGCAGGATCTGCAGCTTGCAAGAAAAGCTCAACTTTCTCAACATCCAATGCTCTTTGTTCAATGGCATCAAGCTAACTATCCTCTCTTCAAATTCTCGAATCAACTCTGAAGCAGCTAGACCTTTGTTTGGCATGTAGATCCACTCTCGGAATGATGGCCGTGTAGCCATCCCAAAGTCCTCAAGGAAATACTCTTCTTTCAGGGCTTTCTTAAAATCTTGCCAATGCAAATTTTGAATAAAAAGATCAGTCACTTTTGCCCTCAAGGCGGGTGTGACAAAATGAAGGAAATACTTACTCATAAGTCCAACTGGAACTCCAAAAAACCCCATCTTGATCTCATATGTCTTCAAATATGCTGAAACATTACAGCCATCAAATAGCTTCTTCTCATTCTCAACTACTTCAATCGCCTTAGTCACGCTGATTGCATTTTCCTGCTCCGAATATAGTTGCCTTTGCTGAGACAACTGTTCTTGATGCAATTGCTGCTGCTGGTGCATATACAATTGTGTCTGTTGATTTTGCAGCAGCATATACATGGACATATTCTACAAAATCTGCTTTAGATCATCTGTTGAAGTACTTGAAGTAGCAGTCAATGATGGAGCTGCAGTAGAGGACGAAGCTGGAATTGTAGAAGAGGCTAAAAATGGATGCTGAAGTATCTCCCATGCTGAAACTTATGCGACTCTTTCACGTCGGGTTCACCAAAGATGTCGAAGGGTTTTTCGAAAGTAAAGTCGCAACCATAGAGGTTCTTGAGAAATTCCAAGATAGAAGATTAAACAAGTGAGATCAGGCTATGCAACAGTAAACTCCAGACTCTTCATATTGAATGCAAAGATTGTTGTTTTAACATGCATCTGTTCAATAAACTTGCTATTCACAGCCTGAAGAGCTATTGAATCCAAGCATCACCAGTTCCAGTAATCAAAGGCCAGTTTCTGATCAGAAATTTTTAAACCCTGCGCGAGTTTAAAATACTCTATGGCAATGCTTTACTGCTGGAATCTATGACTCTACAGAAGGCTAGGTTTGTCTCTAGCAAGCTCTCTAACACCATAAGATACATATAAGATTTCAAGCAAGGGTTGCCACTGCTTTTTCCCAAAGAGATCTAGGGCACAGTCACCAATACGATGTTGAGCATATCCTGCGATCATTGTATTCCATGTTCCTCATCATGAATCAACTTAATGCTGTCTGCTGCCACACAAGCTTTCAAGATGTTGACGAAGGTGACATTGTCAACATCCACACCTATGTCAATCATTTGTTGATACAACTTAAAGGCCTTATTACTTTCTCCAATTGATGCATGTACAGCATTCAAGGCATTCCAGGATACATTATCTGGTTTGGTGACTTCGTGTTGCATATACTCAAAAAAAACTGAATGGCTACATGAATACAACCACATTGAGCATAGCCTGTGATGATTGAATTCCATGTAATCCCATTGTGATCCTCAAGAAGGTCAAACACTGTTGCAGCATCCAGCAGGCTTCCACATTTTGTATATCGTCTTGACACATTTGCCACAGAAAATGAAGTGTTTCCTGAAACTACCCTTGATGGGCATAAACTCCAAGTACTGCATTCCAAGTTACAATGTTTGGCTCTATGCCCTCGTCCTGCATCTGATGGAAAAGTTTAATAGCTGACCCTTCATGGCCATCCTGAGCATAGCCTGCAATGAGTGTACTTCAAGTCACAACATCCCGATTAACTGATTTATCAAACACATTTTGTACATCTTGAATCCTTACGCATTTTGTGTATAAGTCAATCAAGGCATTGGCTACAACAATGGTGGATGACTCAAAACCATTTTCTATAATGTGCCAATGTATCAGTAGTCCCTGTTTAACGTCTGCTAAATTAGTGCAAGCTTTGAGAACGGCAACAAAGACATGCCCTTCTGGTTGTACAGAAGATTATTGCATCCGATGATATAGTTCAATAGCCTGCTCATTGTGCCCAAGCTGAGCTCGTCTTCTTCTTCATTCTGAGCTCTCCTGTGTCTCCTTCCGCTTCATATATACCATATGTATCATTCTCTTATTCCCGAAATCCTTCTCGATTCAAATCCTCTCCGTTTTCCTTCCATCCAGCTCCTCTTCGAAGTTGCAGAGATTATCCCTTTTCTCCCTCTCTCTGGGTCTCTCCGATGTTGGGATTTGAAAGCTAAATTAGCATATGTCTCAGTCCCCTACGAAGCCACAAGGCATTGATTTGAATAGGAATACTCGACTTGTGCATGGCCACTGGTTCTCGATGCCGTTTACTAGCATGCATAAGTTGATGTACTTGGGCGTGTTCGATTCCAGACAGTATGCTCTTGACTAGAGTTCACTGAAGGAGAATCTGGTGACATTTTAATTGCACTTATCTATACTCTGGATTGTGGGCGGAGACTCCATGGCTGCAGAGGAGAAGACAGTGGAAGAGGATGACGATGTGAAGTTGGTAAGCTCATCAATGGAAGAACTCTCTCCCCCTCTTTCCCCATCCAAAAGTCGAAGAACAGGTGAAATTCCCCATCGGTTTTTCTTCACTCTTCAATCAGGATTACCTTCCCACAGTATGCTCTTCCTGTCCTGAACTTCACCTCTTTCAAGTTGCAGAGATTCCCCTCCAATTTCAATTCATCTCCTTTTTGTCTGCGTAGCTCTCCTCTGATTGCCAAAAATCCTTCCTTTCCTTCCCCTTTTCGTCGAGCTCCCCTGATTTCTTTCATTCCTCTGCTTTTTGCTCTCCTTCTCCATTAAGCGTCTTCCCCCCAAAAAGCCCTTTTCAAAAATAGGCATCCCTTTCCAAATAGCATCCGTCGTTTTTCCTTCCCCAAAAACATAAAATGGCACAAAGAAAAGCGGCCCCTACTTTATCAATCATAGCATAAATTTCCCGGCCCTTATTGACTGCTCCTGTGCTGCCACAGGCTGTCAACATGCAGGCAAACACAACTGCATTTACAGAAAAGCGCACAAGTTGCATCCGTTCAAAAAAAAAACTCACTACTACTTCAGCATAACCTTGTTGTACATATCCTAGTATTAGCACACTCCATGTAGCCACTTCTCGGACTGGAAGTTTGTCAAAGACTTCTTGTACCTTTGCAACTAAGCCACATCTGGCATATATGTCAACTATAGCATTGCCAAAAAAATAGATCTTTTTCTAGCCCTCTTTACTATATTACCACGCAGAATAAAGATGCAAACATAACAACTAAGTATGTACAAAGTATCAAATCCCACACACACAACTTTTGGGTGGATTTGACACCTCGGATGTGCAGCAATACGATAGCGCAAGCGCATCATGGTTTAAGGAGCGCTAGGCTCTCACCTGTGCAATTTGTAAATGTAGACAGGCAGTGGAAAGGAAGCTAGGAAGATAGAAGGAAAATGGGAAAAAGGGCCTAGTCCGGCCATGTAAAAAAAGGGGAAAAGGGGATGACCACCCAAAAGGGATTTAGGGTTTTGTATATAAAGTTGAAAAGTGAATGAGAAGCTCAATCTTGTGTGTGGCCAAAAGTAACTCTCCTCCTCTTCTTCTTCTTCTTCTTCTTCTTCTTCTTCTTCTTCTTCTTCTTCTTCTTCTTCTTCTTCTTCTTCTTCTTCTTCTTCTTCTTCTTCTTCTTCTTCTTCTTCTTCTTCTTCTTCTTCTTCTTGCTTGCCTGCTTGAGCTTGTGCTTGAGAGAGGGAGTGTGAGAGTGTGAGGGAGCGACTGTGTGAGGGTAAGGGACCGTGGGGTGGAGAAGCTCTCCATCTTCTCCTCTCCTCTTCTCTTCTCTTCTCTTCTCTTCTCTTCTCTTCTCTTCTCTTCTCTTCTCTTCTCTTGCTCGCGACGATGGAGCTTGGAGCTTGGAGCTTGGAGCGGGAGGATCGAGCTTGCTTGACACTTGCACTTGGATTGTGGAGCCATCGGAGTGCACGGAAGAGGAGGCAACTCGATCGGCATGAAGGTAAGCTCACTACACTCATAGGATTGACGGCGTGTCGGCTAGGTGAGAGATAGCCATTAGAGCTCGCTTGAAATGCTTGAAGCAATAAGCGGTCCGTGGGTCTTGGTGGTTGAGCGTGAGCTCCCACTACATTTTGGTTCTGCTGCCGAGACCAATGGATTCAAGCTTGAGCACTTGCGCGCCTCATATCAAGCATCAAAGTAAGGGATTCGTCCCCAAAACGGAGCTTGAGATAGGTTGGAAGTTTGGGTGTTTTTTATCTTCAAAACAAGTAAGTATTTTGGGATATTTTGTTGGTTTGATGATTGGGAAACATGGAGAAATTATTTTAGTTTTTTGCTTTCGATTCTTGTTGCATTTAGCGTAGGTTAGGATTAGGAAATTGCACCGGAGAAGGGTAGGGTTTACTGTTGCAAAACAGGGAAAAATAGGGCAAAAATCGTGCAAAAAATGGTAAAAATCTTGCTTGTGATGCCTAAGATCGGCAAGTGAGTAATTGGGGGCATCAACACCATACCTGGGAAGGGGTATAAGAGCCAAGAGGCCAAGGGAGAGCTCATTTGTGACCATTTCAGTGAGAGAGAGAGAGAGAGAGAGAGAGAGAGAGAGAGAGAGCCATCACACGATTCGATTCGATCTCACCATCAACAAGCCTACCACTATATTCAGGTCTATGAATCCCTTCCCCTATCCCCCTAGATAGGATCTGGAGGTTTATGCTTGCTATGATTGATTAAATTGCAAGAATCAACCTCTTGTTGTCGTCATTGCGCCGCGTTTGGCCCGTCCAAGCGGTCGCTTCTAGGCCAAGTCCCAGAATCGGTCCTCGGCCCTCTTTCATTCGGCCCACTCAGCCCGAAACCCTAATTGGCCCTCGGTCTAGACCTACTCGGCCCATCCAAGTCAACCATTCGGACCATTGACTAATTCGGCCCTCGGCCCATCCGAGCCAAACTGACCGAGCCATAGGATTCGGCCCTCAGCCATGTGTCATATTCGACCCTCGGCCCAAGTGCCTCGGCCTGAATGAGTGACCTAGTCCAAATTGACCATTCGTCCCGTCCGAGCCAACCTGTTTGAGCGACTTTGTCCAAGTCTGTGCCTCAGCCCGTCCAAGTCTATCCTGTTCGAGTCACAAATTCGTCCCTCGGCTCATGCACCTTGGCCTTATCAAGAATCCCAATGTGGGGTTGATTATGGTGTGTACAAAATGATTGATACATTATCACGGAGGATTGTAATAGACAAGGAACTCCATGGCTACAAAGAGAAGGCAAACAATATGCACACTCAACAAATGTTCTCTCCTATATCATTGCATACACAGGTTGCATATATAAAGGAGGAGATACTCCATCAATGATCCCTCAAACTTTCCATGTGTGTCCCCATGTGACACCATACGACCCACACTTTACATGTGTGCCCTATGTGGCACACTTTACTCCACATCTCTCATCCATATTCATGCACCATACAATCTTAAGCACATAAGAGTGCTTTCACATAATACACACCCGCAAATACCAAAGCTTACATTGTCAACACCCCCTCTTAAGCAAGGTGTTTACTTTACCTTATCACCCATCCAATGTAGCATTGCATGACCACAATTGCTACCTTTCAATACCCCCTCTCAATGCTATATTGGAGTGTTTACATGATTAGACACATCTAGTCTACTATATGCATGTTTTATGTGCGTGTACAATGTTCCTTTGAGTGCCACTTGCTCAGGTGAACCTACCCCATCCTTTTTGAACAATCCTAGATGTTTGGGAAAGGTATGACAGACCTCATTGTGCAACAATCATGTGCACACACGACACACTTGCAAATTCTTTTGGAGAACTTAGTCTCAGCAGGCAAAGAACCCAACACAAGCCAATTCTTGTGCAACCTTGTCTCAGACACACTTTGTCAAGACACACATGCATATAAATATATTCATTTTGAGCCTCTAGGTGGGCTCAGGCAGAGTATCTTCATACCATGGGTGAGTGCAAACTTCTATTGAGCACTAAGGCTCAGATACAAGTACATAGTGGTGATGTTTTTTTTTTTTCAAAAAAATGATCGGTCACTATGAAGCCACATGGGCATTATCTTCTCTTCCATCCACTTCCGCCTGTGCTCATCATAGATTGTAGCGATGGTAGATTCCCTCTACTCCTGAGCGTGTGCGAAAGGCGCTTCCTCATAGCTCTCAATTGCACCCTTATGCTTGTCGAGGGCCTGCTCCCTCTCCTTGACTCGGGCTTGGAACTCCTTCTTCTAGAGGAAAGTCGCATGCTTCTTCTTCATTGTTCTACCATGGAAGCCTCAGTACCTGCAGAATTTTTCCCATCATCTTCCTTTTGCTGCCATCAACTTGCTTTTGCTGCCATCCTTTCTTGGACTCTCTCCCTCAGTTACCTTTTGGCTTAGTGGCTTATCATTCTCTTTCCCTTTTGGATCTTTCTTGTTGACGCCTGGCAATAGGCTCCCTTTTCTTGCCAAGAGTGATGATTGCTCACACAGATGTCTCCGTGCTCCAAGAGCGGAGGACATGGCAGGTCCCCCACAAGCCATAGGCATGGGGCACCTTCCATGTATGCTCTCGGATGGACATGGAAGCTCCCTCCCATCAATGTCCACACAAGCGCATCTTCAGAGAGGATGGCTCCCTCCTCTGGTGGAGCAATCCAAAAAAGCCTCCTCCAACATGGAGGCTCGTCTCTTTGGTTTGCCATCCTCAAGATGGTGGCATCATGTCTGCCATAGAAGCTCAGCTACAAGATCTCTGCAATGAAGGGCAGGTTGTCAAGGCTTCCAATTACAGGGTTTCACACCATAACTAGTGACTGTGAGACTGTGCTTATCTCGCACTTCTGAAGATATGTCACAAGAAAAATGTCATTTTTCTGGTCAAGCAATTGCATACCCATCTCCTTGCTCATAGGAAGTTCTTCCATGGCGCCCTTGGTGACTACTTGGCTGTTACATTGGCCAAATGCGATGCCCTTGAAGGAGCTTCCCATGTGTTTTTTTTTTTTTGCACTATCGAGTTGTACTATTTTTCTCTTGGAAAGCCTTGATTTCTTCTTATACCAAGTGCAGAAAAGGTTCAGAAGCATTGAGAATTCATCAATTGATGTTGGTAGATGGTGTGGAACCTGACAAGTACACCTTTGTCAGTCTTCTTAAAGCTTGTAGCAACATACCGAATCTCAATGAGGCTAGAATTCTTCACTTATTGTTGTTGAAGCCAACCCAGCTTCCATTTCTCATGCTCATGTGAGCATCCACAATCCTTTCATGACTTTCATGAGATTACATGTAGAACCTCCAAACCTACATGGTCTTTTTAGCATGCACCTTCAAGGGTGCTTATCACATGCTTCTAGTTTTGAGAAGTCTATAAGGTGCCAAGTATGTGAAAGCCTTTCTTGCTTCCACTCCACATGCTCATACTTGAGCATACACATGAGACATGCCTCAATTGACATGCTCCATCTTGGACTGCAAGCAAGCCCAAAAATACTTGGTGTTCCAATGACAGTAGGCATATACACCTTCACATGCTCCTTGCTCAAGGGCAAGAGCCAATAACACAACAATGTCCACAAACAACAACCTTTCTCTTATTTGAGCATTCTTCCATGCTTGAAAATAGTAACTAAAGAGGTAAAATGACTAAATACCTTCGACTTTTATTAGCATCTTCTTTGATAATGATGGCACCACTCACTTGTTTTGAAAAACTTCATTTTCAGCCTCCATAATACAAAGCTCCTTCATTTGATGTTGATGGCCTCTTTGTAATCCTAAAAAATTTCATCTCCCTCATTTGTAATCATAATAATAATGAGTGTGCAAGATTTTTAAGAAAGGAATGGCTAAGACATACTAAGGGCATACAATGATATAGGCTACATACATTTAAAAAAAGCACCATGATCAAGAGTCCTAACCACGGCTCTAATACCATGTCAAGAATCCCAATGTGGGGTTGATCATGGTGTGTACAAAATGATTGATACATTATCACGGAGGATTGTAATAGACAAGGAACTCCATGGCTACAAAGAGAAGGCAAACAATATGCACACTCAACAAATGTTCTCTCCTATATCATTGCATACACAGGTTACATATATAAAGGAGGAGATACTCCATCAATGATCCCTCACACTTTGCATGTGTGTCCCCATGTGACACCATACAACCCACACTTTACATGTGTGCCCTATGTGGCACACTTTACTCCACATCTCTCATCCATATTCATGCACCATACATTCTTAAGCACATAAGAGTGCTTTCACATAATACACACCCGCAAATACCGAAGCTTACATTGTCAACAGGCCTATCCGAGTGACCCACTCGGACCTTGCAATTCGGATGAGCTAGGCCGAGTGTAAATTTTTATCAAATTCTCAGAAATTTGACCTGACCTCGGCTAGAGATTAGCTGCGCAAACTGTCAAAAGTCCTTTTGACGCTTAGAACTTGATTCTAGCATACGGAATAGACGAAATCGTAGGGAGCAACCGCTTAGCAACTTGAAGTAGGCAGCAGCGAGTCCCAAAGATCTAGATGCAAAGCGTTGAGCAGTTAAAACCTGATTGGCCAAAAACAAACGAGGCAACATATTAGAAAAACCTTGAACCCCGAAATTGACCCCAAAGGCTACATAGATTTAAAGGCACATCACAGATCCATCACTAGGCTGAAACTTAGAGCAAATAATTCAAAATTTGGCTAAACGGTCCTCCGAACTGCGCATGGTGTTTACCGTAACGGCCCTGCGGGCTGGGGGGGGACTGCCCCCTCGGACCCCCGTAGAGGTCTCCGCACCTCCCCCAAGTAGGTTGGAGAGAAAACGTGCATCGTGATAGGTACTCCAAATTAGACCCTAGTGTAGTAATGGCTCTACACGAATATGGATTCTCACTGACAAAAGAGCAAACAAAATCCCATGCCTGAACCGAGAGAAACAGAGACCCTAGAACCTCAATGGGCTAATCTAGCCAACAAGGGCAAAAAGGCCACACTGCAAAAACACATATGTGTTGCATTCGGACTGCATCTAGTCAAAGCGAAAAGCAACAATATCAAGCTGTAATAGCGAGAATGACTAGATATGACAGTCCTGACAATAGATGCTCCTTGAATAGCACTGCACTGACGAGCCAAGACATCAGTGGAGAATCCACGTCTGACTGTGTAGTTAGGGACTCAAAGGCATGTATCAAAAGGCTTGAAGCTGTAAACCAAGACCCGAAAGATGAAGACATAGTGCCACCTGCTTATCTTAGGGTCAAACTCACTGCAAAAAGAGAGCATAGTGTTGATGCTCTCATTGATGAAGGAGCAGATTTCAATATCTTGACTTACGAAGCATGGACTCTACTAGGTCAACCAGAGCTCAAACCGACTGATGCAACTCTTAATCCTTACAGGGAAAACCCACAAGCACTTCTAGGGAAGTGCATAATCCTTGTAACTATTGAAATAGAAAGCTTGCCAGTCCTATTCTATGTTCCTCCAAATAGCAAGAATTGTGGAAAGGAAATCCTCCTAGGAAGGCCCTTCAAAAAGGCAACGAAGTGTGAAGCTGACTATATAGCACAAAGGATATACCTAACACTACCAGGTGTGAGGATAATCACGACTTTTAGCAAGGGTGACCTCACCAAACCTCGAGGGAAGGACAAGGAGCATTCTGACATACCAAGCAAGCCTAGTAATGAGAGCAAGGAGTTGTTGAAAGAGTTGCTACAAGCGCAGGTTGAACAGAGAGAACCAGTGAGTGAGGCCATACTTGAAACAAGAAGGTCAAGAGACAATGCCAAGGATGGGCTTTGGACTTACAAATATCATAGAAGACCCCATAAGAAGCCCAAGCCTTATAGACGAAGGCATCGATGGAGGGTCAGCACAACGCTGCGATGGATATCCAAAGCGTTGCTACATGCTCAAGTGTATTACGCAGGTAATCGATGGATTTGGGTACCAAAATCCCCTGCTAAACCATCTCTATCAGCTGAAGGCAAGATTGCATCAAAAGCAATGAAGCACAGGAGGAAATCTAAGAGAAACTCTAGGTCTCGAGGCAAGAAACCAGGCATGAGTGTTCGAAAGAAAGAGCCTCGACCTAGCATGCTTAATAAGAAGAGTGCACAAAAGCCATTGAGAGTGCACAAAAGCCATTGAGAGTGCACAAAAGCCATTAGTGCCCAAAGAGCCTTTGATTTTCCAAGAGAATAGCAAGCATCATAGGCACAACATTGCTCATGGCAAGGTTGATCACTCAACAAAGCAAATGGCACAATCGTCTAATAGCCTCGAGCAAATCATTCAGCCAATGTCAAGTCCACCTAAGAGTCCTAGATCTCCTACATCCTCTTTTTCCAAATAGACACAGGAAGCACAATAGCAATCGTCAATGGCGGCTGCTCACTCCTAATCTCTATCTCCATCAAAGCTTCCAAATATCCAAGAGGGGGGACATGACACTAGCCGTAGCTCTCGGCCCAAGGATATGCCTATGCAACCCAATGTGACCAAATCAACTCATGCTCGATCTACATAGATGAATTCTCAAAGGGCAACAAAAGACGTAGCCAGCCCACTGGACTAGCTGCTACTACTTCCAATCAGGGATCACAGCAATCACAGCCCTTGGCTGTGACAATGCCCCTTGTGGAACATGTCCTTAGCAGTTTACCTGTGAAAGAGGTGTCACAACCAGCTTCCTTGACAACTCCAGCACTTCCAAAGTGTTGAGATATCAATCTCCACTCGTGATATGCCACGGTGACCACTGTGCATTTATGTCACCAACTTGTTAGCACAGATGCGGTTGGTACACCGCCCATGAATAATAGCTAGATGACAGCTATCCTTATCTACTCTAGTTCGTGGTTCAATTATTATGCCACCTTAGTTAGTTGAGTTTGGTTTGAGACCCATATATAGGGTTCTTCTACTTCTTTGTATGAGAGCTCTTTTGCCTTACACAACTAAGAAGAGGAAAACTATTTTCAGCCTCCACCTGTGTGTGTATTCCCCCATTGTGCAAGCAAGAAAGCTACAAGTGAGACTCCTTCCTTCTCTCCCACAATCTTGACATGGTATCAGAGCCTTGTTCGTGGTAAGGAGCTCAAGAAAGAAAACCAAGTTCGCGGTGTTCTGGTAAGAGGACCAATGTTGCTTTCATTTTTCTGTTTTGGGAGCAAGTCTCTGCAGGTAGCACAGTCGGTAAGTGCAAGAGTGCATTGTCTCAGATTGAGACACCCTTCGCGGTGTAGCAAGAGGGTAATATATGCTGTGGGATAGGCCTTTAGCCCTTGGTTGCTCTGTTTTTTTTATTTGAGGCCATTTCGGGGCCTGTTTTGGAGGCGGAAGTTTTCTGCACGCACTCAGGAAAAGGCCCTGTATTATGCTGTGCGACCACTGTTCTACAGGTCGGTGAAAAGTTACTGTAGAAATTGCATCGTATGCTTGTGTGTAGAGACATTGGGAGTTACAGAATCATCCTTGTTGCCTGTTGATGCAAAATCGTCACTAGGAAGTGACAGTGTGGTCAAATACCACTTTCGTCAGTTTTACAGATTTGCCCTTGTGAGGCTGAAGCTGTGTTCTTTGCAGTGACAGAATTTTTTGCAGTGTTCTGTAATGGCGTCTGATTCTCTTTCACAGATTGTCACTGAAAATCTTGACAAGAACAACTTCCAAGCATGGAAGTTTAGAATGACTAATCTCCTTATGGGAAAAGGATATTGGGAATTCGTTGCAGGAAATGAAGAAGAACAAGTTCTTCCTGATGTTCCCAATCAACAGCAAATGCAGGCATTTAAAGCATGGCATGAGAGAGCCAAGAAAGTTATGTATTGGCTGTCTATCAGCATTTCAGACTCTATGATTGTGCATATTCAAGATGCAAGTACGCCAAAGGAGGCATGGGATACTTTGTCAAAAATGTATAGCACAAATACACAAGCCAGGAAAATGCAGCTCAAGCAAGAGTTGCACAATGTGCAAAGAGAAAGTATGAGCATCAATGACTACCACATGAAGGTGAAGAAGATTGCAGATGCACTTGCTTCCATTGGGTCGCCAGTGGAAGATGATGATTTAGTTTCTGTGACCTTGAATGGTCTAGGAAATGATTATGCACAGTTCTGAACATCCATTTCCATCCGTGAAAGATTTTCTGATTTTGAGGAGTTGATTGCTCTTCTAATTTTTGAGGAGCAGAGAAATGGTGGTGCATCTTCTTCAGGAGGAACTTCAAAAGAAGATGTCTTCTATTCAAATGCTGGAAGAGGTAGAGGCAGAGGTAGAGGAGGCCGATCTAGAGGCCATGGTAGAAATCAAAATATGCAGCAAACTCAAGAAAACTAGTCCTATGGAGGAGGACGTGGTAACTCTAGAGGCAGGGGGAGCCAAAGAGATCGTGGTGGATGGCAAAGAGGGAAAAATGCAAACAACAATGTTGAATGCTACTACTGTGGTCAAATGGGTCATATGGCTAAAGACTGCTATAAAAAGTAGAATGACATCATGAATGGAAAACTGCAACAAGGGAATTATGCATCTTCTAGTAGACAGGGTGATGACAGAAATGAGCATTTGTTTATGGTGCAGCACATGACCAATTCTGTGACAGTTGCCTTGTCGAGCACAGAGGCTGAGTACAGGGTCGCAGCAATGGCTGCATGTGAGGTAGCTTGGTTGCATAAGCTACTTTATGATATGCATCAGCCTATATATGGGCCAGTTGTCATTTATTGTGACAACATGAGTAGTATACACTTGGCAAATAACCCAGTCTATCATACTAGAACAAAGCACATTGAGGTGCATTATCACTATGTGCGGGAGAGGGTTTTACTAGGTCTTATTGATCTAGTTTATGTCAGCATAGAGGATCAGGTAGCTGACATATTTACGAAGGCATTGGGCACAGAGAAGCTGTGCAAGTTCAGAGACCTGCTTGGTGTGCAGGAATTGGGATTGAGCTCGAGGGGGAGTGTTGAGATATCGAGCTCCACTCGTGATATGCCAGGGTGACCGTTGTGCATTTATGTCACCAACTTGTTAGCTGCAAATGTGGTTGGTACACCACCCATGAATAATAGCTGGATGACAGCTATCCTTATCTACTCTAGTTCGTGGTTCAGTTAGTATGCCACCTTAGTTAGTTGAGTTTGGTTTGAGACCCATATATAGGGTTCTTCTACTTCTTTGTAGGAGAGCTCTTTTGGCTTACACAACTAAGAAGAGGAAAACTATTTTCAGCCTCCACCTGTGTGTGTATTCCCCCATTGTGCAAGCAAGAAAGCTACAAGTGAGACTCCTTCCTTCTCTCCCACAATCTTGACACAAAGTGCCTAAAGCCTAGGCTGAAGGAGTTTAACACATGGGAATTGGCTGAAGAGCTAGACTCTCCCTAAAGGGAGAGAGTTGTACCCTCATAAGCTGGCGAGGCTATTTAGCAGGCCATGGCTATGTCCCATGAGGACACACTAGAGAAAGGAAATGCTAAGGCCCAACCAAGCACATCAACGGTTGACCTAGTCCAGGATCTTGAGTCATTGAGAGATGCACCTTCATTGACCAAGAAAAAGAGGAGAAAACAGTAAAAACAACAACAGTTGCAGGTGGTTGTGGACTCCAAGAATATTGAGACGAAGAGCGTTGGAGAGCTTATGAATAAAGCATCGAGTCCATCCACCAATGAACCCATTGATGCCTCTCCTAATAGCAGTGAAACCTCAGACACATCCGTGTGCTCTGAAAAATCAAAGCATTCGTTACCATCAATGGCTGCTTGCAACACTCAATCCACTGACAATAGAACTTGCATTGACCAATCAAGAGTGGATATAATGCTGTCACAACAAGGTGACAAACCTGTACCAGTCACATCCAAGGAGAACCATGATGCAATAACGAAGCCTCAGGAGAAACATGGAAACCCCAAGAGCATAAGAAATCCTAGCATTGGCCAAACTTGTGCGTCTAGGCCTGAGCCCCCAGCTACGCTAAAGCCCAGGCAAACTCCTAGAACCTTGCATGAGATAACAACCGAGCAAGCCCTCATTGAACATAGAAGTGGTAGTCTCAGAGGAGCGATTGGCCAAATGGCAGTCTCAAAGAGACCCAACCTATGTGGCACCAACTTCCCTTCGAGTGCTAACTGCCATTCGGGGTACGAACTTAGCTGAACCTAGCCAAGAGAACTCTCTGTTTGATAAGGTTCTCATTGAGAAGGAGTTACATGTTGCCAGTAGACTCAGACAAGGTTCCATGCTACTCGATGTTGCAAAATATCTATTGGTATTAAGTAAGCTGCCACGAGTACTGGATGTGTGTGCCACGCTCCAGTACAATCCATAGTTCTATAATTGGCTTTTATCCTCATGAAGTGACATGGATTCATGGACATGTATGTAAATAAACAATGACTTTTGTGACCCTGTATAGACACTATCAACACACACAAGCAATAATAGTCAAGCGCAGGGAGAAGAGTTGGGATCAACAGGCTAAGCTCATTAGGTCCTCCTCTCACCATATATTTAGAAGTTGTGTGACCATTTCCACCTCCAAGCGGAGGGCATGCACCCCTCATTACCACCATAGGAAGCCCTGACCAACATCTCTGATGGTGTAGACAGGGTGCAATCCCTTTCTATACACCTTTTTCCCTTTCCGATCTATCCTTTCGAGGATGAGCCCTGTCCCAATCCATGACCACCAGTCTGCGTAACTTAGGATGTGCCAAGATCTGCTAATGGCAGGAGGCTAAATGAACATCATCATGGGGGTCATCCCTCTACAACAAGCATTGCATGCCTCACCCCTCCCCTTCTCATCATATGTGCTTGATAACCCACTCTATAATCCCTTACAAAGGAATGGTTTTATCCTATATCAAGGCCTAATCCTTGGTGCGCATCTTGTAGGCCCCCCTAAGAGGAAGACATGGAGCACCTAGGGTAGCTGGTTTGCAAAGACGCTCTCCGCTATCGATGGGAACATGCAGTACACCCCCCTCTGCCGGTGCGCTATGTGCCTACCCTCAAAAGGTATGCAAAGAAATGAGGTCCCAAGTGACACCACCTCGAACGTAGGCCAAAGAATCCCCAGGTCAGGGGAGTAGAAGCTCAAAGAAGTACACAAGGTGTGGCAACACCGGTTGTGCAAGCCCCCAATAGGCGCTCGGGCACCAGGTGCTCAAAGGCTGAAAGAGAAGCTCGAGACAAGGTAGAATTTGATGCATTGTTCAAAAGCATCTTGGAAACGATCGCGGCCAAAGACTACACCATTCAGGTCCCAGCCAACATCCTCCCTGCCCAACCTCACAGGAGCCCCTCACTAGCAGTGCCTCAGTCGCCTAACCACCCAGACTCACCCCGCCTCATGCAAATCGAGTAGCCCCTATGATATACAAGCAGCTTAACAAGCCATCCTGCCATAACTTTTTTTCTTTTGAAGATTAAAGGGGAAGGCTCCCCACTTGTACACACTCCCTTTACCTATCGTTAATATATGCCCCGTCTTTAATAAGCACTGGAATAGGCATTGCAATCAATATCATAACATTTTGAAAAGTTATATCTTGACATGATTGCATTTGTTCGTTGTACTTGACGCATGCGACTTGCATATACTCTCATGAAGTGACAAGTGGATGCAGGATGACACAGGTCTTCGTGCAGATGTATTCAATGCCCAAGTCACCGCAAGACCACCAACCGCACAAAGAACCGCAACAAAGCCACCTTGCCGAACGAGAAAAATTACCCTTGCGAGTTCCAACATCACACGAACCAAAGCATAGTCATGGGCTAGGCTCTCTTCTTGGGTCAAGCTCTATAGTGAGCTCACGATGGTTGTTACCTCAATCGTACCAACATCACAACAATGGCTTCTCTAACAGCGAGGCTAGGGCACAATCATCATTGTCATATCCATTTCCTGAACCTTCAAAGCTTGACATTTCCCAACCCATTTAAAGGCTGATAGCCTCAACATATTGCAATGGTTGTACTTAGGCAAGTCAAAAAAAAAAAACAAAACAAAACAAAAGAATGAAAAGATAAGAAGCACCCACGATCACAACACCGCACCTAGGGGTCCTCAAATTAGGTGTGTCCAGTGACATTGGTCAGCTGGCTCCATCCCTAGTTCCCTAGCCCCCTAGCATTACCCACAATAGTTCAGGGCACATCAAGGGCAGGACAGACCTAGGGAGCTTGTTTCGCCTATGGTTAGACCTGTCACCCTGACACATTCACATAATTCCCTCTTGCACTCTGCCTTAATACCATTGCAATCAATCGTGGTAAGCACTGCACGAAAAAAGGGGCTATGAAAAGTACACTATCCTCATCGCACATGCCCAATGTCTACCAGCTACCGATAGTGCAGTATCCCTGTGTTCTACTATGTTACGTCATGTAATCACAATGCATAGGATGTCACATACACCTTCACGTGTACTTCTTCCCACCATGGATGACTTTGCTTCATCCACATGTCATTATGAAAAACCAGTCCGCGGTCTTCTACCTATGTAATATCTAAGTATGCACGAGTACTCACATAATATCTGCACCGAAGTATATACACAATTTGGGTCTTCAAGTGCAGGACAATACTCTCAGCTTGCTTAGAGTTTGACCTGTCTCCCAAACTAATTAAACTATGTCTTGTGCACGATAGAGAAGACTAGCACTACCCCTAGGGAGAAACCACCTATGAGAGGTTTTCAATTGCAGGTATTGAAGACTCCAACAAAGGTGTTGTTCGCTCTTCATCAACACTCAACTCTGAATTCCTATCCTTATCAACCTGTAAGCCTACCAAGAATCATCATGTACAGAATCCCCAACAAATTTCCACTTGTACTCCATCAGTGCAACCCCCCCAAAGAATAGCCCTACCACCAACTCCCATTGCCCTACCACCTACCACTTAGCCCACCAACATGCCCCCAATGACCTTCCTCCCCACCACTACCAACACTCCATCATGGAACCACAGACATCCTTGCCAGCCACGTCTTCGATGCATGCTAATGCCTGCTACCTATGACGGTGAGTGCCATGGGACTGGCACTCGTCTAGGAGGGGGATAATGTTAACCCTCAAATGAAAGAAGGTGGAAAATCCAGAAAAGCTAAAAGCAGAAGACAAAGGAAAAGGCCAAGGCAAAGAGAAACGGAAGACAAAGACACACAAGAAGAAGAGTCCTAAATAAGGGAGAAAGGTGCACAAGGAAAAGCACAAGTCAAAACTTTTGTAAAATAGCGCAAGCGCATCATGGTTTAATTTAAGGAGCACCGGGCTCTCACCCATGCAATTTGTAAATGTAGATGGGAGGTGGAAAGGAAGAAGGAAGATAGAAGGACAATGGGAAAAAGGGCCTAGGCTACGATCGGCCATGTAAGAAAGGGGAAAAGGGGATGACCGCCCAAAATGGATTTAGGGTTTTGTATATAAAGTTGAAAAGTGAATGAGAAGCTCATTCTTGTGTGTGGCCAAAAGTAGCTCTCTTCTTCTTCTTATTCTTCTTCTTCTTGCTTGCTTGAGCTTGTGCTTGAGAGAGGCAGTGTGAGAGTGTGAGGGAGTGAGTGTGTGAGGGTATGAGGGTGAGGGACCATGGGGTGGAGAAGCTCTCCATCTTCTCCTCTCCTCTTCTCTTCTCTTCTCTTATCTTATCTTATCTTGCTTGTGGTGATGGAGCTTGGAGCTTGGAGCTTGGAGCGGGAGGACCGAGCTTTCTTGAAGCTTGCACTTGGATCGTGGAGCTACCAGAGTGCACAGGAGAGAAGGCAACTCGATCGGCATGAAGGTAAGCTCACTACACTCATAGGATCGTGTCGGCTAGGTGAGAGATAGCCATTAGAGCTCGCTTGAAACGCTTGAAGCAATAAGCGGTCCGTGGGTCTTGGCGGTTGAGCGTGAGCTCCCACTTATATATATATATATATATATATATATATATATATATATATATATATATATATATATATATATATATATATATATATATATATATATATATATAGAGAGAGAGAGAGAGAGAGAGAGAGAGTAGAAGCTGAGGGAAGAATGCTACACTAATTGAGGAAGAATGCTAGTACAATGATGATGGATTGATTACTCCTTTCACAAATCCCACATCATTAGTGAAGGCACCAGATCAGACTGATGATGACGGTAGCATTAGAGACAGAGGAAGATGATGGAGTTAGAATGTGCACCTACCAGGGAAGAAGAAAGATGATGATATGAATGACTACCAAGTGGGGAATGGCTATAAATGGCCACAAAATCCCTAAAATGGCCTACTAAAATCTAAAATGACATAAATGCTAGCTAACCAACATTTAGTGATGATTGTGGTATAATAAATGCCTTTAAAATGCCAGATGGCTACCAAAAAATCCAACCAATAAGGAAAATGTCCAATGGATGTGGATAGCCTAGAAATTGCATAAATTACTCGTGGAAAGTATACTATAATGTAACAAATAAAAGAAATGCACCCAAATAGCCGCTTTAGAATGAGTAGTCTCCACCATCAAAATGCATGATAGGCCTATCAAACCTCCAAAAGTCCTTGTCTGAGGCACATAGGTAAGAGATGACAAGGCATGACAAACATCACTGCTAACACCCTCTCTCAGATCTTGGATGTGGCAAAAGGCCAAGTAAGTAATGGATCCTGGGATGATAAGAGGAATTCCAATGTCGATGAAGGCTATCGACAATGAGGACTACCAATGAAGAAGCTCCTCATGATCTTGGGAAGCCCCCCTTTGAAACATTAGGGGCTAGGAAATCCACAACCATGTCATTGAGATCGTCCCCATTTGAAAGGGATAGGGGGTACAAGAGAACCACTAGAGGAGAGGGTGGGGGATGGGAAGGAACCTATGGAAAAGATGGTGCACAAGCAAGAACGGGTATAGCAATAGACAACTGCCTCAAATGACCCTGTATAAGGAGAAGGGGAATAGACCTTGTAAAGCTGACTCTCTTGCCAAGTTGTCCCAATAATAGCCCCTATAGTAGAATCCTCAATACAAAAGGCCTACTCCATGAAGAAAACCCACGTAGCAAGCCTACTTAGGCCAAACTGACATAAAGGGCTGTGAAAGGGAGCTCAACGCATGGTCAAAAAATAAAGGCAAAGTGCCAACACCATAAATAGGCAATGATATAATGTCACTAGAACCCTAAAAATGGCATAGATCTTGCAACAAATCACCTCATGGAGTCATATGAGCAAAAGCTCCAGTATCAACTAGCCAAGGCTACATAGAAGATGAGGCAAACATTGAGCAAGGCTCCTCCAATTCAACAATATGAAGGAACACTAACTCATCGGTAACTAATGGAGTGGACGTAGAAGGCTTGGACATTTTAGCTCCATCCTTTGCTCTCAGATGAAGGTTAGGGCACCTCCTTTAGCATTCCTCCTCTAGATGTGTCCCCTTCCCATAGTATGGGTATTTAGGCTTCTCTACAACAACCTAAATAATTCTCTGATCTTTTAGCCTTTGACTTCCCTTTCTTCTTCTTCCCCTCTCCAAAACCTACAACAAAATCTTTGATGGAGGTGGATCCACTGGCTACTTCTTTGGCACACTCGCCATGCTCCAAAACAAGCAGGGCAAGCTCCTCCCATAGAAGCTTCTCACAAGTCCTTGATGTGAGAAGGATGGTGTAGAAGACATCAAACTAGGGAGATCCACTGGCTACTTCTTTGGCACACTCGTCATGCTCCAAAACAAGCAGGGCAAGCTCCTCCCATAGAATCTTCTCACAAGTCCTTAATGTGAGAAGGATGGTGTAGAAGACATCAAACTAGGGAGATGGCAGCTAAGTCAAAAGAATCATAGCCATATCCTTTGAAAAATCATCTTGCCAAGGGATACAAGATCATCCCTCATGTCCTCCAACCTATTGATATGATCCTTTATGGAAGGAGAATCATCAACAATGAGCATCTGTGATTTTTCTTGAGATTAATCTAATGGAAAAATGTCTTTTGATGGTAGAAAGAAGCAAGTTTTGTCCACACTTCCACTGCTTGTTGTAACTTGTGCACATGCACTAGAACAAAATCTTATAAGCTCATAAAAAGAGGAAAGATCGGGCCCTAAAGTTGAGCCAATCCTATAAGGCCACACAATCCATTGATGATTCAATGGTGAGATCCTCCATTGGATAGGAAATAGGATGGGTTATAAACTCCCAAATATCAAAGGTATCAAGGTTACACTCCACTCTACATGACCAATGTGAATAGTTGGAAACATCAAGCTAGTCTTCTTTGGGAAAAGAAGGAAGTATGTGCACCTATATAGAGGGTGCCATGAATGACATATGAAGGCCAATAGAATGGGCCTTCTATGAAACATAGTGAGAATGGGGAGGAGAGGGTTCTCGTAAAAATGGGCTAGAAGACCTCCATTTGTTGCATGAACTAGCACGAAAATCTCCCTATCTCTCACAGAGGAAGGAATAGAGACCTCATCCTTTGATTCACAAAGAGCTGGTGATAAGACATCTTAGAACCAGAAATCTCCCAAAAAGCCACATTTGATAGAGAAACAACTGTCACCTACTACCACCAAGAGGCTATCACCTGCATAAAAAACTATCATCCATAGTAGAAAGTTGTTATCAAGGATAAGTTGTTGCCTACAAAAAGATCCATACGACTACAATAGGAAATGGAAACCTCCAATCCTTTTGGCAAAACACAAAAGTTGGTACCTCTTAATACAGAAAATTTGTCACGCCTAGTCCCTAGAGATTGTTGCATGGCTGCCTGGGGGTGAAAATGGAAAGTGGACCACCTGTTTGGGCTATAACCACAATAAATGTGGATTGAAAATCTATGTTTTGGAAATTTGGGCTACTTCTCTATGATGAAAACCTACTCTTCTCCAAACGGTATCCTCACTTAGGTGATGATACCATGTGAGAGTGCACAACACAAAACAAGAAGATGGAGAGAAACACACACACACACACACACATAGGAAGAAAAAGATGAGGGAAGAATACTATACTAACTAAAGAAGAATGTTTATATAATGATGATAGACTAATTAGTCCCTACACAAAGCCCACAGCATCAATGAGGGCACAAGATCACGCTGATGATGTTGCCGCTAGGGAAGAAGAAAGATGATGATATGAATGACTACCAAGTGAAAGATGGCTATAAATAGTTACCAAACCCCTAAATTGGCCTACTAAAATCTGGAAATGCCATAAGTGCTAGCCCAACAACATTTAATGATGGTTGCGGCATAATAAATGCCTTTGAAATGCCAAATGGCCACCAAAAAATCCAACTAGTAATGACAATGTATGATAGATGTGGACAACCCGAGAAATGTAGAAACTATTCATGGAAAATAGATTAAAACCCAACAAACAAAAGAAATACACCCAAATAGCCACTCTAGAATGAGTAGTCTCCCCCATCAAAACACATGATAGACTTGTAAGAACTCCAAATGTCCTCGTCTAACTTAGATTGACTTAGATTGAGGCTCACAAGTAGAAGATGACAAGGCATACCAAACATGGGTGTTAACACTAATAACTACACTTTATCTTGAGCTAGCTTGTAGTCCTTAGGGTTTAACTTGTCAACAATCATGTGATGGGGGGATTTTCTTGAGTTGCCGCACCAAATACACACTATATACACAAGAGAAATCTCACTCAAGAACACAAGAAGAGAGATGGATGCCAAAACGTTTTCTTACTGATTTTTTCTTCTTCTTCCACACACTATACAATGTACACAAAGTATAGATACGATACAACATAAAGGAAAGTGGCCTTCTAAGTCAAATAGTGCATAATTGACTACACTAATCGACTGGCACTATATCTTTGCCAGTTGTATGTAGGTGTAACAAACTAAATATAATAAGTGATAAGTTAGTGACCATGTGAGTGTCATAATGACCACCAATGTGCTAAGTGTAAACATGCGGACCCATCTAGCCGTGCGGTCCATCATCAATGTCCACACATGTTGAGCTTGCCATCTCAACACTCCCCCTCAAGCTCAACTCTATCTCTGCAACTCCAAGCAAGATTCGAAACTTTCAAAGCTTATCTGCACCCAATGCCTTTGTGAAAATGTCAGTTATCTGATCCTGTGTGCTAACATATACCAAGTCAATCTCTCTTACAAGTACCTTCTCTCTCACAAAGTGGTAGTGCACCTCAATGTGTTTTTTCCAAGCATGGAACACTGGATTCCTAGCTAGCTGTATGTTGCTCATGTTGTCACAATCAATGACAACTGGACCATCTCCCTGCACATCCAAATCACCTAATAACTTTTGCAGCCATACCACCTCACATGCTGCGATAGCAACACCTCTATACTGAGCCTTTGTACTCGATAAAGCAATTGTAGGTTGCTTTTTTCTGCTCCATGTAACTACTGCATTACCAAGGGAAAACATGAATCCACTAGTAGATCTTCTATCTGACATACTACTAGCCCAATCTGCATCTGTGTATCCAAAGACTTGTATGTCATTACCTGCCTCATAAAAAAGTCCATAATGTAAAGTGGACTTCACATACCTCAATATACGTCTAACTGCATCCAAATGAGGCTTTCTAGGCATCTGCATAAACTGATTGACAAGCCCAACAACATAGCTCAAGTCTGGCCTTGTGATAGTCATGTAAATCAAACTCCCTACTATCCTCCCGAACATAGTAGGGTCTTCTATCTCATCCCCAACATCGGCACTCAACTTCACATTTTGCTCCAATGGTACTGAAAGAGGCTTACATGCTGTCATACCATACTTGGATAACATATCCAAGTCATACTGCCTTTGGGATAGCCATATACCATCATCACATCTGATCACCTCAATACCAAGAAAGTATCTCAGCTCACCCAAATCTTTCATCTCAAACTTCTTCTTCAAGAAGTCCTTAACTTTAGCAATCCCGTTGTCACTGTCACCTGTAATAATCAAGTCATCCACATAGATGATTATGATGACCAAACCTGCATCTCCTTTTCTCACATTAAGTGAGTGATCAGCATTAGAAATACAAAATCCAATATTGACAAGATACTCTCCAATCTTGTCAGACCATGCTCTAGGTGCTTGCTTCAGCCCGTAGAGTGCCTTCTTTAACCTGCACACATATGTGGGATGCTCTAAATCCTCATAACATGTTGGTTGCTCCATATACACTTCTTCTTGCAATTCACCATGCAAGAAGGCATTCTTAACATCCATTTGCTGTAAACTTCAACCTTTGGCTACTGCCAAGGCAATCACACATCTAACAATTGCCATTCTAGCAACTAGACTGAATGTCTCTTCATAATCTATGCCATATGTTTGAGCATAGCCTTTTGCAACCATCCTAGCTTTATACCTGCTAACTGAACCATCTGCATTATGCTTGACTTTGTAAACCCACTTACAGCCAATAGCTTTCTTACCCTTAGGTAAGGGTACCAAATCCCAAGTCTTGTTTGTTAGAATATCAAGCTCCCATTACTCTTCTATCGATATGTATGACCGACATTAGTTGTGTCCAGCTGTATCAGTAAGTGTGGGACATTAAATAAGTCGGTGGTCTTAGACCTAGTGTGAATGGTTCTACGGACCTTAGTACTATTGTATACACTTATGTTATGTTAGTAGTCTATGAAATAATGGAAGATGATGAACAACCTGAAGGTCAGGCTACTGCTCCATTACATTGTCTCTCTCCCTCTCTCTTCCAACATGGTATCAGAGCCATCAAGGATTGGGCTCTTGAAGGCATGAAGCTGTGAGAAAGGCCTACAGCCTAAAGACTCATGGCAGTGGTTGAAGAGAAGTAGGCTGTCATTGTGCAGGCTGTCATTGTATCTGTGAAGGTATGCATTTTGCCATTTTGGGTTCTATGGTTCATGGCAGTGCTTGAGGCTTGATTAGAGCCTTCAGGAGACTTGGTTGAGCATGTAGAAGGAGACAACCTGCTGTTGTAAATTATCATGCTGATGGCGTGTTTGCACCTGCTGTAAATGAAGGCTTTCCTGCTGCTACTGAAGACATAAATCACTACTTGAGTGATCCAGAGCTTGTATGCTTGCTTGGGAAGACATATTAATGATCTGACATGTCAATGCTTGGTCTCGAATTGATAAATGAGCTGGAATATTGAAGTACAGATCTGAAATTGAAGACAGGCTGCTGTAAACTGAAACAGGGCAGCATACATTGATCACTCTTTGAAGCATTGAAGCCATTTTATGAGCATTTTGAGCTTTAAGGAAGTGAGGGTTCATTCAGGAAGCATATGTACTGAGTTTGATGCATTTGGATTGCATTTTACTAATAAAATATTCAGATCTGAATTTTTATGATAGGCTGAAAACTGTCATAAAAATGTCATAAAACTGTCATCATCATACACTCATTGACTTGAAGAAATACATGCCTTTTGTTACCTACAGGGAGTTGTATGGTACAGGATATGATTGTTGAATGCTATGAGCATTGAGATGAGCATTGAAGGCTCTTAAAAACTGAAATTTGAATCAAATAACAAATGCTTTGACAGTGTATTGGCTGGTCATAAACAGTCCATGTACTTTTTGACATTACTTATTGAAGACAGAGAGTCTGCGAATGCCCGTATGGTTATGTATTGATCCCTACACACAATGGCATATGTATGAAGTGGCTTGAGGATCTCTTGGGATGAAATACATCTTGGTTTGACATTTTATTGGCTGTATACAATCTGTGAGCAGATTTATGTCACTTGTACTTGCTAGATATGCATTGTTTTGTGCCCATATGACTATGTCTAGTTGCCTACATATACTAGCAAATGTCTGGGAAAGTTTGGAGCATGTATGACATGTTTTAAAGTGGTTTTTGACAGTAAATTCATTGCTGGTTACTAAAAAATTACAGGTTTCAGACTGTGTATTCTCTTTACTGCAATAAGCTTGCATGATGCAGTGTTACAATACCCACAAAGTCTATGTACTGACTGATGTACCTACGGGTGATACCACATGTTTGTGGATGTTTTTGAGGCTGTAAAGGGCTGAAATACCTTGGTTTTTTGCAGAGAATAGTTGTAGAAAACTGTCATAAATAGTTAAGGACTGAGGTTGGTCAGAGTGACTTGTTGGCTTTGTAGGAAGTCGGGCAGTGACTAAATAGTGTCTGGTACAACATGGCAAATGCAAAAAGGACTGACAACATAACCCAAATAGTGGGGAAAAATCTTGACAGCAACAATTATGCCATATGGAAGTTCCGCATGGAGAACTTCTTAATAGGGAAAGGCTATTGGGAGTTGGTGACTGGAGCGGAAGCTGAACCTGAGCTCCCAGATCAACCTATGGTTGATCAAAGACTATTACACCGAGCTTGGACAGAAAGAGCTCGTAGAGTCTTGCACTGGCTCTCTTTATGTATCTCAGATGCCATGGTAATGTAGATAATGAACTGCAGCTCTTTTAAGGATGCATGGGACATTTTGGTCAAGTATTATGGCACAGCACAAGTGCCAGGAAGATACAGTTGAAGCAGAAGTTCAACAACATGGAGAGGAAGAGTAGATCTATACAAGATTATGTCACTGAGGTTAAGACCATTGCGGATCAATTGGCATATGTTGGTTCACAGGTTGAAGTTGAAGACATGGTTGCTGTGACCTTGAACGACTTGGGGCCTGAGTATAAGTCTTTTGACACTTCTGTGTCTGTGTTGGCTGAAATGCCTGATTTCAATGAGTTGCTTGCATTGCTTATCCATGAAGAGGTTAAGCTTGGTTTGTCTACAGGATCTATCAGTTCTAAAAACAAGGATGTATTTTTCTATTCCAATCAACATGGCCGTGGAAACCGTGGTAGAGGCTATGGATTTGGCAGAGAAGGCCAGCAAAATGCATCCTATGGCAATAACAATCAGCAGATATTGAATGCAAGAGGTGGTGGAAACTTTAGAGGCAGGGGGAGATCTAGCCCTAGAGATAGAGGCTCCTAGCAACAGCAGCGTCCATCTGACAATCTGAACAAGGATAAGGATTGTCATTACTGTGGAAAGTATGGGCATATTACCAAGGACTGCTAGAAGAAGTAGGGCAATCAGAAAGGCAAACAACATGGGCATTTTGCTACATCTAGTCAAGCAGATGATACTTCAGGAGATAGATTGTTTGCCATGTAGTATGTAAAAGACAGAGTTGCTGAAAAATCCACTGATGATGCAGTTTGGTATATTGATTCAGGGGCATCAAACCATATGACTCCTCATGGTGATTGGTTCACTCATATGGTGGCTGAAAAAAATGGCTATGTCTATACAGGTGATGACACGCAGCATAGCATTGAGCATAAAGGCAAAGTGCCTCTTGTGGTTCATGATGACAAAAAGAAAAATTTGCATGATGTATTGCATGTTCCTTCGATTATGAAGAACTTACTGTCTGCGGAGCAGAACTTGCAAATTAGATTCAACAAGCATGGTTGCTTTATTGAAGAGTTTGGTAATGGATCCAAGTTAATAGCTCGTGGTCACAGGAATGGCAGAATGTTTACTCTTGATGCTACCTTGCCGGAGCTGAATTCAGCCATGTTTGCCCATGGTTCTGGCACTATCAGAGACTTGGAAATTTGGCACAAGAGAGTGGGGCATGTAAATTTGCAAAGGCTGCAAATTATGCAGAAAAAACAGCTTGTTACAGGTTTACCCAAGTTCCAATATTCAGATATTGGTCATGTATGTGATGCTTGCCAGTTTGGTAAGCAGTCAAGGTTGCCATTTGTCAGGCATGTAAGGTAGAGTACATGTCCATTGCAATTAGTACACTCTGATGTTTGGGGGCCAGCCCATAATGCATCCATGGGAGGCTTGAAGTATTATGTTACATTCATTGATGATTACAGTCGCTATACTTGGGTTTACATTCTGAAGACAAAGGATGAGGTGTTTGCTATTTTTCAGCAGTTTAAAAAGTAGGTTGAAAAGGAATTTGACTGTTATATCTCTTGCTTGAGATCGGACAGGGGTGGGGAGTATGTGTCAAATGAGATTGACAACTTTCTGGCTGAAAATGGCATACATAGGCAGCTTACCTGCAGGTACACTCCTCAGTAGAATGGGGTAGCTGAAAGAAAGAACAAGGTCTTGATGGAAGCTGCTCGTGCCATGATGAATGAGAAGAAGATGCCACTCTATTATTGGGCTGAGGCTGTTATGACAGCCATGTATATCTTAAATCAAACTCCCACTGCAGGTATTCATGAGATGACACCGTTTGAGAATATGTATGGCTATAAGCTGGATGTAAGTCACATGAAAGTCTTTGGATGTCTTGCTTATGTGCATATTCCAGATGAAAAAAGGAAGAAGCTGGATCCAAAAGCGCATAAGTGTATCTTCATTGGATATTTGCAAGAGAAGAAGGCATACAAATGCTATGATCCCTCTACCAGAGAGACCTTGGTGAGCAGGGATGTTATTTTTTATGAGATGGGTTCTTGGTATGTATCACCAGCTACAGTTCCATCAGATATGCCTTCTACTCATGTATCTACAGTTGATATGCAGCAGAGCACTGCTATGACAGGACCTAGTAGTCAAATAGTATCTCCATGGACAGGGAGATTGAGGAACTCACCGTCCACTAACATGAGTATATCAGTGAGGGGGAGATATGATGTCGCGGACAAAGGAAAAGAGAAAGTTACTGAGGATGTATCTGGGATGATGACACCTAGTAGGATGACTTCTAGATATGAGTCTATTGACACTTTAGATAGTGAACTTAGTATTCCAACTATCTATACGCCTAGCGCAAGGCATTGTAGGTACATTCTGCCTCATGAGAGAGGGGAATCGAGCAGTGCACCACAACTTTAACGCTTACAGAGGGTTAGATACCCTGTTGACAGGTTGACATATAGTGGCTACACTGCAAAGAGTTATGCTTACATGACAAAAGTGATGGAGATCAAAGAACCAGGTACATATGCTGAAGCAGTGGAAAATGAGAATTGGTGTGGAGCTATGGATGAAGAAATGAATGCCTTGGTTGAAAATAAGACATGGGATCTTGTGCCACTTCTTGAAGGAAAAAAATACCATTGGCTGCAAATGGGTCTACAAAATCAATGCAAGTCAGATGGTAGTGTGGAAAGGTACAAAGCTAGGCTCGTTGCTAAGGGGTATGCCCAACAGTATGGACTTGATTATGAGGAAACATTCAGCCCTGTTGCGAAAATGGCAACCATGCACACTGTGATTGCTTTGGCTGCTGCTAGAGGATGGAAATTACAGCAAATGGATGTTAAGAATGCATTTCTTAATGGTGACTTGGTAGAGGATATCTATATGGTTCAGCCAGAAGGGTATGTTCACCCTAATTTTCAGTATTATGTATGCAAGCTAAAAAAGGCACTGTATGGGCTGAAGCAGGCTCCGAGAGCTTGGCATGCTAGGATCAGTAATAACTACTTGTAGAGGTTGGGATTTACTTTTGGTAGGGCTGATCACAACATGTTTACAAAGAAGACTGATAGTGGCTTAGTAGTGCTAGTCATATATGTTGATGATTTGATAATCACTGGTGACGATGACTTCGGCATACAGCATGTAATGAAGACGCTGAAATCTGAATTTGACATGAAAGATCTAGGTGAATTGAAGTATTTTTTGGGTATTGAGGTAATCAAGGCTCAAAATGGTTTATGGTTGATGCAGAAACATTATGCCATGGAAATGCTGAAGAAGTATGGCATGGCTGAATGCAAACCATTGGATACACCCCTTGATTAGAATGTCAAGCTGGACATTAGCACTGGAGCTGAAATTCAGGATGTGATTATGTACAGGCAGATGGTTGGAAGTCTGATCTACTTGACCATCACTAGGCTGGATTTGAGTTATGCAGTTGGGCTCATAAGTCAGTTTATGCAGAAGCCCAGGAAGCCACATTTGGATGCTGTTAGGTGGATTATGAGATATGTTAAGTTCACTGTAGATTATGGGTTGTTCTATATGAGAGATAAGCCCTTGAAATTGGTTGGATACATAGATGCGGATTGGGCAGGATGCTCATATAATCGCAGATCTACGAGTGGTTATGCTTTTGTCTTTGGAAGTGGCATGATCAACTAGAGCAGCAAGAAGCAACCAACGGTTGCATTGTCTAGCACTGAGGCAGAGTACAGGGGGGCTGCATTGGCAGCATGTGAGATTTCATGGCTGCTCAAGCTTATGGCTGATTTGGATATTCAGGTGGATGCTCCAGTGACCTTATTATGTAACAATCTCAGTAGTGTACTCCTGGCAACGAATCCAGTATACCATGCCAGGACAAAACACATAGAGGTACACTACCATTTTATCAGAGAGATGGTTCTTGCAGGGAGAGTAGATCTTATGCATGTGAAGACTGATGAACAGGTTGCAGATATCTTTACCAAGTCTTTGGGTAAAGATAAGTTTAGTAGTTTTAGACAGCTACTTGGAGTTCATCAAATGATTTGAGCTTGAGGGGGAGTGTTAGAATATCAAGCTCCCATTACTCTCTTATCAGTATGTATGACCGACATTAGCTGTGTCCAGCTATATCAGCAAGTGTGGGACATTAAATAAGTCGGTGGTCTTAGACCCAGTGTGAATGGTCCTACGGACCTTAGTACTATTGTATACACTTATGTTATGTTAGTAGTCTATGAAATAATGGAAGATGATGAATGACCTGAAGGTCAGGCTGCTACTCCATTACATTGTCTCTCTCCCTCTCTCTTCCAACATTGTTGGCTTCTAAGGCAGCCATCTTCTTATTCATTACTTCATCCCAATGAGCATGACCAACAGTATCCTCAAAACAAGTGGCCTCAACATCCTCAACTAGTTTCACCATATAAAAATAATGGTGAGCTGCATAACCTTCAAAACCAAATCTTTTAACATGATATCTGACCCTACTAGATCTGCATACCACTGGATCACTCAATGGAGCCTTTACATTACTATGAGCTATCTGTATACCTGGTGTTCTGACTGAAGAAATACCAAGATTATCATCCAAACTCTCTGAACCACTAGAATCTCCATCAAATCCCAAATGACTGGTAGATGCATCATTATCATCCAGCACTTTCTTCTTTCCTTTGTCCTTCCCCTGCAACACTTATAGATCCACCTAAAGATGTGGGGTTACTCCTTAGTCTCCTAGACCAAGGGCTCACTGTAGGTATAGTACCGGATGATGTTTTTGGTCCATTAAAACTGCGTGATTCTTGTTTTTCTTTTTGCACATAGCTATCTTGATCATTATCATCATCTAATACATCACCATCAATTGCATACCAACTGCCCATCTCATCAAAGATAACATCCTTGCTCACTCTAAACTCACCTATGACAAGGTTATAATAGTGATACCCTTTGTGCTCTAAAGAGTATCCAATAAAAATATATTTTTTTGCCTTTTGATCAAGCTTCTTCTATATCTCATCTGGCACATGAACATATGCAACACATCCAAATACCTTCAATTGCGATACATTGGGCTTCTTGCCTGTAAAGCATTTTTCAGGTATCATCCCATGAACTATAGCTGTGGGAGTTATGTTCATAATGTAGACAGCAGTTTGGATAGCCTCAGACCAAAAATGTGTCAAGATTGTGGGAGAGAAGGAAGGAGTCTCACTTGTAGCTTTCTTGCTTGCACAATGGGGGAATACACACAGAGGTGGAGGCTGAAAACAGTTTTCCTCTTCTTAGTTGTGTAAGCCAAAAAGAACTCTAGTACAAGGAAATAGAAGAACCCTATATATGGGTCTCAAACCAAACTCAACTAACTAAGGTGGCATACTAACTGAGCCACGAACTAGAGTAGATAAGGATAGCTATCATGTAGCTATTATTCATGGGCGGTGTACCAACCGCATCTGCAACTGACAAGTCGGTGACATAAATGCACAACGGTCACCCTGGCATATCACGAGTGGAGCTCGATATCTCAACACTCCCCCTCGAGCTCAATCCCAATTCCTATATACCAAGCAGGTCTCTGAACTTGTGCAGCTTCTCTGCGCCCAATGCCTTCGTAAATATGTCAGCTACTTGATCCTCTGTGCTGACATAAACTAGATCAATAAGACCTAGTAAAACCCTCTCCCGCATATAGTGATAATGCACCTCAATGTGCTTTGTTCTAGCATGATAGACTGGGTTATTTGCGAAATGTATACTACTCATGTTGTCACAATAAATGACAACTCGCCCATCTGTAGGCTGATGCATATCATAAAGTAGCTTATGCAACCAAGCTACCTCACATGCAGCCATTGCTGCACCCCTGTACTCAGCCTCTATGCTGGACAAGGCAACTGTAGGCTGTTTCTTACTGCTCCAAGTGACTGCAGCACTCCCAAAAGAGAACACATATCCACTGGTAGATTGTCTATCAGAAATGCTACCAGTCCAATCAGCATCAGTGTATCCATGCAACTGTATCTGAACCCCAGTCTCATAAAATAGTCCATACTGCAATGTGGACTTCACATACCTGAGTATGCGTCTAGCCGCATCCAAATGCGGTTTCCTTGGAGCCTACATAAACTGACTTACCAATCCAAGAGCATAGCTCAAATCTGGCCTGGTAATAGTCATATAAATCAAGCTTCCTACTATGTGTTTGTACATAGTAGGGTCATATAAATCAAGCTTCCTACTATGCTTGACATTCTACTCCAAAGGAACTGAAATAGGCTTACAGCCTGTCATCCCATATTTGGACAGCATGTCCAATCCATACTGCCTCTGCAAGAGCTGTATCCCACTTGGTGATCTAATCACCTCAATGCCCAAGAAATAGCGCAGCTCTCCCAAATCCTTCATCTCAAACTTTTGCTTCAATAGCATTTTCACATGAAGGATATCTTCATCACTGTCACCTGTCATAATCAAATCATCAACATAAATGACAAGTAGCATAATACCTTTCTTTGTTTTTCTCACATAAAGTGAGAAATCTACCTTGGAAATCTGAAAGCCAATAGTGACAAGATATTGTCCTATCTTGTCAGACCATGCTCTAGGTGCTTGCTTCAAGCCATACAAGGCTTTCTTCAACCTGCAAACAAACTCAGGATGAACAGCATGCACATAACCTGGTGGCTGCTCCATATAGACCTCTTCTTGCAAATCACCATGCAAGAAGGCATTCTTTACATCCATGTGATGTAAAGACCATCCCTTTGATGCAGCCATAGCAATGACTGCTCTTACGGTTGCCATCCTTGCAACCAAACTGAATGTTTCTTCATAGTCAATACCATATGTTTGTGCATACCCCTTGACTACTAATCTTGCCTTGTATCTGTTCACAGAACCATCTGCATTGTGCTTCACCTTATAAACCCACTTACAGCCAATTGAAAAAAAATACCTTTAGGCAAAGGTACCAATTTCCATGTAGCATTTGCTTCCAAGGCATCCATTTCTTCATCCATGGCTTTCTCCCATTTTTCTTTTCCCATGGCTTACTCAAAAGAAGTGGGTTCTGGTTCCTGTATCACTTTGACCATATATGCATAGTGAATGGCTGTAAATCCATTATATTTCAGCCTATCCACAGGATACCTAGCTCTGGTAGACCTGCGCAAAGTAGGTTCACTCCCAGGTGCTCTCAAAACATCCCTGGTCTTCCTTACTCCATGTGTAACAATAGAAGGAATACCCAAACTCATCATCAATGCTCTGTTCTGAGCCACTAGATTCAACATCCACATAAAAGTGACCTGCATTCACATCAAACATGGGCTGATCAACCTTCTCTTTTTCTTTTCGTGATACCTGCATACCACTATCTGCATTGCTTTGAGAAGATTCTCCTGATCTCAATCTGCCTGTCCATGGCGAAGAATGTGAACCACTGCTAGAGGACGCTCCAGGTCCACTAATATTTTGTGACTGCTGCTATGAATTCTGTGCAGCATTACCATTTTGTGCATCTACATCATCAATCACATTTACTGGTTTATACCAGCTACTCATCTCATCAAAAACAACATCTTTTCTCACTGTAAACTTACGAGTAGAAGGGTTATAGCATCTATACCCTTTTTGCTGCAGAGAGTAACCAATAAAGATGCACTTCTCAGCTTTTGGATCCAACTTGGATCTCAACTCATCTGGCACATGTACATAGGCAATGCAACCAAAAATTTTCAAATGAGAAATATCTGGTTTCCTACCAGTATACCTCTCCTCTGGAGTCATCCCATGTATTGCTGCAGTGGGAGTCCTGTTCATTATATAGACTGCTGTAGCAACTACTTCAGCCCAGTAAAAATTTGGCAAGTCTTTTTCGTTGAGCATGGCACGAGATACCTCTCCAATATGCCTGTTTTTCCTTTCTGCAATTCCATTTTGTTGTGGGATATGACTGCATGAATATTGATGCTTTATGCCATGCTCCTGCAAGAACCTTGCAAACTCATTTGAGAGGTACTCTCCCCCTCCATCTGACCTTAGGCATTTTATTTGTAGGCCTGTTTCTTTTTCAACCATAGCTTTAAGAGTTTTGAAATGCCCAAAAACTTCACTTTTCTTTTTCATAAAATACACCCGAACTTTTCTGCTATAGTCATCAATAAAAGTGACAAAATAATGACATCCTCCAAGAGATGCAGCTTTAGTAGTCCACATATCATAGTGGATTAATTCCAATGGCTTCTCACTCTCTTGAACATGTCTAGGAAATCGTTTCCTTGCTTGTTTTCCAAATTGGCAGGTTGCACATACCTTATGCATTTCTGCAACCTTGAATTTAGGCAATCTTGCAACAATATTTTGGGCCTGCATTAATTTAAGTCGATGTACATTAACATGACCAATGCATTTATGCCAGATATCAATATTTGCAACTACACCGATCCCATGTGCAAACATTGATGCACTCAATTCAGACATGTCTGCATCCAACGTAAACATTCTGCCCTTCTTCTTTCCTTTTGCTATCAAGCGACCTTTATTTTTCATATCCTCAACAAAGCATCCATCAGGATTAAATCTGACCTGCAAGCCCTACTCAACCATTTGACCAATAGAAACTAGATTCTTGGTGATATTCGGGACATGAAATACATCGGACAGGTATTTCTTTTTCCCATCCTGCATAGGCAAAGGAATTTTTCCAATCTGCACAATAGGATGTGCGGTATCATCACCAGTCTCCACAAATCCTGGTTTTTCCATTTTCCTTGCATCCTCCATCCATTCTGCATGACCTGTCATGTGGTTTGATGCACCTGAGTCAACATACCACACATCGTTGCTTTCTTCTGCACTTGTCACCGAATTGTTCATGTGCTGCACCATAAACAAATGCTCATTTCTGTCATCACCCTGTCTACTAGAAGATGCATAATTCCCTTGTTGCAATTTTCCATTCATAATGTCATTCTACTTTTTATAGCAGTCTTTAGCCATATGATCCATTTTACCACAGTAGTAGCATTCAACATTACTGTTTGCATTTTGGCCTCTTTGCCATCCACCACGACCTCTTTGGCTCCCCCTGCCTCTAGAGTTACCACGTCCTCCTCCATAGGACTGGTTTTCTTGAGTTTGCTGCATATTCTGATTTCTACCACGGCCTCCAAATCGGCCTCCTCTACCTCTGCCTCTACCTCTTCCAGCATTTGAGTAGAAGACAGATTCTTTTGAAGTTCCTCCTGAAGAAGATGCACCACCATTTCTCTACTCCTCAGAAATTAGAAGAGCAACAATCAACTCCTCAAAATCAAGAAATCTTTCATGGACAGAAATGGATGTTCGGAACTGTGCATAATCCTTTCCTAGACCATTCAAGGTCACATAAAGTAAATCATTATCTTCCACTGGTGACCCAATGGAAGCAAGTGCATCTGCAATCTTCTTCACCTTCATGTGGTAGTCATTGATGCTCATATTTTCTCTTTGCAAATTATGCAACTCTTGCTTGAGCTGCATTTTCCTGGCTTGCATATTTGTACTAGACATTTTTGACAAAGTATCCCATGCCTCCTTTGGCGTACTTGCATCCTGAATATGCACAATCATAGAGTCTGAAATATTGATAGACAGCCAGTACATAACTTTCCTGGCTCTCTCATGCCATGCTTTAAATGCCTGCATTTGCTATTGATTGGGAACATCAGGAAGAACTGGTTCTTCTTCATTTCCTGCAACAAATTCCCAATATCCTTTTCCCATAAGGAAATTCGTCATTCTAAACTTCCATGCTTGGAAGTTGTTCTTGTCAAGCTTTTCAATGACAATTTGTGAAAGAGAATCAGACGCCATTACAGAACACTGCAAAAAATTCTGTCACTGCAAAGAACATAGCTTCAGCCTCACAAGGGCAAATCTGCAAAACTGGCGAAAGTGGTATTTGACCACACAGTCACTTCCTAGTGATGATTTTGCATATACAGGAACCAAGGATGATTCTGTAACTCCCAATGTCTCTGCACACGAGCATACGATGCAATATCTGTGGTAACTTTTCACCGACCTGTACAACAGTGGTCGAACAGCATAAAACAGGGCTTTTTCCTGGTGCGTGCAAAAAACTTCCGCCTCCAAAACAGGCCCCGAAACGGCCTCAAATCAAAAAAACAGGCTCACCAAGGGCTAAAGCCCTTACCCGTAGCATATACTGCCCTCTTGCTTCACCGCAAAGGGCGTCTCAACCTGAGACAATGCACTCTTGCAATTTTCGGCTGTGCTACCTGCAGAGATTTGCTCCCAAAACAGAAAATGAAAGCAACACTGCTCCTCTTACCAGAACACCGTGAGCTTGGCTTGCTTTCTTGAGCTCCTTATTACGAACAAGGCTCTGATACCATGTCAAGATTGTGGGAGAGAAGAAAGGAGTCTCACTTGTAGCTTTCTTGCTTGCACAATGGGGGAATACACACAGAGGTGGAGGCTGAAAACAGTTTTCCTCTTCTTAGTTGTGTAAGCCAAAAAGAACTCTAGTACAAGGAAATAGAAGAACCCTATATATGGGTCTCAAACCAAACTCAACCAACTAAGGTGGCATACTAACTGAGCCACGAACTAGAGTAGATAAGGATAGCTATCATGTAGCTATTATTCATGGGCGGTGTACCAACCGCATCTGCAACTGACAAGTCGGTGACATAAATGCACAACGGTCACCCTGGCATATCACGAGTGGAGCTCGATATCTCAAAAAAATGTTGGGGCATATTCTTTTCAACCATTAATGCCCATGTGACTTTTGTAATATGCCTATTTTCTCTTTTTGCAACCCCATTTTGCTGTGGGGTATACCTGCAAGTAAATTGTCTCTTTATCCCATGGGTCCTCAAGAAGCCACTAAACTCATTAGAGAGGTACTCTCCCCCTCCATCTGATCTCAAGCACTTTACTTTTAAGCATGTTTGTGTTTCAACAACTGCCTTAAAAGATTTGAAGTGCTCAAACACATCACTCTTTTCCTTCATGAAGTATATCCATAACTTCCTTGATCAGTCATCAACAATAAATGTGACAAAGTATTTGCTGCCACCAAGAGATACATTTTGTGTAGGCCCCCAAGCATTTGTATGCACTACATCAAGTATTTTTCTACTCACTTCTCTGTCATGCGAGAAGGGTTGTCTTGCCTACTTACCAAACTAGCATGCTTCACAGACTTTATGCAATTCTGCAACTCTAAAAGAAGGCAACCCTATAACCAATCCTCTAGAGTACATTAATTTCAGCATTTGCACATTTGCATGTCCAATACATTTATGCCATATTTCAATATGTGCAATTACTCCTTTTCCTTTAGCATACATAGCAACATCCATTGCAGGAATTCCAGCATCTAAAGTGAACATGTGGTCAACTCTACTTCCTTTTGCAACCAACCTGCACTTATCATTAAAGTCTTCTACAAAACAACCTTTTGCATTGAATCAGACCTATAACCCCTGCTCTACCATTTGGCCAATAGACACTAGATTCTTTGTGATTGATGGCACATGTAACACATCTGTCAGACTCTTTGTCTGGCCATCATACAAGGACAAGGGAACCTTTCCAATGTGTGAAATTGGATGGCATGAATCATCACCCGTCTGCACATAACCTAGATTTTGTAAGTCTTGCATCTCTCCAAATCATTCAACATGATTAGTCGTATGATTAGATGCACCTGATTTGACATACCATACATCATCATGTGTCCCCTTTCATGCAACTAAATTCATCATATGATGCATAACAAACAGACGCTCATTTTTGTCTTCATTCTGTCGTGAAGACGATGCATAGTTTCTTTGCTCCAATTTACCACTACAAATATCATCCTTCTTAGCATAACAATTGGCTACAATATGACCTGTTTTGCCACAATAATGGCAAACAATAACAGAATTTCCAGAACCTTTATTCTGCAATCCACCTCTTCCTCTAAAGCTCCCCCTGCCTCTAAAGTTTCCTCGGCCTCCTGAAACTTGCATTTCACCAAATTGCTGATTGAACCTATTTTGCTGGTTATCGCTAGCACGTCCCATACTGCGGCCTCTTGAAGAGGATCTACCACGTCCTCTTCTTGAACGTGAGTAAAATGCTTGGACCTGTTCACCATTTCTTTTAGACGAATCGCCCTACATATTGATCTCTTCGGTAATCATGAGAGAGATCAACTCATCAAAATCTAGAAATGGCTTCCATATATATACTGAAGTAACAAATGATTTCCATACCTTCTCATTGTTAAGGCCACTCAAAGTGGATAAAATCAAATCATCATCATTAGGCATTGCATCAATCGTTGCTAAAGCATCTGCAATGCTCCTCACCTTCAATACATACTCATTGATATACATTTTCCCTTTCTTCAAGGCATTCAACTCTTGCTTGAGTTGAATATTTCGTGCCTTTGTATTTACTGAAAACATGTTCTCAAAAATTGTCCAAGCTGCATGTGAAGTTTCTACATTCCTGATATGTCCCAACATCATATTATCAATCTTGAATTCCCTCTAAGAGTAGATGAGTTGTCCATGCATCATAAACTCCATGTAGAGCTTAGAGAAGTCCCTAACAATTTTCCCCAATTTTTTAAGCTAATCACAACCCAATACAACATCAATGGGGCCCATATCTAAGGCAATCAGGTCAACCAATGACACATAATTTTCAGCCAAGAATAGGAGAACTACAGGACATACATGCATACTAATTTCTTCTTCTCCATGTTCTACTTAAACTTTCAGGGGATGTTGTAATTCCATAGGGGTGCATTTCAACCAGTCAATGGCTGATTTATTAACAAAATTATGAGTATTACCATTGTTCACAAGGATAAAAACATGCTTCCCATGAATACTGCCTTGAATGTGCAGGGTGCCGGGGCTCTGAGAACCTATCCAAGCATCCAAGGAGATGGAGCAAAGGGAGGTGGTAGTCAAGTGGGATGTCAAATCAAGTGCTTGGGGATGGACAAGTGCCTAGGTCAAAAGGGAACCCATCCTCCAGGTCATAGAATTGTTCATGATCCATATTCTCAACATTCTCATCATGGTCAATAGGTATAAGCACATCTATGGATTGAAACTAAGCCTATCGATGGATGTCATAGCTCAAAATCCTACCACACTATTTGATGCAATTGAATTGGCTGAAAGATATGCAAGGAAGTACCATAAGAATGACAATTTTCAACAAGGTTAGCCCCCTACCCCTTCGAGATTAGCCCCATATGGAGGTGGTTTTAGAGGCAATTCTACACCTAATAACAACCCCAAATGATCCACTTACCTCCCCTCTCCCCCCCCCCCCCCCCCCGGGTTCCATGCTGAAAGAAAAAAGGAAACTCACTCTTGGGATAACATTTGGCTCTAATGTTGAGAGTAAGTATGCTAAAAATAGATAGTCCACTGCATCACCCTCTAATGGCTCCAATGGCCAACGGTTCATTTAATCAGATGTTATGAAGGAATGGAAGGAAAAAGGACTATGTTTTAAATGTGGGGATAGGTACACTACCCACCATGTCTCCAAGTTCCCTTTGCAAGACAGCCAAGGTCAAGGTTCATAGTATGCATGTCATGGAATACCCAAACATGCAATCTTCAAATAAATATGGATCTAACAATAGAAATGAAAGGAAAACCATAATACTCTCCACATACATGGTCAAGTTCATGAAATTGTACCCTCACACATTGAGATTACATTGGTGAAGAGTATACCATCGCCTTGCCAACCAATCTTTTTCAATGGGGGATACAAATACTTGAACCATATGTATTTTAAATTCTTCCCAATCAATGAACTGATGATTCTCTTGATTGATATAGTACCACCATTTGTGGGAAAATCCTTTAAAGTGGAGAGAAGCAAAGATAATTTTCTAATCATTAGTGCAGGGGTAGATATTGAAGTAGGACTCTAACTTGGATGTCCATTCCTCCAAGTCTTATGGTGAGGGAGATTTCCCATTGTACTTAATGAGGAGAATCTTGTCACATAGATCATGAGGGCCTTGCTACCCATGAGGGCCTTGCTATCCATGAAACCCTTGCCGTCCATATAACCCATGATGTCCATACATACCTTGCTACACATGCATACCATGTTGTGCATTTATCCCATGCTTCCCATAATAGCCATACTACCCATGCTGGCCATTAATACCATACTACCCATGATATGATTGATTCATATAAGTTCCATTCGGACTCTTCTAGAAAGTGGGGGAGCTTATACCAATGGTGGGAGAGGGCCTCACTGGATGGTTGGCTACATGGTTGATGGGGGAGTTCAATATAGGCTCCTCATGATCTTTAGAGGGTTCATCAACTTCATAGGTAGAAGGGGGAATACCCTTAGATCCAAGAATGCCATGTGGACCATGTTGTAACTCCAATGGTGGAGGGTATTGAGACTTGCACTTGGATTTATTTTCCTTCTCTTGGGATGAAATTGTAGCTATCTGAGATACAAGAGTGGTGAGCTGCTCCAGGGTTTGCTGAGTCTTAGAATTCACGAGGGAAATTTTGTTGATTGCTTCATTGAAATTGGACATCATTTGGCAGTGGTTGGTGACCATGTCATTATGCCTCTCCATGTGACAAAGCTCATGCTGACATAAAGTGTGGTTGAGCATGCTATAGGGATCCATATCGGGCACTTCCTCATGTATATCACCATAGTAATCTTGTGCCAAACTAGGTTCATCATTCATGGAGGTCATAGAGTCTTTAGTCTACCTCTGGAGTTCTTTATGGGCCTTACTTTTTCATTTCTCTCGCAAGCCATCTGGATACAGTCCACATGACCTACTATTAGTAAATGGGATGTAACTTTTGGTGGGAAACTCCAATCGGTGAGATTTTTTATTCAAATCAAAGGGGGGAAATCCTTCTTCATGATGATCTATTAATATTTGTGAGATAGTTATTATTATTTTTTGCAATTGTGTTTCTATGTTTGTCCTGGAGTGGTTTGTACCCTATCCATAGTGACCTTAGTGCATAAAAATGACCATAACTTTCAAATCGCAACTCAAATTGGGGATATTTTTTATCCAAATTGGAGAGGAAAAAGTCCTCTTCGAGATGAGCTATAGGGTTTACCCTTAGTTGTAATATAGAATTTTTGGTAATTCAATATATATGATGACCCTGATTAACTATGAAAACACTGTCTACCCCTTGATTCAAATGCACTATATGAATGGTTCATAGACTAAGGGGCTTGAGCAGCATAATAAATAGCATCCTGAGCATACTAATTACAATCCCAAGCACATTTACATATCCATCTACTCTGTCATCATTGCATAAGTGGACCTTAATGCCATACATATCTTCTGACTACATACACTTCAAGTGTCATACATGGGTACCATAAGCACTAAAAGCGTATCCAAAAGGAAATTATCCCATTGGGAGGAGTGGTGGTGACCATAGGAGAGTACCAGCACTTGCATACAAGTATTGGGCTTTGGATCACCGAGAGGTGGGCAAAGTCTTCCCTAGGCCGGGTTGTGCACCTCTTCATGGTCTTAACTGGTGAGGGAGCGTCACCTCTCTTTTGGCTTACCACCTCACCTAGCATCGGCCTTTTTTCTCAACTAGATTATATATGGAAAATATATTTATTAAGTAATCAACATGAGATGCATTAGAAAGAAAATATTGGGTCATTTCATGAGATACAAGGATGAACAAGAGCTTGGATAGGATTACCTTGGTAGTCGAGTGACTCACTAGCTGCTACTCTTACCCATTTGCAAAGGCTTATTACTCACTTGGGATTAATCCAAACACACAAGAGCAAGGAGTTAATGTAAGAAAATGCATTTGAGTTAGGATTAATCACAATGCATCGAAAAGCAAACGTGGTAATGATTTGAGCGGGCACATGCATACAATGAAGTAGTGAATTAATAAGACATTTGCAACCTTAATCTCTCCAACAAAAGGAATTAAGCTCAATAAGTGGATTAAGATGAGAGATTAAGATCACATTGACACACCTCTTCAATGTTTGGGGAAGATATTTGAAGCATGATCCACCATGTTGCCAACTGCTCCATCAACCAAGCCCAATTCATTGGAGCACTCCAATTGACAAAACCTTCAAGCATTCAAATGCTTCCACTAATGATGGGGGCTTTGATCTTGTACCAAGCTTATCCTTCGTTGATGGAAATGTTCAAAGAGAGCTTTCATGGCTTCCCACAAAAATTATCTACATGCTGAGCTCCATATCTTCAATCTAGGTAAGAGAGGTCAAGAAGAGCCTCTAGAGGCTAAGCTCTCAAAGGTAGGAGGGCTTGGGCTGAGAACTTCAGTAGTAGCTAAGATAGCTTCAATTGAAGAATCCATGACTACCTAAACTATCCAGTTGTTGTCAATCTTCCAAGGTTTGTTCCAGGGTCAAGAATGACAAGAGTGAAAAGGGGAGAGTGCTTAAGGAGTGCCCTGGGGTGGCCAAGAGTGCAAAGAGTAGTAGCAGGAGGGCAGCAAGAGAGTCGGGGGAAGTGGGGGTAGCCAGTGCAAAATGCATTGAAAATTGTGGGGGCTGCCTTGTAGGTCCCTAGGGATAGCAACCCCCAACTCGATTACTTGATCTCAAGCTAAGGGTGCCAAGGAAAAAGTTCCAATGCTAGATGGTAGTTTGGGGCATGATGAAGCAAGTTCTTGAAGGTTTTTGGGGGCTGGTTGTCATGGTAGCTTGCAAGAGAAGAGAGAGGAGGATTGAAGCAAAAAGTAACTAATATTTTTGCCTTTTTTTGACTCCTGAGTCTCTAAACTTGGTCTGGAATCCCTAAAATTTACATGAAAAGGAGTGACGACCAAACGTTAAGATCTCACAAGAAATCCTAGAGCCAAATCAAACTTCAGCCTAGTGGGACTAGGGTTTTGGATTGGAGTCCATGGAACTCCCAAATCCTATACCTATATCAAAGGTATTCTTAATCAAAGAATGTCATATGACAGGTGATGTAATTCCTCAAGATAGGTACTGCTACCTATCTCGTGCAAGAAGTCTACAAGGTCATATGCTATTGCAACTAAATCATAAGATGCTACTACTACATCTTAGGCCAAGGAAGGCGAGATCTAATTACAAGTTAGATTATTTAAGAGTCGAGTAGTCGCCCTACTACAACTCTCTCTCTCGGGGACTAATTTTTCAAACTTAGGGAAATTGTGAATTGCCAAGAAGCAAATTGACCAACCAAGGATGATGGGGTTGTCCAAGATCTATTTGATTATAGTACAAGGAGACCTAAGGTAATAATAATTGGGGTCGGTAGAGTATAAACCCTAACCCAAAGAAAAAGGATAAACAAGCAACCTAGCTTGCCAAGCCCTTGGAATCTCGCCAAGTCACGAACAATCCAGGATCGAATGCTAGGAGTATTCGGGAAGAAGGAATCACACCTTAGCAGTTGGTCATACGAACGACCACCGAAATGATCGTGATTGTACACTTAGGTACATTGTTTGAACTTCTTGCTCAAGGAACTAATTCAAGGCAAAATACTTAATGCTTTAGGTTAATAGCCTGGAGGGAGAGGCAGGTTCAGTTACCTCTGACTGCCTGCCTAGCCCTATCCACGGGGGTTGTTAGCCACACCGGGTACATGGACCAAACTCGCCGCGAGAGGTCTCTTCGTGGGTGCTGCTTGGAGAGGGAGGACGCTTGGGTGCTAGGGGAGGCTCTAGCTGTAAATTCCTTGCCTCTCCGGATCCCGCACAAGAGGCCGATGTGACTCGAGATGTGGTCTAGAGGCCCGTGTACTAGTCTGTGAGCGAAACTTAGAGCAACAATCCTGATGATTGCTGGGATAGCCTTCAGGAAAGATACTTGATGTATTCCAAGACTACGATAAATAAAGATCAAATATTTGCAAAAGGAACTTGCTTGACATTGTTTTTTTTATGTCAGTGTCTAAGTTATGTGAAGGAACCTGTGTTTAAATTGGTTAATTAAGGAAACTGCTTTTGTGTGTCAAACATAATATGGTAGGTAATTAGATAACTAAGCAACCCAAGGAAAGTGCGATGGACGTGACTTGGGTCCGTCCTATAGAAGGGTGGTCCAGGTTAGCTGAGAACTTTTCTCAAAGGATGTGATATCGAAACTGTGAAGACCTAGAGTCAGTAGAGTTAGAATCCTGATTTATGCTGTTTTAGGGGAGCGGAATGGGACTATGCCTTATGGGCAGGAAGGTTGAGCTTTGCATCCCTCTCGTTTCCCATTCTCCATGAACCAAGTGCAGCATAAATCCCCTTTGACCCTGTTGTTCCTATGCAAAGTGGTTCGTCTAGAGCTCAACGCTAGCTACTTCCAAGAGACTTTGCTGATAGGAAAAAAAACCTGACTTTAGGTCAGTCCTAAGTGAGAACGACCGGATACTTTCGCTTCGGGGTAGACTCGGGAAGACCTAGATTGCAAACCCTATGACATTCCTTGTGAGTGCCAAGTGGTGCTTTCTAGACTCTCTTCCCGATGGGCTGTTAAGACGTGTCCCACAAGTGGACAAGCGGACACGTTACACTATTGTAGAGTAGCATCTCAACACCATGAACATTCTTGTCTGAGTACTTTGGAGAATAACCATCAGTAGTTTCAATATGGACAACAAGAAAGAAATGTGCAAGTTTTTTTTGTGGATTGTGAAAACAAATTAGCAAGTCCACAAGTGGACAAGCGGACACGTTACACTATTGTAGAGTAGCATCTCAACACCATGAACATTCTTGTCTGAGTACTTTGGAGAATAACCATCAGTAGTTTCAATATGGACAACAAGAAAGAAATGTGCAAGTTTTTTTTGTGGATTGTGAAAACAAATTAGCAAGTCATCTTTGCCTTTGTATAGTAGATCATGAGCATTAACTTCAAGGGTACAGTTGGCATCAAGGAATACCATTTAAAGCTTGTATTTGTCTCAAGTTTGCAATAGTAGTGAATGTATCAAGTAGGCCTAAAGCTTACTTAGTCTAGCTTGAAATGTACTTGGTTTTCTCTTATGAATTGGGAGTGATTAATGGCAGCCCATTGTTGATGAATGGCATACTTGTGGAGATTATGATGACTAAGTAAAGCACTCATGGGAAGGTTAGCAATGCTATGATAAATATGAATGTATCTGAGTAATCAATTGAAGGAATATTGAGTATCTATTCCCTACATGTATTGGAACTTCTGTAGCCATATAAGCTGAAATCTCTACAATTCTAGAATTGAATGTCCTTGTGGAGTTTAGGGTGCTAATCATAGATGCTTTTATGGCACTAAATGGTTAGTGATAGGCCTATGCATGTTCAAGAGCATTGTATGCTAAAGCTTGACTTCTGTGAGGCTAATTTATTAGACTATCAACTATTTATATTTTTAATAAACTCGAAGTTGGAAAATGTATGAGCAATGATAGCTATACAAATGTGTATTAAGGTTCAATGAAGGTAATATATGTTCATGATATCATTAAGTTGATTGGGCTATGTCATAGACCGCTTGCCTATTCAATGTTGGACAGCTTGGTTGAAAAATTATTATGCAGAAGATAATTTCTACAATGGTATGATATAATTCATAGGTGTTATGTTAGATGTTTAGTGATGCAAAGCAGGGTATTAAGCTGACATACTACTAGTACAACAAGGATACTAGTGCAATTGTTTAGGACCAGATTGTATTAGTTGAGAGAAAAAGTATACTTATGGTATGAAATTGGGATTCTGAAATGTCCTTGATGTAGTGATAATTGCTTAATGTCTGAAATAAATCTTAACTAAGATAAGTTCACAATGTATCACTACTACTTGAGTATTATGCAAGCAGTGACTCATTAAAAACACTATTGGTGTGTGCACAGATTCAAGAATTAATATCTATAAGATTGAACTAAGTTGCTTCAGTTGTTGCAGGCATGGGAACTACTAAGAGGCATGATAATATTACACAAATAATGGGTGTGAAGTTAGACAACAATAATTATGCTATTTGGAAATTCAGAATGTAGAACTTTCTCATTGGAAAGGATTATTGGGACTTAGGCACAGGTGTGGAAGCTAAACCTAAACTTCCTGAAAAGAATCCAATAGGTGATCAGTTTAGGGCACATTGTGCATGGATGGAACAAGCCTGAAGAGTGTTGCATTGATGTCTTTATGTATCTCTGATGCAATGGTCATGTAGATAATGAATTGCAAGTCTCCAAAGGATGCTTGGAATATTTTGATGAGATTTTATGGCACTACCACTATTGCACACAAAATCGAGTCAAAGCAGAAGTTCAATACAACGGATAAGAAAGGAAGGTCCATAAGGATTATGTGACTGAGATAAAGACCATTACATATCAGTTAGCTCTAGTAGAGCTGAGAAAAAATTCAATAAACTTGTGTCTTTGCTCATACATAAAGAGGTCAAATTGGGCCCTTTAGCTACTGTTTTGAGTAGTTTGAAGGGTAATGACATAGTATTTTATTCAAATGAAAGAGGTCGTGGTAGTTTTGGAAGAGGCTTCACTCTCATGGGAGAGAAACTCAATAGCATGCATCTTAGAATGCCAATGTTTATCAAGGCAAAATTCTAGAGGTGGTGGATACACCAGAGTAAGGGGGAGATCCAACCCTAGAGGTCAAGGATCATGGTAGTCATAGTCAATGCATACAAATGCTAACAAGAATAAGGATTTTCATTACTATGGCAAGTGTGTCCACATTGCTAAAGATTTTTGGAAGAAGCAAGCTAATCATAAAGGCAAACAACAAGGACATTATTCATCATTGAGTCATGTTGAGGATGCTTCTACTAAAATGTTGTTTGCTATGACATATGTTCAAAACCATGTAGCTCAAGAAAATAATCCAGATGATATTTAGTATATTGATTATGGAGCATCTAATCATATGGCACCGCATGGTGAATGGTTTATTGGCATGGTTCCAGAAAAGCATGTGTATGTTTGTACAAGAGATGATACTCAGCATAGCATTAAGAACAAGGGTGTGGTTCCCTTGGTCATTCATGATGGGTAGAAGAAATGTCTACATGATGTATTGCATGTGCCCTCGATAACAAAAAAATTTGTTGTTAGTGGGATAGATGAGAGAGCAAAACTTGCAATTTTTCTTTAATAAGCATGGTTGTTTTATTGAGGAGTTTGGCAATGGCCGCAAGCTTATTGCTCATGGCAACAGGCATGGTCGTATGTTCACATTGGATATGCATTGCCTCAACTGAGATTGGCCATGTTTGCACATGGTTAGGGAACTATTAGAGATCTTTAGATATGGCATAAGAGGTTTAAGCATGTAAATATTCAACAGCTACACACTATGCAAAAAAAGCAGCTATTCACTTATCTGCCAAAGTTTGCATGCACTAAGATAGGTCACGTTTGTTATGCTTGTTAGTTTGGCAAAAAATCTAGATTTCCATTTATGAAACATGTATAGAATAGCATGAGGCCACTAGAGTTAACATTGCACTCTAATATATGGGGACCAATCGATAATGCACACTTGGAGGCTACAAATACTATGTAACATTTATAGATGATTTCAGCAAGTATACCTGAGTGTATATCCTGAAACACAAAGATGAGTTGTTTGTTGTTTTTAAGGACTTCAAGAGGCAAGTTAAAAAGGATTTTGATTTCTTTATCTCATGTTTGAGATCCGACAGTGGTGGGGAATATGTTTCTAATGAGTTTGATGCATATTTAGCTAAGAATAGCATTCATAGGCAGCTCTCATGTAGTTATACTCCAAAGTAGAATGGAATGGCTAAACAAAAGAATAGGGTAGATATGGAGAATACCTATGCAATGCTTAATGAGAAAAACATGCCACAGTACTATTGGCTTGAGGCTACTATGATAGCAACATAAGTGCTAAATCGAACCCTGATTGCAAGTATTCATGAAATGACAGTGTATCAAAAATTGTATGGGCATAAGATAGGCATCAGCCACTTGAAAGTTTTTTGTTGCATTGCTTATGTTCATAATCCAAATGAAAAGAGAAGAACGTTGGATCCTAAGGTGCATAAGAGTGTGTTCATTGGATATGATCAAGAAAGAAAAGCCTACAAATGCTTTGATCTGTCTACATGGGAAACACTATTTAGCAAAGATATCATATTTGATGAAATGGCTTCTTGGTATGCAACCTCTACTATTGTCCCTACTAATATGTCTAGACAATGGATCTACAGTTGCTAAGCAACAAAGTACTACTATGACTAGGCCTACAAATTAATTCTTGAAGAGATATTAATGGATCAGCCTAAAGCGTATATACATCCATAGTATCTAGATTATGTCTATAAGCCAAAAAAGGCTCTATATGGACATTGAAACAGGCTCCAAGAGTCTAGCATGCATGTATTAGTAGTTACTTGCAGAGTCTTGGTGATGGGACCTAAAACGGGCCGGCACTGGCTCATGCACTAGCCGGACCTCTATCATGCGCTCAACAACCCCACGGCCTTGCAGACCAGGAGCGTGGATGACACATACATCATCTTCCTAAACATCTTGCGTTTGTATCACGTCTCGTAGTCCAACTCTAACCCAATTAACACTCCTTAGAGGGAGTCCTAGCACATTGTCAAATAGCACGAAGTACAAACATAGGAGGTCCTCCCACGGATGACTGCCGCTACCTCACTGTGAAGGCAGAAAATTGAGGTCTTTCAATTACAAATATCAAGGGAAAAATATTCAACGTCGAAGGCGGTGGCTCAACCTAGGACGATTTTAAGTGTCAAAGTGCTTTAAAGACGCCCGAGCGACACTTGTTGATTTTTTATAATTTTTCAGACTGCCATGCGGGTTGTCAGGAGTTATCGGCCAATGCGGGATGTCAAACCAGATGCCCAAGATTTTTCAAAGCTCGAATCGGAGCCAGGACGGGGAAATGGCCACAAAATGGTCAAGATATGAAAAGGTGGACAATTGGGAGGCCAAAATTGGGCATGCCTTTTGAGTTTGGACCCCCTCTCTAAAATTTTATGCACCTTATGAAGCAAAAAACGTGGAGAGAGAATCAGGGATGAAGAAAAAACGTGGAGCAACATGGCGGCCGTTTTTTGCGCCCTCTCATGATGGAGATGGAATATGCATGCTGAAAGCAACCCATACAACCGATCATGGGGCTGATCTTCCCTCTCTTGGCTGGTCTTATCTCCTGTCTTCGCCCGTGAAATGGCTGTGAGAATGAAGAGATGGAAATCTAGTCTTTCTCTCTCCTCCCTCTCTCTCCCCTAAGGGCAGATTCATGTGGTGAAGAAAAAGAAGAAGAATGGATGACAGATGCTTGTCCAATGAAGACCGGATTGCTCCTGGTTCAAGAGGAATGAAGATTGTTGATTGTGGACTGTCATGGACATTAATGGCTGCTGGAAATCAGTCCCGAAATATGGCAAATAAAAACCCGCAACCCGCAAAGAACGGTAATTTCATTTTTACAAAGAAAATTGATGTTTCATGCAATTTGCTTCATGAGTATTTGTTCCCATGGGATGATTATGCATCATGTTGACGTTTGCTATGAGTTTGATCAGTTTATGCTCAAAAAATCAAAAAATCACAAGTGTTGACTGAAATTAATAGTGTAAAACCCGTAAAACACGCGAAATAGGGAGAAATTTGGTGTTTTTGATATAAATGGAAAATATAATAAGACACACAAACTAAATTTGGTGTTTTTGATATAAATGGAAAATATAATAAGACACACAAACTATTAGTCGGTGGAGTGCCTCCCATATGTGTGTGATCATGGCATTGCCAATGTATAAGGGTTCTCCCTTTGAGGATTTTTAGGGAAACATTGGACTATGAAGTATAAACGCATGAATTAAGCTTTAAGGCAAGTTTGTCCTTTAGCATTGGATTGACACTCCTGGTCCGCGAGGCCGTGAGGGTGTTTGTGTGTCATGAGCATGAGATCTGGCTAGTGTCATAGCCAGTGCCGGCCCGTTCTAGGTCCCATCACTTGGCTTTACAATTGATAGAGCTTATCATAGTTTATTTACCAAAAATACTAATACAAGCTTGGTTGTGCTAGTCATCTATGTAGATGATCTCATTATAATAGGTGATGATGACATTGGAATATGAGATGTGATGGCAATGCTGATAGCTGAATTTAACATGAAAGATTTGGGTAAGTTGAAGTTCTTCTTGGCATTGAAGTGGTAAATTTAGCCAATGGACTTTGGTTGATGCAAAAACAATATGCGTTGGAAATGTTAAAGAAGTATCACATGATAGGTTGTAAGCCACTTGAAACTCCATTGGATCATAATATCAAATTGAATGTAAACACTAGAGCTGAAATTATAGATGTTACCATGTATAGATAGAAGTAGGAAGTCTGATATAACCATCACTAGGCTTGATCTTACTTATGTAGTTGGGCTTATCAATCAATTTACACAAAATCCCAGGAAACATCATTTGGATGTAGTGAGAAGGATCATGCATTATGTCAAGGCAATGGTAGACTGCACTTTTTTGTAAGAGAAATAAGGACCTAAAGCACATGGGATACACTGATGCAGATTGTTGCATAGGATGTCCTTATGATAGATAATCTACTAGTGGTTATGCATTCAACCTTGGTAGTGTAATGATTAGCTGGAGTAGCAAGAAGCAACTGACAATTGCACTATCTAGTACCAAGGTAGAGTACAAAGGTGCTACATTAGCAGCCTGTGAGATTGCTTGGTTTACTGAATTTGATGGCTGATTTGGATATGCACACAGAGACTCCAATGACATTGTACTATGATAATATGAGTAGTGTACTATTGGCTATAAACCCTATATATCATGCTAAAACAAAACATATAGAGGTACACTATCGCTTCATATGAGAGATGGTACTTGCAGGGAGGAAGGTGGATCTCCTATATATCAAGACACATGATCAAGTAACTAATATCTTTACCAAGTCACTAGGTAAAGATAAGTTTAGTCACATCAAATAGCTACTTGGAGTACATTACCCTTCCTGATCTTGAGGGGGAGTTTTGATAGAGTCAAGCTCATCACCAGTACTCTATCCTCAACATGACAGCTATCTAATCTAGCTGTCACTAGAAGGGGTGTGTTTGTGTAGACTAATAAGTTAGGCTAGTAAACTGACTTGTGTTAGTTAACTATGGTTTGGTTGTATAACCTAGGCAATCTTATGAGTATTGTGTGAGACTATGAAGATTGAATATGGTTGAAGAATAATGAAAGAGGATGAGAGCATGTAGCTCCATCTCTGATTGCTCTATCTATGTCCTTTCTTGCCTACAGTATCTTCACCTTCTCCCAAGGCAAGTCTCTAGTCTTGAACTTTTTCCTTTGGCCTCCTCTTCTTCATCATCCAATAGTCTCTTTTTTAGGTATCTTCTTCTTTTTGTGTCTCTAAGTGTTTCCTCTTCTTCTCTCCTTGCTCTCTTCAATCATAAGAGCTACTATAACTTTCTCCATACTTTATAGGTTCATTGAACTCTTCTATTTGTCTTTTTTCTTCAGCCCACTAGAACTTTCCTCTTCTTTAATTTGTATCACTTGATCATTTATTCTATTTGGAATGTTCTAAGTCATTCATAACATGTCTCCCTCTCCTTTGGAAAAATAAGTGGGGCTTAAATGACCCACCTCATTACTACTTTAGCATGATGTTTTTTTGTCTTCCTCCCAATTATCTTATATCTTCACAACTATCATTATGGCCCCATTGCCTTCAACCTATTCTCCTCCCAATTTCCTCCATAGCATGAGTTCTTATGTCTTATAATTTCTTCGAGATAGGTTCCATCTTATCCATCATTGAAGGTTTTGGCTCTATACAAGACTTGCATTAGCCGCTTTGGTAGGGACTGTAGGGTATACGGTAGAAGAAATTATAAAAGTTTGCTCTGTATTCAATCCCACTTGAGCATCTTCCATTATTTCTCTCTTGCAACATTTAGAAAGTATTTGTACTTGGGATTTTTCATCTTCATCTTAAGGTAGAGTAGGGTCCTCAAATTGGTGAAACCTAGCACTTGCAACCTCTTACAACCATGTCTTATTATCATCCCTATTATATTTTAGAATTTGCAAAAAAGAAAGTGCTTGGCTCTCGACTATTTGTAACAAGATAAATATGGAATCATAGGAAACAAATATGCAATCATAAGAGATAAACATGCTATCAAAAGAGATAATGCAAGTACATTCTAATCACATGTAGTGGACAATAGTGCCTAAGATCCTATAGTGCTAACTAAAGAACATAGTCCTTTCCAAAAGTAATTTAGGCATGTGACACTTTTACTTTGACTAGCATTCCCCTCTGCCATTGTGGTGGTTAATATTACCCCCTCCTAGACAAGTTATAGTCACATGGCACTCATAACATAGCTAACATGCTTCAATTTCTACTAGAGATATGACATACTTGGGAGTTAAAGACGTTGAGCTCAAAGGAGCGGTCATGTTTTTGTGAAATGAGGGATGTTTCTTTGTACATGGTGGTAGGAAGTGTTGGCCATGACAATGCTATTGAAAAAATTTTGGGCATTGAAGGCACCTTGACTTGTGGTCCCCTTTGGTTGGATAAAACTTGCATGAGAATGATGTTGCATATTGTGGTAGGTGGATGATCCATTGTGGATGAATAGGTGATGGTGCAAAAGTCATCATGATCTTCTATACTTGCAATAGAAAACATCTTGTATACTTTCTTCCTAATGGAAGTGGTAGTACTTTCATATATAGGACATATTTTGATGGTGTGGGAAATGTCTCTAGCTCCAAGAAAGCCTAAAGAATCATCATACACTTGAGGACCCAAACCATGTATAGATTATTGTGAAAATACTTACATGAGTACATATACATACTCAAGTATCTACTTAGCTAGAAGATGACTCCTTTAGTACTTCCTATTGATGGGGTCAATAAAGAAAGGAACTTAGAGATGGAAGAAGTGGTGCTAATAAGGAGAGGGTACTTGAAGAAAATCTCATGGAGATACCCTTAGCTGATTGGTCATTGGTATAGGGAAAAATATTCCATGATCACTGCTATGGCATGGGCATGATGATTGATGCCTTTTTTAAGTGCATTTCCCTCTTGCTTTTCTCATTGAGTTGATGGCACAAAGGTGAGCAAGAAGAAAAGGGGAGAGAGAGAGAGAGAGAGAGAGAAGTAGATAGGTCTAACCATAGGTGAGTCAAGCACCCTAGGTATGTCTTCCCCTTTATGGGACTTGAGTGATTGTAGGGGACTGGGACGGAGAGCTAGTCAGCTAAGGAGACAAAGCATCGCCGATTGAGGCCACAAAATATACCTAACTTGAGGATCCCTAGGTGTAGTAGAGCGATTGTATGTGCATATTTATCTTTTTATTAATTTAATACTACATGAGTACAACAAGGATTCTAGCCTTACAAAGGTGAATGAACAATATTAAAGATGGAGAGGTGAATTTTTTGGCTCATTGGATTGTCATATATATTGAAGAATTGTTACTAAATACAATGATGTTAGTGAGAAAACCTGAGTAATGATAGTAATTAGAGCACAAGGATTGAATTGTATGTCCCTTGAGGAAGATGGAGGCTCTTGAGTTAGAAGTAAAAATATATCTTTTGTACAAAATTTAGGGTCTTGATATGTTAATGGCTCCTTATGTGACTTAAGGGTAGTTGAGGCTCCTAAATGTTTCCACACTCTCAAGATCTTCTAAGATTTGTATGCATGGCTTCTCCACTAATATCTTCCTTAAGCTCAAGCACACTACTTATCACGTGTTTGTCTTGCATTTACTTGATAAAAAATGAAGCATATGTAGTTGACTCTAGCTCAAAAACTTTAAAATGTTGACATAAATTCAAAGATTTGACTTGTGAATTAGAATTCAACCACCTTATTTCACTTTTATTTATTGTGCTCTCACTCATAGCTCATTGTTGATTTGATTTTGTAGCTCATTTTCTCCCCCCACAAAATTTTTCAATGCTTGCAAGTGTTGCATGAGTTGGGTTCCCAAGGTGTGCATGGACATCCTACCTAAAATATTTTTTTTATGTAATAATGCAAAAATTCTCAAGGTAGGGGGAGCTTAATGTGTAAATTTACTTAGCTTAGGAATAAACCATGTCTAGAAAATATGCATCAAGAAGTTGTGGTATCATGAGTAGTAGTGTCGGACATTCGATGACATCTCTTACCACATCTCCTTGATCAAATTTTCTAGCAACATGCAACTCCTTGTCCATTAAGAATTTTCTAGAGGGAGGTATTGTTAGATTGGATTTGTGATAACCTCCAATTTTGGCACCAAAATGTTTACAAGATGTAGCTTTTCTTTACAAGTTATAGTGGGTTTATCTTATTTCAATGAAAAATATCTCCTGTATACTGCAATTTTCAAGAAATATAGTCTCTTTGTAAATGCTCTTGGCAATTTTAGTGAGTCCGCAATTGTACGCCAAAGCATAAAATCTCTCTCTTGTTTTGGAAAGTGAAGTTATGGTCCATTACTTACATAAAAATTCAATGCTTAAGGTTCCAATTTATGTATACATTTACAAATTTCAATAAAGAAAAAGAAATGTGGGGAGTCATGTGATCTCAAGAGGTATGGGAGGTTGTAACCACCTCTTCCTATATCTACTCATGCACGAGCTCTTCTCAAACTCTCCTGGTTGGCACAAACTCTCTTTCTTGTTCTTGCTTCTCTCATGCTTGAATTTTTCCTAGCTATGGAGGAAGAGAGTGAGAGTGAGGAAGAGGATTATGTCCATGTTTACATATTTTGTGTGCCCTAACATCTTTATGTGTGCGTATATGGCTATGGCCTAATGAAAACAAGAAGAGGGGAAGTATGTGTGGTTTCTTGCAACCATGGAGCTGATTTTTGCAATCTTTGAGGCTTGTAGGAGTACCTACAACCTTCCCTTACCTGGACATTGAGTCTTTTGGTTTCTTGGAAAGCAGTTGTTCATTGAAACAACAAAATAATGATTGGCTCTCACCCAATACACAAACAAGCACAAGATCAGGATACCAAGCAATAAAGTATATGCTTGGAGCTTTGCTCCTCACCATGAAACCCTACAAACACACCTCTCTTGCCATGAATACACACACACACACAAAAGACCCAAGACACACCCTCACCAATCAAGAAACAAGATTAGGAGGCTCATCTTTCAAGCTCACACACCAAGAATCCATAGTTGCAGCACCAGTATGAGAGAGAATAGAGAATGGACAAAGAGAGTTTTGAAAAAGAGGGAAGACGGAAGTTAATGAGACACCACAATCTGCCATGCTCCAACCTCCTCAACCACTTCTTCCCAAGAACCCCAATTGCACCTTTTTGAATCTTTATTAAATCAAATATATTTGATCATACATAAATACTAAGGCACGAGCCTTATGTGTTGTATGTATTCTAGGCAATATTCCTAGGGTTTTAAAATAAAAGAACATATGCCTTGGCTTTTATAGCTCCAAGCCAAGCATTTACAACACACTATAAGATATGGCAATAAAGTACAAGGAACATGCATATAGCATATAATTTTGGATAACATAAAATATTTTTCGATGTCGATCCACATCCTTTTAGCCTTTTTGGTGACAAAATTGGAGGCTATCAATTTGCTAGCTAGACGCCATGTGCACTTGTAGCACCTAGAGTGAAATGGGGCTTGCATATGTTTGGTCACACGAGGAAGCTTTGAGGGCTCTTCTTTACTCTATGGTGGTCATCTTCTAGTAGCCAATTTCACAATGGGAGCATAGATGGAGTATCATTTTCTCTAAGTCATACTTGTCCTTTTTCTTTGCATTCCAACTCTTTGGCCTAAGTAAACCTCATCTAACAAAGCTGTGTAAGGAAGGATGGGATGACTAAATGTTTCTGTGCTATGTGGTTAGGGATGCTCTATAAGTATTTGGCAATGATCATGGGGTACTCCATGGATATTCACCTTATTCTCATGTTACTAGAAATACTAGAAGTGACTCGTGCCCCTCTAGTAGAACACCCATGTCAATTTAAACATAAGCATGAGTAAGGGCATTAATCATAGTATCAAGCTCTTGAGATTTCTAGATCATGGTTTGATCCCCCCCCCCTTGATTTGTTACTTGCAAAATCTCCATGATGGATCCCATGACAAATTTGGGTTTCAGGAGCATAAGGGCCTTTGGTCAAGAGGAGCTCTTCTTGGCAAGAGTTGAGTTGATGATGCTTCTTCCAACATCAGTACACTTGTATCCCATTTCATCAAGGTGATCATAAGGGTTTTTTCATGTGGGTGGAGTTGAATGTGTCAATTGTAGTTGAGAGGTGTGACTGTGGAATTCCACTCTAGGATTAAAAGTAGTATAGTTATCAGATCAATGGGTTTACTAATTTGAAAAGTTGAGATCAACTACTTGATTAGATTTTGGGCCAAATGTTATGTAGCTTTGGGATATTTTTTGGGATTTGGGCTGTCTTTTGAGCAACAGCCCCAAGAGCTATTTTTATTCTAGTGCCACTCATGATATGAAGGTTGTAACTATAGATTTTTTTGGCTTGGCAATGTTTCCAATCACAGATGATCATTCACTTGAGGAGAGATTGGAAGATACTTGTTATATTTCTAAGGAAAAGAGAGACAGAGGGAGACTTAACATACTTTCTGTAATAGACTCATTAGATATATATTGATTAGCATAAAGGGTAGTTCATTGGTGAAGCCTACAAAGATGGTGGTACCCAAGGTTATATTATAACTTTGACTTGTATTTAAATATCATGGCATTAGTTAAATGGAAAATCAGGATATACAATTTACTTAGCAAACGATTCTAACGTAAAATAGCTAAGTTTGTGTGAAAGACTAGATTACGTGCCAAGTAGATGGCATTCGTAGAGTCTGAATTCAATATAGGAGTCATATCTATGATATAAAGGTCTACAACCAAGCAACTTAACCATAGGGCATCCTTGTAAGCCTTAATGTATATTATATATTCAACCTTGGTAGAGTAGATGAGTTAATGCATTTTTGCACCCTAGATATCCAAGAAATAGTGCCTCCAACAAAGATCAAGACATAGTTAGAGACGAACTTCCAACTATCTACATGTCCTACATAATCTGAGTCTATCTAACCCATGACTCTAGGATTATGACTATCATAGAAAAGGCAAAAGTCTACATTTCTCTTAAGGTATCTCATGATACTCTTCGCAGTATCCCAATGTCATTGTTACATGCTCCCATATAATGAGCCACAATTTCCACTAAAATTCTATGTCAAATATAGTGACTATCATAGCATACATCAAGCTATCCATTGTGGATGCATGTGGGATCTTGGCCATCTATGGACAATTTTCTTAACTCACCTTGACATGAGAAGGTGAATGGGGTGCCAATTGGCTTACCCCTGTATATGGAGCCACTCGAGTACTTTGTGAATATACTCCTTCTATGAGATAAGTAGAGGAGTCCCTTAAAGTGATTTCATGTAATACACATACCAAATATGTGAGAAGCATGCCCCATGTCTTTCATCTCAAAGCTCTTCTTGAGCTAAGTATTCAAAGCATCTACCTCATGTTGAGCACTCCAAGCAATCAACATGTCATCAATATATGATACCAAAATGATAAGGCTATAATCACGGACCTTCTTCTATAAATACACGGATCCATATCAATGTAAAAATAGCCATATGAATGCATAAAGTCATCAAATTTGTGATACTATTTCTTAGGTGTTTTCTTAAGCCCATAAAGACTCTTCATCAACTTGCACACTAGGTGTTTCCGGCCCTTCTCCACAAAGCCCTTAGACTTGTACTACAAATAGATATCCTTATGCATGTCTCCATGTTAAAAAGTTGTCTCTAGATCCATCTGCACAACCAAGGCTAAAACCAAGCAAAGGGTAGTCATCTTGACCATAAGGGAGAATATCTCATCAAAATCAACCCCATTTTCCTATTTAAAACTGTTAGCAACCAAATGGCTCTTATATACTGGCTTAGGGTGACCATGAGTGCTCTTTAACTTATACACCTACTTGCATGGCAATCCATATTTTCCACCATGCAATGAAACCAAATCCCATGTATGATTCATATTCAATGAATTAAACTTAGAGTACATGTCTCCCCCTACAGTGACTATCACCTCTACGCATAGCCTCCTCAATCATAAGAAAGGGACTCACCAAAATCTATCACCATGACATAATGCATGGAAGGATCATAACAATCAAAAGGATGTGGGGCTCTAATGGATCATCTCAAGATTGATTGGGGAGCTTGTATATCCTACCTCTCTAATCAACATCATGATTCTTCACAACAAGTAGATCTTAAGCCACTACATCAATATGCAAGCTGTCTCACTTGGGTTGGCTATATAGTAATAGGAGGCTTTTTTAAAAGGTCATCATGCACACCTCTATTACTAGCTCTCAGTGCTTATGTGTATTGGCCTCATGAAAGACAATGTCATGAGCTGAATATGACATTCTAAGCATGTGGATTCCAAAGGTGATAGCCCATCTCACCTCCTAAAGAGCACCCTTCCACAACACCATGAGAACCATGAACCGGCTAGGTAGAGGCTATAAATACATTTTCTGGCCATGAAAAACCTGCAAGAGAACTCCTTCTGCACCAAGAACCATGCTCTCATAACACACAAGAGAGATGACACACTAAAGATTGAGAGATCCAAACCATCCTCGTCCTCTTCTTCTTCCTCATCACAAAAATGAGCATGAATCACAAGAGAAAGAGACAAGAACAAGAAGGAAAATGTTGTGCCAAAATGGGAGAAATGGAAATGAAGCATGAGAGGAAAAGATAAAGGAAGAGAGAGGGTGTAACCTCCTTAAATCCCATGACTACAACCATCCTTTTCCTTTTCTTGCATTACAAAATTCACATTTGCATACATGGACTAAGGTCTTAGAGGCCCTTCATTTTTAGCATGAGACAAAAGTGTTTGACCATCCCTTTTCCTAGGACAATATTTTATAATGTGAGCCTTTTGGACTACACATTTTACATTGCTTCATATTTGAATTTTTGACAAAGGGGTACAATTGCAATGAGTCAGTTTACAAAAAATGTTTCCATGTTGAGCACATTTTGGTGCCTATATTTGCACATATTTCTCGATTATCATTCTTCTTGCACTCAAGTGTGAAGCATCCCCGTGAACAAACTTGAAGAAGAACCACGATCAGCCTAAAAAAATCTTCATCTTCATCATCGGTCTTCATTTTCTTTGTTGATCTTCAAATTGCCGTTGGATAAGGAGGGGAATAACACATAAAAGAGAAATACACAACTAGGTCATAAACCCTAGGTTTGAAAACACTCTAAATAAAAGCATACACCACTCAAAAGATAGGGCTTTTCAACAACTTTGACACAAGGATGAGCATCACACTCAACACGAGTTGAAAGACAACCACACCATAAAGCTCATGATGAAAACCCGAAAAAGATGTATAAATGAAGTATACCCTTACAAAGGATATTGAATTAGAGCTCTCCCACCCGTATATATAAAAGGAAAAGTGAGGGAAAGTTTTATTGAGGATAAATCTACAAATTGAAGTAATGGCTTGTGTGGATTGATGCGCATGGGAACTCTTTGGTGGTGAGAAAAAAACACAACGAAGAAGAAAATTAACCATATAAATAAAGCATTGCAAGAAAAGTGGTTTGAGTTTTCAGACTAAAGAAAATTCTTCTTAATTTTAAAACTTGATCGAGGAAGATAAGGAAAGAAATAGAAGCCAATGATGAAAATGATGATGGTCGTTGATTTTGCTACAAGAAGAATTCCAAGCCTGTAAATTCGACATTGCGCAGATGATCGAAAAGTGTTGAGCAACATGTTGATAGTGCTGTGAGGAGAGGAGGAAGTAGGGCAGAGGCATCATTGATGCCACAAGGTTCTGAAGGGCTCACGCTGTGTGGTGGAGGGTGAAGGCATCATTGAGCCACTTGGTTGAAAGGTTCCACCTGGTGAGGCTAGATTGTCATGCTACAGCGTGGAGGATGAAGAGTAAGGGACAGATAGAGGATATTGTGGTTTTTGCACATGATGGAATCTATCATGCTACAGGGGGCAAATAGTGGATGACTGCCACTCGGGCAATGGAGGGTTTGGAGATGATGTAGGGAGCGAGGGAGAATAGGTCAGCCCACCAAAAAAGGTTTGGGTAGAGTAGGTGGAAGGGGAGAAAGAGGAAGAGCAGGCGAGGATGGACGGCAAGGATGATCCAGTGGACTGATCTGCAAGCAGTGGAACAAAGAGCTACGGGGAAGATTCCCAGGCTAAACGAGGGTTTAGGAGTGGCCACTAGAAGTGGACGAGGACAAGGAGGAGGCGAGAGTTGGAGTGGAAGGAAGATAGGGGAAAAGAGATGGAGGATAGATCGGATGGCAACGTAAGGGGAATTAGAGGGGTAGGCAAGGGTGTGTTGGAACAGGATGAAATAACGGCCAAGGCCAGTAGCATGCACAATAGCAGCATAAAACCCATTGAATAGCCTCATCAATCTCTTCTCTTTCATTCTCCTCTAGCGGCTCAACAAGACTGTCTTCATCCCTCGCTCTTTCCTCAAAATGTAGCAAAGAAAAATCGTATTCCATGGCCAAAATACACCTACAAATCCTTTCTTCTTGCAAGTTCCATGAGCATCTCTTTCCTGGCCAATGCACCAAATGAAGAGCACCCTATCACAGCACCATGAGAACCATGAACCGGCTAGGTAGAGGCTGCAAATACACAACAAGAAAGATGACACATAAAAGATTGAGAGATCCAAACCATCCTCACCCTCTTCCTCTTCCTCATTCTCCATAAAATAAGCATGAAGCATAAGAGAAAGAGGCAAGAACAAGAAGGAAAATATTGTGCCAAAATGGGAGAGAGGGAAATGAAGCATGAGAGGAGAAGATAAAGAAAGAGAGAGGGTATAACCACCTCAACCTCCCACCTCCTCAAATCACACGACTGCAACCACCCTTTTTCTTTTCCTTACATTATAAAATTCAAATTTTCATACATGGACTAAGGTCCCAGAGACCCTTCATTTTTAGCATGAGACAAAAGTGTTTGACCATCCCTTTTCCTAAGACAATATGTATTGCTTCATATTTGAATTTTTGACAAAGGGGTACAATTGCAATGAGTCAGTTTACAAAAAATGTTTCCATGTTGAGCACATTTTGGTTCCTATATTTGCACATATTTCTCAATAATCACGTCCATCACCATATCCAAGAAAGATGCATTTGACGAGCTCTGGATCTAGCTTGTTGCATTTGCTTTCGGGAATATGGCAGAATGTCTCACATCTAAAAACTAATAAATGGGCATATAAGGGACGTTTTTGAAACCATACCATCTATGTAACTCTACCACCAAGAGTAGTGTATGGATATTTATTAATCAAGTGAATAATAGTAATAACTACCTCAGTCCAAAATATATGTGGTAAGAATACTTGATTAAGCATAGTGTAGACTTTTTCTTGAATAGTTAATTTGTGTGCTTAACAAAAACCATTCTAGGGTGGGATGCAAGGGGCAGTTAACTAATTCTTAATACCCCTCTCTTGACAAAACTACTCAAAGAAAATGAGACATATTCACTCGCATTGTTAGATCTTAAGCATTTCAACCTATGCCTAGATTGGTTCTCAACCATAACAAATAAAGTGTTGAAAAGTAGGAAAAATTTTCAACTTTTGCTTTATGGGATAGGCCCAGATTTTATGCAAATAATCATCAATGAATATGAAAAAATACTTTGCACCACCCAAGGACTACCATGGCATGGAATCACAAACATCCAAATAAGCTAGAGCCAAATACTTACCCATGTGCATAGTGCTAGATTTTTTATGTGTATTACAAGTTTTCATGTCATTTAATAAATGATCACATCAATCAAAGCATGAAAAGTCCAAGAGAGTGAGATATTATAAATGAGTCAAGACTTTCATTCCTTTTAGGAACATATCCCCAATATCATAATGAAAAGAGATATATGTGAAGATCAATCAGCATCCAAAACATGATCAATAGTGCTAGATATAAGGGATAAAGATTTCTAGTCCTAGCACCTCTAGCCAAAATGAGGTTGCCATGAGTAATATTCCATGTAGAATCACCAAAGGAAACATGATGCCCAATATCATCTAACTATCCTCTGCAAAGAAGTATTTTATTCTAAGTTAGCACATGGTATACATCATGCAACACCAATGGAAAACCAATAGCAAATTGCAAATTAACATCCTTGATACCAACAACATCACAAACATGATCATCTCCCAGCCTCATAGAACCTGTCATAAGGCAATAGGTATATTTCAAGCACGATGTGGGGTCATATAAAAGGAAGACCCCAAATCAAGCAGCCAACAATACTAACAAAAGGATTATTAAGTGTCAATCAATTAGACATCAGGTGAAGAAATAGCCAAAATGTACATATCAAAACTATACTCCAATGTCTTTATCTCCTCAATGTTTATAGTAGACTTTCTGATGCTATGATCATCCAAAGCCTTAGCATTATCCTACTCTTTTCCTTTGCCTTTATATTGCCTATTATGGTGCATTTTATGGCAATGTGGGAAAATATAACCCTACTTCCCACAATAATGACATGTAAGAGATGACTTGGTGCCAAGGGATTAACTATGACCTTGCCCACAAGATCTAGACTTTAACTTGCCCTTTTATGCATCTCTACCATGGTGGTGATTACCATATCTGACATCATTACTACTTCTAATAGTGAGTGTATGAGAGTACGGGTTGCATCAATATTCTTTCTATTTACTTTCTCAATAAGCAAGGCATCCTCTACATCCTTGAGCTTAAAACCATCTACATAAGCATTAGTACTAATAGAAAATGGAATGAAACTCCTTCAAATGAGAAGACATAGGAGTGCCTTAGATACGTGAGTTTCTAAAGTCAATACAATTGTGAAGTAGGGATTTGCTTATCATAAAGATTGCATATTTCCTCCCATGACTCCCAAGCACCACCCTCAATCTGAATGATAATATTCCAATAAACTTACTTTGACAAATACAAGATAATAGTAGACTTGCATAGCTCATCAAGATCGTCCCAAGCATCTACATCAAACTCTTCAAGCTTTATCCCTTTAGTCTTCAATGGTCTAATATTCTTATTTTGAACCAAAACTTGCCATATCCAGGACTTTCAATAGTTTAAGTCATTGCCATCCAACTTGTTTATGTTGAAAATGGCATTATCCCAAAAGTACTTGAAGCAGGTGCCATTATGATGCAAAACAAAGAGTGAATGGGATGCTGTAATAATAGTAAATTAGTCTCAAAAATTAGCCCAAAATTTAAGACAAGAGGTAGAGTGCAATACAATGTATGGTTGTCCATAAAATAAATGTAGTATAAAAATGCTCAAACTAAGTGTCTACTCTCAACAAGCTAACTCAAAACTAAATTTTAGCATTGCTATCCATAAAACTATAGTAAAAGAGTATATAGTTGTGGAAAAAAGACCAAAATATAAAGCTTGCATAGCCAAGGAAGTTTGGGAAGTAACTGAGTTGAAAATGTTACTATCAATATACAAGAATGAGCGTAAACCTCCAGGTATCACAAGTACTTTCGAAGAACCAAAGCATATCGGGTGCATAGATGCATCCCAACCAATAAGGTGACCATATAGATAAATTGACTCTGCATAGGGGATCTCTCAAAGCAACAGGGAGATCCACCAACACATTATCAAACTCATTGCATATGAATAGTTAAACTCACATGTATAAACATATCATGTATCCACCATTGAAAACCCACCCGATAGGAGAAAGTATTGGGGTATCAAATCAAATCAAAATCATGCCACATTTATCAATGTCTGCAAACATAGTGTATACATTAACCAATGAGCATGTAAGAGTCCCCCACTAACTCAAGTGTCCAAGTTCTACAAATAAAATGCCAAAAGTGCTCCCATTAGAAAGTTGGTTGAGAGGTATACTTGCAAGTGTAGAAGGGATGTAAATATTCAACAAACTTTTGGATAGACCAAACCTACCATGAAATAGGGACCGCTTGGTGGAACTTTTCAAGGAAACATCGCATCTAATAGCAGCCCTAAATCCCTAACATATCCACTTTTTAATGAACAAGGCCAAAAGGAAATTTCAAGGCAATAGTCAACCTCAAAGTGGAGAGTAAACAACCTAAAAATAGGATAAGAAATGAGTAAGATATGCTTTAGCCCCATGTGGACATAAATTTATTCCTATGGATCTTTCCAAAGAGTGCAAGGATAAGGCTTATGTTTCAAATCTGGGGAAAAGTATACTTTTGATCGTGCCAATAAGTCTATACACAAGAAGGCTAAAGTGAATAGCATGTTTATCATTGAAGAGTTAGGTGATGAAGATGAGAATCCAACTAGGATCAGCAATGATGAAAGTGAGGATTATGATTACAATAGTAAGAAAGACCAATTTTATGATCCTCAAGAAGGTTTTCCTTTTTATCCAAGTGGCCACATATCTTTTGATCTAGGTAGACAAGTGAATAGTGAGCCATTGTTTACTGTCACTTTAGCCTATTCAATATCTATGGGTGCATGGATAGATTCTAGGATCCCATGCACACAATGTATTGAAGGAAACATCCATGGAAAGACTATGTATATTTTGATGGACAATGGTAATGCACATAGTTTTGTTAATAATAAAGCAAATAGAATTATTGCATTGTCTTTGCATTGAATTACAGTCCATAAAGGTTCAACTAGCTAGAAAATTAGCACCCAAATGTGGTCTAAAGTCCCCCTACACTAAACTCAAAATCATGAAGCAGATGTGGACTTGATTACTTTAGAGATGGGCCCTATTGATACGGAATTGGATTGTGATTGGCTAATGCAATTAGGAAGAACTACTATGGATTTTTCCCAACTATACATGCAGGGGACAACTCATTCATTTGGAGATACGGAATTGGATTGTGATTGGCTAATGCAATTAGGAAGGACTACTATGGATTTTTCCCAACTATACATGGAGGGGACAACTCATTCATTTGGAGGGAATCCATAACAAATCAAGTTTTTGGCTCATTATCACCAAGTAGCTCAAAAAGAGACTTAAACACTCACATATATTTGTTTTGCATCTTAATAAAGAGGTAGTAGATTGGTCCAAGAAATTGGTAAATCATTCAACATTCAAAGCTCTTCTACAAAAGTATAGAGATTTGTTCAATAGGTCACCTTACAAACTTTCTAAATGTGAATGTGAAGAAGTTGCTAGAAAATCAAAGATTTGTTAAAGATGGAATTTATTGAGCCTTGTTCTTCATCTTATGCATCTCCAATTTTGTTGGTCAAGAAGAAGGATGGTTCCTTTGGGATGTGTATTGATTGCAGGGACTCAACAAGATCATTGTCAAGAATAGGTATCCTATTCTTAGAGTTGATGATTTAGTTGCTGAGCTTAAGGGGGCAAAGTATTTTGCAAAGATAGAGCTAATGGAGCCCCAAGAGGAACACCAAGGAAAGGGGAATTCTCTTGCAAGAAAATCTATCTTGTAAAATCAACAAGCTTGTTTATCATGTTTCATATGATCACAATGAAGAAAAGAACACCAGGCACAACAAATATTCATGCAGCATCATGTAGATCTCCCACGGATTTGATAGAATCAACCATATTCTTCAATATCTTCATAAAATCCATCAATATCACAAAGAAAGCAAAGAAATACACCATCTTTGAATGAAAATACATCACATAGTATTCATCTTCAATATCTTCATAGTCTTCTCTCTCAATCTCTCATATACAATCACTCTGTTTGAGTAGAATTGGCTATCTCTGACTCTCTCTCTCTCTCTCCATCAATAATACATCATATCCTCACTACAATCTCTCAAAATCACTCTCAATAATCCTTCTTAGGTCGTGGATACCCCTCCCAAGAGGTATGTCTGATATGAAGAGTCACCAGAGCCACTACAGTGTCCTTTCATAGCTCACTACTGTCATTTCACTCTAGTCTTCACTTGAGTCTTCAACAGCTACTTCTTTCAGCTCTTTTGCACTTGTATTCACCTCTTTCCAAGGCTAGAAAACTTTCCCAAGCTACACTCTCATCCATCAGAACACATACAGAAGCATACAGAACAGTCTACAAAACAGTACCAAAACAGCTACAGTACAGAACAGAACAGAACAGAAACAGAAGACCTACAGAAGGTTACAGAAGGTCATCAAAACCACATAACTCATACTCAAACCATTCCATACTCTCACAAACCATTCAATAAGCTTTCACAATATCTCAATCTTCATCAATCAATACTCCATCCCTCCTTACAGAAGACAATTAGAACAAAACAGACCAAAACAGAACAAAACAGAAGGTATACATAACCAATCAAAACCTATCAGAACATCACAGAACCACATATCTCCACTGATAAACATCATGAACTTCCACAACACAATCAATATCATCCAAAACACTCTCAAACCACTTCTAAACCAATCAATCATCTCATAAAATCAACCATTCAGCTCTCAAAAACAACAAAAATCAGCCAAAAAACAAGTCATTTCAACACTCAACATATCCCCACACTTAATAAGGAAGCGTCCTCGCGACCCAGGAAAAAGGGAATACAAGTTCAGAGAAAAGCTCAACTTTGATCGTCAATATATCTTCAAAAAGAATCCATCCACCACGACCCCAACTTATAACCTATTTCTGATATAAAAATACAAAGAAAGGAAAACCCTTTATACATTAACACCGCTTGTCAAACTAGAAAATCACAACAAATTTGTAAAGGATATAAGAGTTTTCTTCTTCTTCATCAGCATCAGCTTCAACTCTACAACCACGACCTCATCACCACAATTCTCCAAAATGTAGCTCACACAAGAAATCCAATCCAATAGGAAACCACCATGCTCGTATTACATAAATGAACTCACAACACAAACACTACACACAACACAACCATCTGAATGACTCCTCCAAAAAGAGAGATTTTCATTTAAAAGCATCCACCATACATTGGAAAGGTATCAATGAAGATGATCCCTCTTGAAAGATTGATGATTTTGGAAACGATCCATAGACAAGGATTCATCTACAAAGGTTTTGGGAGGATTTTGAAAAAACTGAAGACAGCACATCCTTTCCAACATGACCAGGTATCTGCTAGGCAAACAAAGGGCATGAAAATACAATATATCCAGTTGCTGGGAATCAATGCTCACATTGACATTCATGCACAACTTTGGAATAGGCTTGGAATCATTATGAGAGTGCCTATGCATATACACCAAGTACCAAGCAAAGTGAGCAGTTAATCTCACTGAAGGATCTGCAGACTGTGAATACTGTTGAGCAAAATGAACATAGTTCTGATAAGCTTGACTGGCAGCTGTCCATTCTCCTGGAATTACTGGCCAATTGATCTGAGGTCCTGTAAGGGAATCATTCGAACTCCATCCCCTTCTTCTGGAAATCTGATTATCAAACCCGTCACAGTCACTAACCAACTGAGGTGGTTGAGATATAGAAGTGTTAAGAGAGGGTAGTGGAATAAGGAAAAGTGGATGAAGTGAGGGATAGGCAAAATCATAAAAGGAAGAATGATTTAAAGAAAAAGTGGCAGAAATTTGGAGGGAATCACTAAGGAAGGGTGTTAACTGATAAATAGGAAATGTGGAGGGTACATGAATGGATGGAGAAGGACAGGGTGGAGAAGGGGAAAATACTCTATCCTCAATAAAGGAACAGTATGTAAAAATGGGAATTTGAGGGAAAGCTGAAGGTTGGAAAAGAAGGGGTAAAATAGTGGTGGAATTAGATTGACAAAGGGAAAGATATAGATCATATCGGTGAGCCATTTGTTGGTAATAGAGGAGGGTAGGAACAGAAGGTCCTAAGAGAGACCGTCTATGATAGGCATCAAAGAAGGTAGCATCAAACGGATTATGTTTTGAAAGATAGGCTAAGAGATCCATCCTCAGTTGATTAGTACTCTGGGCAGAGGTAGGAGCTGTGTTTTGTCGTTGATTCAGAACCACAGAATCAATCATAGGATGCCAGGAATTAGCATGACAATCAGCCACTTTGGAGGAGTAACTCTGAAACATGTCAACTATGCGCAACTCCAAATGGTTGACATAAAAAATAGCTTGTAGAACCACATCCCCCACATACCATGCCATATCCACCTCATCTGGAATTAACAAGTCTCCTCGTAGATACATGTATGACATCAACATGGTATCTGGCATGACAGAATCTTCAAACACCATCCTGACCACCTCTGTCAGCAACTCAGCAGACCAAGCCCCACTCCATCCATCCTCTGGAAGAGGTAAATCCATCGTGGAAAGCTTCATGTAGAAGACCATCTTTTGTAAGTGGTAGTGGACAAAGAAAGAATGGTCTGGTGGAACATATTCTTGAAACTGCTTAAATGTAGACCATAACAAGTCCATTCTGGATTGCAATCTTTCCACTTTATCTTGAAAGAGAGGACACAAAGTAGCATGTCTCTGAAGAGCAGCCAAGTCCTGCGGTGAAAGAGAAGGGATCAAGGGAACATTAGGGCTTGAAGGAATAGATTTGATCTTGCAACTGCTTGATTTGGGAGGCTTGGGATGCCACTGTGTCATCTAAGAGAGCTTGGAACTCCTGCGCTTCTCTGGACATCCTCTCCTTCTCCTCTGAAAGGCTAGTAACCTGGGATTGAACCTCTAGTAACTGGAGCTTCAAAGAAGAGATCTCATCGCTTTGGGTGGCAACCAATTGGGTTTGTTGTTCCATCTGTTTAAACAAATCTGCTAGGGTATCCTTAGCAGAAGCTAACTCGGATGTTGCCTTATGCAACTGGTCCTTAGACTGCATGAGCTCTTCATAAAAAGACGCCTACAGCTGTTGAACACAAGCTGTCACTGACAATTCAATGGAACTTTGAATATCTTTACAGAGGAAAGGAATTGCATCTCCCGAGACGAGACTATTCAGTGAGGGAACTGATATGTCCAATGATCCTTCGCGATGTGCTCTGAACAGGTTATTACAAGTGAGATACCTAGGGAGATCACTGCCAGAGGTAGCAGGAATGGGCACTGAAGGAAGTACTGAAGGAGCTTTATCCGTGACTCGCTTCAAGCATTTGCACTGGATGACCAAGGGAGGCGGAGAATCATCATCCTCTATGTCAATGGGTTCTGACTCATCTGAAGGTGGAGGAGGAGGTACTGGATCTGATGGAGGTGGTGGAGGCACAGTCTTCTGTAAACTTGAATAGGTCAAGAAGGCAGACAAATATGATCCATATGTGACATTGGTAACATTACCCCTCGTGACTTTGACGAAATGTTGAACCATTTTAGTGAGGAGGTAAGTGCTCCAATCAATAGCAACTCCTTTCAACACCATCCTGGAAGCTGTGAAAAGCTCTTTGGACAAGTACTGGGATGGCGTTTTGGCAGGCATAAACCTGTCCTAGAGAAACTGACAGACCATCTTCCATACGGGATCAGTGATCATGGAAAAGGAAACTCCTGAAGAGTTGATCACCTTCTTAACATCCAGCATTTCCCTTGGCTGCTTTTGCAACAGCTTCAGAATCTCTTCATTAGAGAAAAGCTGACGAGTGGTAACAAAAGGTTCACCTTTGGAGGGAAGAGACAGAGCCTTCCCTAGGCCTCGAGGTGTCAAAGTCATAGAAATTCCCTGGACTAGTCCTGTCTTCTTGCTGTAGGAGGCCAGAAACTCATCACATAACGACGGATCCTCGGGAAGCAATGGAAAAGAAGTAGCCACAAAAGCAGCGAGTCCCGCCTTCGTGAGAGGCTCAAAAGTAAGTAGGGAAGAGTAATCCCTACTAACTAATGGGACGTACTGGATAGGGGGAGGAGCGTGAGAAGGTGCCATGCAGATGGTTACACACACACCACAAACACAGATAATCAAGGAGAATGCCTGCAAAGCAACAGACAAAAAACCAAGGATAAGAGAACAACCAAAACAATAAAACGTGACTCGATCTACTAACCCCAAGCAAACCACAGCCTAGAAAAAATTCGACATGGCCTCGAGACATATGCGACCGAAAGCTTCATGCTATGCATCAGACAAACACCCAGAACCCCGTATCAGGAAATAAAAGAAAAAACTACACACCGTACCCTTAACCGTATCAAAGACAGTAAACCAAAACATCACCACATCCGACACATATCAAGACTACATCGTTGATAAACCTTTGTGTGACCATGGAAATAACGCTAATGACTGCGCATATCCATTCCATGAAACTGGTTCGTTAAAAATGGGAATTAAGTGCAGTGAGGGGGAATTAATTTAATGAAGGATTTATTTTAAGAAATTATTAAGAATGGGTGAATTTTTATTAAGTGATAAACCTTAGCAAGAAAACGGCGGTTCTTTCTTATAAATTTAATTACCAATTATTAGGTGAAAACAGTGCTTTAATTCGAATCCCGGACTGCGACACCCAGACTGGGTCTCTAAATGCAAGTTCATTGATTACACATTAAAGTGATGTGGAGCGCTTTTTTGCCAGCGCGTGCTCTTGTGACGGCTGGTTCATTTTAATTAAAAATTAAAGTGCCTCTGTAGCGCACGTAGCGCGTACAAAGTGAACGGAGGGTTTATTTTAATTAAAAAATATGGTGTGTTTAGCGCGAATGCGCGTGGAAACTGTGGGTGAATAAATAGGGCATTTTAACAATTAAGTTGTGATTAAGGGGGAAATGAAAATAAATAAAGCACATAAAATAAATACCTGGAAGGGGTGTGTATGTAATGGCCTAAATGCGCACGGAAGAGTTTCCCAAAAGGAGTGAATCCAGTAAAAGAAAAGAAAAGACCACTGACGAAACAACAAAGACAACACCTTAGTGGGTTTGTTGATTGTTGTTATTTTTTAGTATTGTATGATGAGTTATTAGTATGCTTTGTGTTTGTGTTTTTTTTTGTGTTTTTTTTTAAATTAGGTGTAGTATTTTTTGTTTGTCTTTTTTCAAGTGGTTAGGAAGATATTTGAGGGGTTATATGTGTGGTGGTTGGAGTTATGTGTGGTTGGCTGGATGTGTTTTTTAATAAATTGTATGTGGTGGTGTACTTATTTTATTGTTTACTTTCAAAAGGAAGAATAATTAAAAATGGATATGGGATGAAGAAAAAAGAAAATTTCAGCCAGTTAGGAAATATCCACATTTTAGGGTATGAAAATAAGATGGAGATGTTTAGGGTGAAGTGGTGTGTGTTGGTCGTCTCTTTTTTTTTCATGGTGTTGTGTTTTTCTTTTGTGTGTTTTTTTTTTAAATAGGGGTTCCATGTATGAAAATATTTTAAAGTGAAAAATGAAGGAAAAAAGGTCAAGGGGGGTGAGTGGATTTTTTAAGAATTTTTTAGAATTTTTTTGGGTATTTTTTACTAATTTTAAATGAATTTTTTACATTTGTTGGTAATTTTGGGATAAATTGGGAAATATAAAATTTTCAGAAATTTTGGGGGTGGAAATTTCAAGCTGACAAATTTCTAAAAATTTGCAAAAAAGTGAAGGGAATTTTTAGAAATTTTTCTGAAATTTTATGAGGTGGAAATTAATTTATAAATTAATTAAATCAGTTAAATCAAGAAAATCAGCTTAGTTTGGTAAGTGAGGTCAAATTAAGTCAGCTAAGTCTTGGTAGTCTGTGTAAATTATGTAAGTCAGATTAAATCAAGTCAAGTTAATCAAATGAAACTAGGTTAGTCTCTGTTAAGGCAAATAAGTAAATTAAAGGAAGTTAGTGGAGACTAACTTAAATGGGGTTAGTGTAACTAAGCTAGGGGTAGATGACTAGGTTAGGGGTAGTTTAACCTAACTAGGGTTAGTTGGGTAGGTTAGGGTTAGTCTAACCTAACTAGGATTAGTTAGGTAGGTTAGGGTTAGTCTAACCTAACTAGGGTTAGTTAGGTAGGTTAGGGTTAGTGAACTAAGTTAGGGTTAGACTAACTTAAGTAAGGTTAGTTTGACTAATTAGGTTAATGATCTTAATTCAAGTTAGTTGAACTAACCTGAGGCTTAGTTAGGAGGAGGAGGGAGAGGGGGGTGGCAGCACGGCCAGCGGGAGAGGTGGCAAGGAGGGCCGGGCGGCGGCGACGGCGACGTCAGGCTAGGCAGCGAGGACGAAAGGGCGGCGGCAAGGGCCAGCAAACTGGCGTCCCGACACTGTCGGCGACGGCGCACAACTCCAGGGTGGGGCGGCAACTGCGGGGCCAAGCATGGGCGGCATTGGAGCCAGCGACGGCAGCGACTTCGGGGCCAGGCGTGGGCGGCGTTGGAGCCAGCGACGGGCTGGCGAAGGCGGAGCAGGCGGCCAGGGGAGGGAGTACGAGGCAGGAGGGAGAGGAAGGAGGGGAAGGAGAGGGAAGGAAGGAGGAGAAAAGGCGGTGGGAGGCGCTGCGTAGAGGGAGGAGGAAAGAGGAGCACGATGGGGGAAGGAGGGGCGATGGAGGGTGGAGGCAGGAGGTGGAGGGAGGAGGAAGAAGGCACAGAGGAGGCGGGGGGAGGCGGTGCCTGGAGGGAGGAGGGGAGGAAGAAGAAAGGGAGGAAGCGATGGAGGAGGCGGTGGGAGCAGAAGAGGGCGGGATGGAGGAAGAAGGGAGGTAGAGGGAGGAGGCAAAAGGAATGAGCAGGGGGGAGAGATGGAGGGGAGAGTCGGGGAGAGAGAAAGAGGGGAGATGAAGAAGAAGAGAGAGAGAGAGAAAAGAGACAGAGAGGGGGATGGTGGTTGAGATTCGGGGGGGGAGAGGGTGTCTGTTGGGGGGATGGGTGGGGTAAAATAATTTTTTAAAAAAATAAGGTAATTAAGTAATTAAAAGAAAAAAAAAGAGGGAAAGGTGAGACGCCCCTATCCCGCGCGCATGCGCGGGGCGGGGGTAAAAAAATTTGCGGTGACGGGAGGGAAAGGGCGCCTGGATACAGGGACTGAGCACGCGGACACAACAAGGGCTCGTTAAAATGCGTAAAATCGAAAACTGGCGCGTTCACGCGCGGGATGGAGCGCGTAAAAACTCATAAAAATAAAGAAAATTTAATAACTCCCAATCCGGATGTCAAAACGAAATGATGTAAAACTAAAAAGTGGACAGGACGACTGGAGGAAGACAGGAAAAATATGCAACGGAGGTTCCGGGAGGGTTGAAGGGCGGTCACGTGCTAAAAACACAAAAAACGAACCAAAAGACGCAATTAAAAATTAAAATCGGGAGATTCATGCATCGGAACGAGGTGCAGGAAAAAGGGAAAATGTGCAGAAAACGTGCCCAACAATTCGATCACATCAAAACATAGTTCCGACTGAGATAAGACGCGTTCACGTGGGAAAAACCCAAAAAACAAACTCGGAAATGGGATCGAAAACTAATACTGGACGAACCGTGCGCCGGAATGACATGTAGTAAGAAGGAAAAATGTCCGCAAGAAGGAGTGGCACAAGGTTATCACGTTAAACTGTAGTTCCGATGGAAATAGGAGGGGTTCACATGAGAAAAACACCAAACATACACCCAAAAACTCATTGAAAAATTAATAATAATAAATTCGAAAGGCGAAAGAGGGGGGGAGAAAAAGGAAAAAAGGCGGGGGAAGATACGAAGGACACGGCTCTCAAATCAAATTGGAATTCCGATGCAAACAAGGCAGGTTCACATGGAAAAATGTCAAAAAGACGCACGAAAAAGTCTTAAAAAATCGAAATTTTAATATTGGACAAACCATGTATCGAAATGACTCAGAGTAAAAAGGAAAAATGTCAGGGGAAAAGTGGTTGGCAGGGCTATGATGTCAGATCATGGTTTCGAAGCAAGAAAAGCGCGTTCACATGGAAAACCGGTTAATTTACGCAAAATGCTTTAAAAATTAATAACTCGAAAACCGTGCACCGGAACAAGGGTAGATAAAAAGGAAAAATGGTCAGTTCAAAGGGAGGAACAGGGCTATAAGGTTGGATTTGGACTTCGGTGAACATAGGGTGCATTCACATGGCAGGACCTCAAAAGCAGGGAATGAAGGAAAACTGCAAGGGAACAGCCCCAAGGGTGGGTGGAACATGAACGAATGGGTGGGAAGGGCCCCCATCAGGGTAACAGCAAGTCATGGCATACATGCATGAGCAGGTTGAGACATATGCAGAAGGGTATGCAATGTAGACGCGCAGGGACGCGTCCCCACTCGTAAGACCTTAATGGATAGGGTTAACCAAGCAACAGGGACCTAGGACCATGCCACAGACCATCCACTAATGTCCCCACACTTAAAACATGAACGTCGCGGAGAAACAAAAGTTGTAGGGTTAGAAAACTTGGCCCATGTTGTTGAGGATCACGGTTGATTGTCGATGGCACATCCGGTGTCGTTGTCGGCTGCTGGAGGTACCAAGGCACCTTTACAGCACACGTCCTTCATGGCAGGGACCACGCAGCAGCACCTAGGGAGGTGGCTGATGGAAGGAATCGCAGGAAATTAGTTGTCGATAATGAGGGATACTACACTCAACTCACAGTCACTCAAATGAAATGAAAGAATTGTCACTCGCCTCATAACTAATATCACTCGAGGAAAAAGGATTGAAACCCATATCTCATACCCGGTTTAGAAATCAACAGGGGAATGGTGCAGAAGGAGTATGCCAAGGTGCACAGTTGATGGTGCATTAGTGCGTCCAACCCGTCTGGCATAAGTGCAAGGAGGAAGGCAAGGGAGCCTTACAGTGCAGTGTACAGAATAGGGTGACGTGTCCTGTGATGACAATAGAGACCCATCCCGTGGGTGCATAGGAAAACGGGAACATACCTAACTCCAAGTGTCGTAATGTCCCTCAATCTCACCTCTCGGTAATTGATTGAAGAAACTCCAGTCACACTCAGCCCACCCTCTGTCTCACGCTCTGTGGATAGTTACAGGAGGGCAACCTTGTCCTGAAACCCGTTGATGTAATCCTCACGGTCACTTGTGCAAAGGTTGTATGCATTGTGCGCATTTGATGGTGCAACGGTGCATCCCGCCCTGTGCCGCCATACGATGCGAGAAGGAAGGCCAGGGAGCCTTATGGTGCAGTGCACAGAAACAAATTGTGCTTTGTGCATTGAGAGGCCCATCCCATGCGTGCAACACTTCATTCACACTTCTCACCTCTCATTTGATTTGAAGGGAAAAGACTGGTCACTCGGCCCACCCTCTGTCTCACTCTCTGTGGATAGTTACAGAGGGCAACCCATACTCACGTCCCCATCCGGTTAGGATGAAAGCTCACGTCACTTGATTGTTTGTCGATGAAGATCTCGTCATCAATTGTTGAAGAGGCGTACCCAGGGAGGTAGCCATCAAATCGAACATTGAGTTGGATAGAACATGGCATCTGCTAGAGGACAGTTAGACACTCTGCAGAGAGACCCAGGACACAGCATACCAAGGGAGGCAGCTTCGGAATTGGATCCTGGAAATTTCAAGTGATGAATCCACTTTCTAGACTGCTGGGTGTTACCACCTTTTCCACAGCCAGCTTCTCGCCCAAGGGTGTGTGCCACCTTTTCTTGGAACGAGGCCTACTATGACAGGGAATTGCTTCCTTTTCTCTCATAACAGATTTGTTTTTCTTTTTTTTTTCTTTTTTTTTTAAATATTTTTTTGTTTGTTTTCCCCTATTCCCGAGGGTGTTTCCACCTTTTCTCGAAGAATAGGTCGGCATGACAGGGACTTAAGTCCTTTTCTCCCATGACCGATATGTTTTCCTTTTTTTTCTTTTTTTTCTTTTTTTTGTTTTTTTGTTTTTTTTTTTCTCTTCGAATTGAGCAAGGGAATGGTAGAAATACCATTTTTCAGAACCAACCTCGCCACTGCCGCCGCTGGTGGAAAATAGAGGATAAGAGATCAAGGCTGGAAGGTGGAGATGAGGGGACAGAGAGTTGCGTCCATCTCATCAGGAGTGACTGAAGAATGACTATCAGAAGTAGCATCATAAGAAGTACAGTGCCGCGCCAACGAGGGAAAGGATCAAGTGACCGTAATTGTCAAGATCCCCAAGGAGGGAAGTACTTCTTCAGGCGATATCCATTGATCAGAAAGGGATCATCAAAGGCATCAACGGTCTGCACTTGGACAGAGCCATTAGGATTGACGGCAAGTACCTTATAGGGGCCCATCCACCGCTGTTGGAGCTTGCCAGGAAACTTGCCAAATCATGAATCATAGGCTAGGACCAAATCACCTTCTTTGAACTCCTTGTGCTTGATGAAGCTGTCATGGTAAGCCTTACGTCGAGCTTACGTGGCTTCCATGCACTGTAGAGCCATCCTGCGAATTTCATCCAAACATTCCAGGTGCAGGAGATGGCGTTGCAGTGAATCATCGTCCCCCAAACGCTCTTTGATAGCCACTCTCAAAGAGGGTAATTCCAGTTCAACAGGGAAAACAGCTTCTGTACCATACACCAGCTAGAAGGGTGTCTGTCCTGTTGCTGCTTTATGAGAGGTTCTGTACGCCCAGAGGGCCTCTGTAAGTCGATCATCCCAATCAAGACGATGTGCGGCAATTGTTCTTGTCAAAATCGAGTAGAGGATGCGATTCGTGACTTCGACTTGGCCGTTGGCTCTGGGGTAATAAGGAGTGGACTTGCGATGGCGGATCTTATACAACTCTGTCAACTCTTCCATGACTTTGTTAAGGAAATGAGTGCCTCTGTCACTTACCAACTCTAAGGGACTGCCAAAACGGGTGATGATATTCTCGTACATAAACAAGGCCACGCTGTTACCATCGTCCCGCTTTAGGGCTTTAGCCTCACACCACTTTGTGACATAATCTGTACATACGAGGATGTATCGGTTCTGTTTCCTTCTAGTAGGAGGATCGATTGGACCTATGAAGTCGATGCCCCACTTCTCAAACGGCTTCAGGGGAAGGATAGGTTGCAGTGGCATGGCACTTGTCTTGGTGGGTTTCCCCATTCTCTGACAAGCATCACATCTTTTACAGTAATCATAGGAATCCTTGTGAATGGTAAGCCACTAGTATCCTGCTAGCAGAGCCTTCCTGGCTGTGGCTTCTCCTGCAAAGTGGCCTCCACATGGCTCGTCATGGCAAGCCTTCAGAACAATCCCAATCTCATCTCCTGCAACACATCTTCTGAGTACTTCATCTTTGCCTTTCTTGTACAGTGCACCACCTAGCAGGGTGTAGGGGGATGATTCTAACATAAGCTTCTTCCTTTCCCGACTAGAGATACCAGGAGGATACTGTTGGGTTGCCAACAGATTGGCAATGTCTGCATACCAAGGAGTTATAGTTTCTATCAAGAATAGGGAAGCATCAGGGAGGTCTGGATCATCTTGCTCCTCATCTACAGTTTGTGGGATACGCAACAGATGATCAGCCAAAACATGGGAACGACTAGGCTTAGTAATCACCTCAAAGTCAAACTCCTGGAATAGAAGGAGCCATCTCATCATTCGTCCTTTCACATCTGCTTTGTTCATCAGGAAGGACAGGGCCTCATGATCCACATAAAATTTAAAGTGGGTGGACAGGAGGTAATGGCGAAACTTCTCTAGGGCAAACACCATTGCCAAGCACTCCAGCTCTGTCACTGTATAGTTCCGTTCCCTATCAGTGACTTTTCGGCTTGCATAATAGATGGGTTGATCCAGCTTTGAGGAGCCCTTTTGGCAGAGGACTGCGCCTAAGCCTTCAATTGATGCATCGGTGTGTACATGGAACTCTTTCGTCCAATCAAGAGGTTGTAGAATGGGTGCCTCAATCAGACACTACTTCAGAGTGTTGAAGGCTTTGTCACATTCTTCAGTCCAAGTAAATTTTGCATCTTTCCTCAGAAGCTTGTGCAAGGAGGTTGCCTTTGTTGCGAAATGGGCTATGAACCTTCTATAGTAACCCACATGGCCTAGGAATCCCCTCAGCTGTTTGAGGTTGGTGGGTGCTGTCAGAGCTGCGATCTTTTCGATCTTTGCAGGGTCTGTTGATATCCCTTGTGCAGAGACAATGTGGTCCAATAGAACTCCAGAAGAGACCCCAAATATACATTTGTCGGGGTTGAGGGAAATCCCATACTCTCGGCATCGGTCACAAAGCATTGTTCCAAATGTCCCCAGTGTTCACTGATCAAACTATAGACACAGAAGTCATCCAAATATACCTCGATAAAGTCATGCAGATGATTCTGAAATGCAGCCATCATGACTCGTTGGAAAGTAGCAGGGGCATTGCAGAGCCCAAATGGCATCACTCGGTAAGCGTAGGTTCCCCATTCTGTGGTGAAGGTTGTTTTGGATTGGTCTTCTTCTGCGATTTGGACTTGGTTGTATCCGCTGAATCCATCCAGAAGGGAATAAAGCTCATGTCCTGCCACTGTGTCCAACAGTTGGTCTGTGAAAGGGATAGGAAAGTGATCCTTCTTCGTCTTGGAATTAAGCTTTCGGAAATCCACACATATGCGCAATTTGCCATTCTTCTTGGGTACAACCACGATGGGTGAAACCCATTCACTATTTGCCACTGGATAGATGAACTCAGCTTCTAGAAGCTTGAGCAGCTCCGCTTTCACCAATGTGGAATAATTCGGGTTCATTCGCCTCTGTCATTGCCGTATTGGCTTGGCATCAGGCTCCAAGTCAATATGATGTTGACATATTGTGGGATCAATCCCCTTTAGGTCTTTGTAAGACCATGCAAACACGTCCAAATTTTCTTTCAACAAGTTGTGCAAGGTTGACAACTCCTCTTCTGGGAGACTGCTACCCACCTTCAAGTGGCGTTCATTGCCTTCTGCATCCACAAAAGTTAACTGCCTTTCACCTTCTACTTCACGGATGAAGGTCCCGCGGACTGCTTCTGGATACAGATCCGACTCCTTCAAGGAAGTGGTGTCCTCATCTGATGTCCCACTAGACCCAACTTCTTCTTTTGATGGAGACTTAATTTGCTCCTTGAGATGTTGGAATGGGATTAGAGCCGTTTCAGGTTTGGTTTCAAGATTAATTACCTCTTGGCTTGAAGACTCATCTTCTGATGACACATCCAGGAACGTCACATAACAGGGACCCTCTGATGCCTGTTGGGTTTGTGGGACTGGTGCTTGTTGGCACGGTGCATCATCATCATCTTTCTTTGGCAAGGATGGGTTAGGACGGCATGAGCCACTGCTGAAAGACGGCTTGTTCTTCTTAATCCATTTCTTATAAAGATTTTGCATACGAGAAGATCCATTTATCAGACCAAATGGTACCATTGCCATTCTGTCCCATAGCATGAGCTCATCTGCTTCTGATGCTTCTGGAACTTCTTCTCCAAATGTATCCTCTTTGGGTGGAATAGACTCTTCTAGCTCACTTTCATAACCTTCTTCGTCCATATCATATTCATCCTCTTCTATCTCTGTCTCTGCTTCTGTCTCTGCTTCTGTCTCTGTAGGAGCTCTGTAACAGAAATGCAGATTCTCTGTTTCCTCTTCTGCCTCTGTCTCTGTCTCTGTTATGGCCATGTAACAGGGAGAGCAGTACATCCATCCTTCTATCTCACTGTTAGAAGTGATTTCGGAAATCGTTCCTAGTTCAGGCAGGAAGTATTCACCCATTGATAATGGCTTTGCATCTTTTGGAAGTCGGCTTATAGTATCCACTGTTAAGGAACGTGCCACTGTTTTCTTGGAAAGGATCTGTTTGACAGCATCTTTGTCTGTTGATGTTCCATCTATAGCCTCATTAGGGGAGTCAAAAGATAATTCCAAGGAGGTGGATCCATGTCCTTTTTGAGAACCATACAGTTTCAGCACCACTTTGTTGGGTCCTCTACCCAAGGTCAAGGTTCCTTTGAACCAATCCGTCCTTGCTCGGCGGGCTTCAAAAAGCCATGGTCTGCCCAGTAACAGAGGGTAGGATGTACCATAAGAGTTTGCCTTCACCACCAGATAGGTTAGCTAATAATCTTTTCCAGCCATTGTAGTCTTCACATATGGGAGAATGCCCAAAGGCTTGATTCTACTCTGATCCGCTAGTCTGATAAGCCATTGGGTGGGTTGCACACCTTGTAGGCCTAGATCCTTCATTGTCACATCCATCATAATGTTCACTGATGATCCTCCATCAATCAGTCCATTTGCAATGAAGCAGTCTTCTATCCACACGCCAGTCTCTAGAGTACCCGGATCTAGGAAGGCGTTAGCCACATCCACTTCTTTGATAGGCTCTGGAGCTTTGTTGGACTTTGTCGCTGTTGAGGGAGCAATCCTTAAACCACGTCTTCTTGTCAGTATACTTTTGAACCTTTTCCGGTAACTGGGAGACAATATCAATAATTGTCGAAATGTGAGGTTTGGTTTAAAGGTATCTAGATCTCTAACCACATCGTATTCCTTAATAGGATCCACTGGCTTCTCTAATCGGTTAGGGAATGGGGCAACACCCATTTTCATTTTCCCTCTTTCTTCCAACAGGGGAATCATGGGAACTTCTTCTGCCACTTGTGGCACTTCCTCCTCTCCTGTCTCCTGGACCTCTGGTCCTGTCTCTGGAACTGTCTCTGTAACTCTCTGTGGCACTGTACTGCTCTGTACGGCACTGTCAAGCTCTATTCTGTTCTGTTCTTCTCATGGAAGATTGAACTTCACTGTTCTGGAAGGAGGATTATTTTCTTTCTGGATAGGTTGTTCCTTCTGCTTTGCACGACTGATGGCAGCAACTTCCAATTCCACTAAATTGGAGGTAGGCTCTTGGGCCTTGACCAGACTATCCGTAGCACTGTTTTTCACTGGGGCTGGGCTTGGACAGTCTTTTGCAGTGTGGCCTTCTCCTTTGCATCGACTGCATAAGGGCTTGTAATCCACTGACCTTTTGGGATTTGGACAATTTGGTGAAATGTGTCCCTTTTCTCCGCATCTGTAACACTCCACTTCTGTCCTCTGACCACCGCCAGACTGTCTTCCTGTGTAACTTTGGGAAGGAGATCTTCTGGGTTCAAAATTAGGACCAAACTCTCTAGGCTTGGATCCAATATCCTATGTTGTCATTTTGGATTCCAGCAAGTTAAATCTTGCGTCTTCTTCCTTCCTTCTCCTATCATGCATCTCCTTCAGAGAGCAAATGTCCTCTATATGGTTCTTCCGCAAACAGTAGGAATAGAAAGCTCCAGGGATGGTTGGTTTGCATGTACATTCGGTGGCTAAATGGCCTGCCTGATGACACTTACCACACCAAGTATTTGACCGCATCACATCTCTTCCTGCTCCTACAACGTTGGATATGCTAGCGGTGTTCACTTTCAGTGTCTGTAGCTGCTCTGTAATCACATCCATCAACTCCTTTTTTATATTTGCAACTGAGTTGGATAAGTAGTCCTTCAAGCTTTCTCCTCCTGAGGCACTGGCAGGAGGGTTTTGAGGAGTCTCTGTAATCACTGCATAAACCGGTTGGGCTGTACAGAGGGGTCTCTGTTCTGGTTCTGATTCAGAGCTCATGTTTGAACTATGGGCTGTTGGCTCCAGTTAGCAGGGTTCCACTGTTGCTGCTGATTTGGCATTGAGGAAATTGGTTGGGACCATTGTTGTTGTGGTTGAACCATCATTTGAGGCATGGATTGTGGCCACTGTGGATTTGGTGCACTGTACTGTGATACTGGGGGCATCTGTTGGTAAGGGTAGGGGACAGTCCCTGGGACTGCATTTGGTGAGTACATCATTCCTGGCATTAGAGGAGGTAGGACTCCTCTTCCTGGATTCATCGCTAATCTAGCTTCCACTTCATCGTACAGTCTTGCACCTTCTGTTGCAGCTTGCAGTGTGGCTGGTCTTTGCAGCTCCACAAACTTACGGACTTCTGGTTGTAATCCTCTGAGAAACACCCCCTTCTGAATGCCATCATCTAGATTATGGTTAGTCCATCTCTTCAGGATGGATTCCATTCGTGAGACATAAGCTTCTACTCTTTCTCCAAAGGACTGACTTAGGTTCATAAATTCCTCTCGCATCCGCTCTTCAAAACCTTCACGCCCGAATTTAGTGAGGAAGGCCAACTTTAGGTCGTCCCATGTGCCAAAAGTTCCTGCTGCTTGTCTCTCATACCACTGAAACGCCGAGCCCTTGAAAGTGGCGGGGAATATTGCTAACCAATGCTCAGGGGTTCTGGCATTGTTAGCCACACATGCTACCATAAACTCTGCTACATGAAGATCGGGGTCTTCATTGTACTCTCCCTTAAAAACTGGCAATGGAACTACATTCGATGGCCTGTCATCAATATTTCCAGGACGGATCTGGCTTGGAAGTGGACCTCCAGCAAAGGGCTTGGTGTGCCATTGGGACTTCTGCAAAGAGTTCCGCAAGGGCGTCAAGGGCGGCTTCTGCTGCAAGCTTGTTCTCGGCTCTGATTTTTTCTTTCTCTCTTCTCACGTACCTCTGGACTCGTTCTAACGCTTGCCTCTTTATTGCGTCATTCATCAGGGGGTTGGCTCCACTATGTTGTTAGTGCTCCACAGAGGGTTAACAAAAGGCTTCAGTCTCTGGAGGACTGTCTTGCCAACATTTCTTCTACTTCTTCCTTTTCAACGTCTCTGAATTCTGCTTTCATGCCACTGCACAGAGGAAGGTATTCGTTTCTGAAGGTGTCAAAATGCATACGTCTGAGAATTGTGGTGGTGCCATCATCATAGTAATGCCAACTTCTGATGGTTTCAACAGTGTATGTTGTGAAAAACACTCTGTCTACCAACTTCCAGTGGGTTGCTAATTGAACAAACAAAAGATTATCAGTACACCAAGCATCCCATGTATCTTGCTGTTGAGCATCCACGAACAAATTCCAACTCTTTTCCTTCTTGTCTTTGTGAACTTCCACAGCCCAAGACTCCTGAAGCTTCTTCACAATCTCCCACTTGATGTTGTCTGGAAACTCCTCAATGAATGCCAAATCTTCCATGGATGGTCATTCTCTCTGTTTCTGCTCTTCAGTTTATTCCTAAACAGTTTGCCACTAAGATGCAAGTTTCTGCTGCTTCAACAGGAAGAGGAAACTGTCCACCACATAGAGCATGCATCATGATGGTGATGTGTTTCCGCCATTTTGGGATGAAATTCTTGTGGAAAGTGGCTTTGATTATGAGGAATTCCAACTCTTCAGTGGAAGAAGGAACTTTACAAACATCCATTGAATTCTTCTCTTCTTGGCAATGCCATTTCCTTCATTTTCCACCTCTTCTGGTGCTTGTTGATGGCAAGTTTCCCCAGCTGCGCACCAAAAACATGGAGCCCCAAGAGGAACACCAAGGAAAGGGGAATTATCTTGCAAGAAAATCTATCTTGTAACATCAACAAGCTTGTTTATCATGTTTCATATGATCACAATGAAGAAAAGAACACCATGCACAACAAATCTTCATGCAGCATCATGTAGATCTCCCACGGATTTGATAGAATCAACCATATTCTTCAATATCTTCATAAAATCCATCAATATAACAAAGAAAGCAAATAAATACACCATCTTTGAATGGAAATACATCACGTAGTATTCATCTTCAATATCTTCATAGTCTTCTCTCTCAATCTCTCATATACAATCACTCTGTTTGAGTAGAATTGGCTATCTCTGACTCTCTCTCTCTCTCTCCATCAATAATACATCATATCCTCACTATAATCTCTCAAAATCACTCTCAATAATCCTTCTTAGGTCGTGGATACCCCTCCCAAGATGTATGTCTGATATGAAGAGTCACCAGAGCCATTACAGTGTCCTTTCATAGCTCACTACTGTCACTTCACTCTAGTCTTCACTTGAGTCTTCAGCAGCTACTTCTTTCAGCTCTTTTGCACTTGTATTCACCTCTTTCCAAGGCTAGAAAACTTTCCCAAGCTACACTCTCATCCATCAGAACACATACAGAAGCATACAGAACAGTCTACAGAACAGTACCAAAACAGCTACAGTACAAAACAGAACAGAACAGAAACAGAGGCTCTACAGAAGACCTACAGAAGGTTACAGAAGGTCATCAAAACCACATAACTCATACTCAAACAATTCCATACTCTTACAAACCATTCAATAAGCTTTCACAATATCTCAATCTTCATCAATCAATACTCCATCCCTCCTTACAGAAGACAATTAGAACAAAACAGACCAAAACAGAACAAAACAGAAGGTATACAGAACCAATCAGAACATCACAGAACCACATATCTCCACTGATAAACATCATGAACTTCCAAAACACAATCAATATCATCCAAAAAACTCTCAAACCACTTCTAAACCAATCAATCATCTCATAAAATCAACCATTCAGCTCTCAAAACCAACAAAAATCAACCAAAAAACAAGTCATTTCAACACTCAACACCTAATATCTGGTTACAATCATATTTGCATGAGAGAGGGTGATGAAATCAAGGAAACATTCAATAATGATCAAGGGTTCTATGATTTCTTAAGGAAGTCAACTTGGCAAGAGATGGACTGGCTATTACTCACAGGGATAGTCATGAAAATGAATGGAAAGATTTGAGTATGCGTGAACTATAAAAAGTTCAACGTAGCTACAAAGAGATACAACTACCTACTATCATACACTGAACACATGCTAGAGAAAGTGGCAGGAAAGAAATCCTATATTTTTTTGGATGGCTTCTCAAGCTATAACCAAGTTCAAGTCCATCTAGATGATAGGCACAAGATGGCATTTTCCACCGAGGGGTGTTTGCTTTCTTACATAGTCATGCCATTTGGGCTAACAATGTCCCTGCTACCTTCCAGCACCTCATGTGTGCCATCTTCAAGGACATGCTTAGAAAATGGTTAGAAGTATTTGTCGGGGGGATGACTTGTGTATTCATACCAACAACTAGAAGAGCACATAGAAAAGCTACAAATAGTCTTTGATTGATGTAGGCAATACGATCTCTTACTGAACCTCTTAAACTGCTAGTTTTTTATGAAGCACAATTGTAATTTAGGGCACATCGTGTCGAGAAATGTGATAGCCACAAACTCCTTAAAAGTCAGAGTAATTTTAGACCTTTCCCCTTCGATCAACTTCAAGGGATTTCAATGCTTCTTAGGCCACACATGGTACCTGGCAGTTTGTGCTAAACTATGTATTAATTGCTAAACCATTGTACAAACTATTAATAGTATTTGAGTGGATTGAAGAATATCAACAAGCCTATGAAAGGCTTAAACAGGATCTAACTTCAACTCCTATATTAAGAGCCCCAAATTGGTTCATTACCTTCCATGTGCACATTGATGTATCAGCGTTTGCCGTGGGGGTAGTGTTGCGCCAACCTAGTGAGTCTAACCCTAATTATCCAATGAGCTTTGTTGGTAACTCAAATGGAAATACACTATTCCACAACAAAGAGAAAATGTTTGGTCATGGTGTTTGTTGTAAAGAAGTTTAGACATTATCTTCTAGAGATACCATTTACCTTCTTCCTGGATCATCAAACATTGCTTTATCTTGTGAACAAATCCTGTGCAACAGCATGCATTGCTCAATGGTTACTTATGCTTTTGGAATTTGACTTCTCTATGGTAGTATGCAAAGGAAAAAAATACTATATGGCAAATCATATGTCCTTCATACCCTCAGCGTGGTTGGATAGGGCATCACTAATGACCTACCAAATGCATATCGTTTTAGAATGTCGAGTGATGAACTAGACTTGTTTAGAGTAGACCTCACATCATATTGGACGGATGATATAGTCCACATCCTAGGGAATGGATTGCCTAAACGATCCATAGAAAAAGCTATATTAAAGAGACTACTTTTGAAGATCCAACCCTATCAATTGATTATCGATTAATTATATCAATTACGATAGGATAAACTTTTAAGGAGATGTGTCTACAAACACGAAATGCACTATATGCTCATGGAAGAAGCACATAGTGATATTACTGATGGACATTTTGTCAAGATTGTGGGAGAGAAGGAAGGAGTCTCGCTTGAAGCTTTCTTGCTTGCACAATGGGGGAAGACACACAAGGGTGGAGGCTGAAAACAGTTTTCCTCTTCTTAGTTGTGTAAGCCAAATGAACTCTCTTACAAAGAAATAGAAGAACCCTGTATATATGGGTCTCAAAACCAAACTCAACTAACTAAGGTGGCATACTAACTGAGCCACAAACTAGAGTAGATAAGGATAGCTATCGTGTAGCTATTATTCAGGGGCGATGTACCAACCGCGTCTGCAACTAACACGTCAGTGACATAAATGCACAACGGTCACCCTGGCGTATCACGAGTGGAGCTCGATATGTCAACACTCCCCCTCGAGCTCAATCCCAATTCCTGCACACCAAGCAGGTCTCTGAACTTGCGCAGCTTCTCTGCGCCCAATGCCTTCGTGAATATGTCAGCTACCTGATCCTCTGTGCTGACATAAACTAGATCAATAAGACCTAGTAAAACCCTCTCTCGCACATAGTGATAATGCACCTCAATGTGCTTTGTTCTAGCATGATAGACTGGGTTATTTGCCAAGTGTATACTACTCATGTTGTCACAATAAATGACAACTGGCCCATCTGTGGACTGATGCATATCATAAAGTAGCTTATGCAACCAAGCTACCTCACATGCAGCCATTGCTGCACCCCTCTACTCAGCCTCTGTGCTCGACAAGGCAGCTGTAGGCTGTTTCTTGCTGCTCCAAGTGACTGCAGCACTCCCAAAAGAGAACACATATCCACTGGTAGATCGTCTATCAGAAATACTACCAGCCCAATCAGCATCAGTGTATCCATGCAACTGTATCTGAACCCCAGTCTCATAAAATAGTCCATACTGCAATGTGGACTTCACATACCTGAGTATGCGTCTAGCCGCATCCAAATGCGGTTTCCTTGGAGCCTGCATAAACTGACTTACCAATCCAACAGCATAGCTCAAATCTGGCCTGGTAATAGTCATATAAATCAAGCTTCCTACTATGCGTCTGTACATAGTAGGGTCTTCCAGAAGCTCACCTACATCTGTGCTCAGCTTCACATTCTGCTCCAAAGGAACTGAAATAGGCTTACAGCCTGTCATCCCATATTTGGACAGCATGTCCAATCCATACTGCCTCTGCAAGAGCTGTATCCCACTTGGTGATCTAATCACCTCAATGCCCAAGAAATAACACAGCTCTCCCAAATCCTTCATCTCAAACTTCTGCTTCAATAGCATTTTCACATGAAGGATATCTTCATCACTGTCACCTGTCATAATCAAATCATCAACATAAATGACAAGTAGCATAATACCTTTCTCTGTTTTTCTCACATAAAGTGAGAAATCTGCCTTGGAAATCTGAAACCCAATAGTGACAAGATACTGTCCTATCTTGTCAGACCATGCTCTAGGTGCTTGCTTCAAGCCATACAAGGCTTTCTTCAACCTGCAAACAAACTCAAGATGAACAGCATGCACATAACCTGGTGGCTGCTCCATATAGACCTCTTCTTGCAAATCACCATGCAAGAAGGCATTCTTTACATCCATCTGATGTAAAGACCATCCGTTTGATGCAGCCATAGCAATGACTGCTCTTACGGTTGCCATCCTTGCAACCGGACTGAATGTTTCTTCATAGTCAATGCCATATGTTTGTGCATACCCCTTGACCACTAATCTTGCCTTGTATCTGTTCACAGAACCATCTGCATTGTGCTTCACCTTATAAACCCACTTACAGCCAATTGCATTCTTACCTTTAGGCAAAGGTACCAATTCCCATGTAGCATTTGCTTCCAAGGCATCCATTTCTTCATCCATGGCATTCTCCCATTTTTCTTTTCCCATAGCTTGCTCAAAAGAAGTGGGTTCTAGTTCTTGTATCACCTTGACCATATATGCATAGTGAATGGCTGTAAATCCATCATATTTCAGCCTATCCACAGGATACCTAACTCTGGTAGACCTGCGCAGAGTGGGTTCACTCCCAGGTGCTCTCAAAACATCCCTGGTCTTCCTTACTCCAGGTGTAACAATAGAAGGAATACCCAACTCATCATCAATGCTCTGTTCTGAGCCACTGGATTCACCATCCACATAAGAGTGACTTGCATTCACATCAAACATGGGCTGATCAACCTTCTCTTTTCCTTTTCGTGATACCTGCATACCACTATTTGCACTGCCTTCAGAAGATTCTCCTGATCTCAATCTGCCTGTCCATGGCGAAGAATGTGAACCAATGCTAGAGGACGCTCCAGGTCCACTAATATTTTGTGACTGCTGCTGTGAATTCTGTGCAGCATTACCATTTTGTGCATCTACATCATCAATCACATTTACTGGTTTATACCAGCTACTCATCTCATCAAAAAAAAAAACCTCTCTGCTCACTGTAAACTTACGAGTAGAAGGGTTATAGCATCTATACCCTTTTTGCTGCAGAGAGTAACCAATAAAGATGCACTTCTCAGCTTTTGGATCCAACTTGGATCTCAACTCATCTGGCACATGTACATAGGCAATGCAACCAAAAAATTTCAAATGAGAAATATCTGGTTTCCTACCAATATACCTCTCCTCTGGAGTCATTCCATGTATTGCTGCAGTGGGAGTCCTGTTCATTATGTAGACTGCTGTAGCAACTGCTTCAGCCCAATAAAAATCTGGCGGGTCTTTTTCATTAAGCATGGCACGAGATACCTCTCCAATATGCCTGTTTTTTCTTTCTGCAATTCCATTTTGCTGTGGGGTATGACTGCATGAATATTGCTGCTTTATGCCATGCTCCTGCAGGAACCTTGCAAACTCATTTGAGAGGTACTCTCCCCCTCCATCTGACCTTAGGCATTTTACTTGCAGGCCTGTTTCTTTTTCAACCATAGCTTTAAGAGTTTTGAAATGCCCAAAAACTTCACTTTTCTTTTTCATAAAATACACCCAAACTTTTCTGCTGTAGTCATCAATAAAACTGACAAAATAATGACAGCCTCCAAGAGATGCAGCTTTAGTAGTCCACACATCAGAGTGGATTAATTCCAATGGCTTCTTACTCTCTTGAACATGTCTAGGAAATGGTTTCCTTGCCTGTTTTCCAAACTGACAGGCTTCACATACCTTATGCATTTCTGCAACCTTGAATTTCGGCAAACCTGCAACAATATTTTGGGCCTGCATTGATTTAAGTCGATGTACATTAACATGACCAATGCGTTTATGCCAGATATCAATATCTGCAACTACACCAGTCCCATGTGCAAACATTGCTGCACTCAATTCAGACATGTCTGCATCCAATGTAAACATTCTGCCCTTCTTCTTTCCTTTTGCTATCAAGCGACCTTTATTTTTCATATCCTCAACAAAGCATCCATGAGGATTAAATCTGACCTGCAAGCCCTGTTCAACCATTTGACCAACAGAAACCAGATTCTTGGTGATATTCGGGACATGAAATACATCGGACAGGTATTTCTTTTTTCCATCCTGCATAGACAAGGGAATTTTTCCAATCTGCACAATAGGATGTGCAGTATCATCACCAGTCTCCACAAATCCTGGTTTTTCCATTTTCCTTGCATCCTCCATCCATTCTGCATGACCTGTCATGTGGTTTGATGCACCTGAGTCAACATACCATACATCATTGCTTTCTTCTACATTTGTCACAGAATTGTTCATGTGCTGCACCATAAACAGATGCTCATTTCTGTCATCACCCTGTCTACTAGAAGATGCATAATTCCCTTGTTGCAGTTTTCCATTCATGATGTCATTCTGCTTTTTATAGCAGTCTTTAGCCATATGACCCATTTTACCACAGTAGTAGCATTCAACATTACTGTTTGCATTTTGGCCTCTTTGCCATCCACCACGACCTCTTTGGCTCCCCCTGCCTCTAGAGTTACCACGCCCTCCTCCATAGGATTGGTTTTCTTGAGTTTGCTGCATATTCTGATTTCTGCCACGGCCTCCAAATCGGCCTCCTCTACCTCTGCCTCTACCTCTTCCAGCATTTGAGTAGAAGACAGCTTCTTTTGAAGTTCCTCCTGAAGAAGATGCACCACCATTTCTCTGCTCCTCAGAAATTAGAAGAGCAATCAACTCCTCAAAATCAGGCAATCTTTCACGGACGGAAATGGATGTTCGGAACTGTGCATAATCCTTTCCTAGACCATTCAAGGTCACGGAAACTAAATCATCATCTTCCACTGGCGACCCAATGGAAGCAAGTGCATCTGCAATCTTCTTCACCTTCATGTGGTAGTCGTTGATGCTCATACTTTCTCTTTGCACATTATGCAACTCTTGCTTGAGCTGCATTTTCCTGGCTTGCGTATTTGTGCTATACATTTTTGACAAAGTATCCCATGCCTCCTTTGGCGTACTTGCATCCTGAATATGCACAATCATAGAGTCTGAAATACTGATAGACAGCCAATACATAACTTTCCTGGCTCTCTCATGCCATGTTTTGAATGCCTGCATTTGCTGTTGATTGGGAACATCAGGAAGAACTGGTTCTTCTTCATTTCCTGCAACGAATTCCCAATATCCTTTTCCCATAAGAAAATTCGTCATTCTAAACTTCCATGCTTGGAAGTTGTTCTTGTCAAGCTTTTCAGTGACAATCTGTGAAAGAGAATCAGATGCCATTACAGAACACTGCGAAAAATTCTGTCACTGCAAAAACTCAGCTTCACCCTCACAAGGGCAAATCTGCAAAACTAGCGAAAGTGGTATTTGACCACACAGTCACTTCTTAGTGACGATTTTGCATAAACAGGAACCAAGGATGATTCTAAAACTCCCAATGTCTCTGCGCACAAGCATACGATGCAATTTCTACAGTAACTTTTCACCGACCTGTAGAACAATGGCTAAACAGCATAAAACTGAGCCTTTTCCTGAGTGCGTGCAGAAAACTTCCACCTCCAAAACACGCCCCGAAATGGCCTCAGATCAAAAAAACAGGGTTGCCGAGAGCTAAAGCTCTCGCCCGTAGCATATACTGCCCTCTTGCTTCACCGCGAAGGGCGTCTCAACCTGAGACAATGCACTCCTGCAATTTTCGGCTGTGCTACCTGCAGAGATCTGCTCCCAAAACAGAAAATGAAAACAACACTGCTCCTCTTACCAGAACACCGCAAGCTTGGCTTGCTTTCTTGAGCTCCTTACCACGAACAAGGCTCTGATACCATGTCAAGATTGTGGGAGAGAAGGAAGGAGTCTCGCTTGAAGCTTTCTTGCTTGCACAATGGGGGAAGACACACAAGGGTGGAGGCTGAAAACAGTTTTCCTCTTCTTAGTTGTGTAAGCCAAATGAACTCTCTTACAAAGAAATAGAAGAACCCTGTATATATGGGTCTCAAAACCAAACTCAACTAACTAAGGTGGCATATTAACTGAGCCACAAACTAGAGTAGATAAGGATAGCTATCGTGTAGCTATTATTCAGGGGCGGTGTACCAACCGCGTCTGCAACTAACACGTCGGTGACATAAATGCACAATGGTCACCCTGGCGTATCACGAGTGGAGCTCGATATGTCAACACATTTCAGTGGAGACACCACAGCACACAAGGTGCTTCAGTATCAACTGTGGTGGCCCATGCTATTCCCCAATGCAGCTAAGTTTGTGAAGCACTGTGATGAGTGCCTACGGACCAAAGTCCCTATTCATAATAGGGACAAAATGGAGTTGACCCCATTGATCATATGCCAACCATTTGAGAAATGGAAAATTGATTTCATTGGTCTAATTAGCCTTGTGACACAGTACTCACAAGCCAAGTACATTGTTGTTGCCACCACAGACTATCTCACCAAGTGGGTAGAAGCTCAAGCAAGTCACAAAAATGATGCTAAGACTATGGCCAAGTTTCTTTGGGAGCAAGTAATCTCATGATTTAGTTGTTCCATAGAGTTGGTTAGTGACCAAGGCACATACTTCATCAATGAAGTGATTACTCACTTGTTATCCACCTTCTTGATAATCCATAGAAAGTCCTCACCATATTATACCTCAAGGTAACTATCAAGCTGAATCCATGAATAAGAACTTGGTGAATGTCCTTACAAAGGTAGCCTCTACTTTACACAATGACTGGGACAATAAGCTCATGGAAGCTTTATGGGTGTATAGGATGGCCTACAAAACAGCCATAGAACAGACTCCATTCAAATTTACCTACGAAGCTGAAGCAGTTCTACTAATAGAATTCTTTGTTCCAAGCTTGGGAATAGCAATCCAAGAGAGATGGGAGGGCAAGGAAGTGTGGAAATTTTGATTGATAGAGCTAGAACACCTATCTGAGACTCGTCTCATTGCAACCCATGACCTAATTTGTGAGAAGGCACAATGTAAGAGTTGGTTTGACAATCATGTCAAACAATGGGACTTTGAGCAAGGAGACCTAGTCTTTCTATACTCTGTTAATGAACACAAACAAAAGATGAAATTCAAGGGATTGGGACCTTTCAAGGTTTGCAATATCTGTAGAATAGGCAATGTCAAACTTGAAACCTAGAGGGGGAAGGCATAGGCTTTTTCAACAAAAGTCACATCAAAAAGTATTATCACATCCACTCCATGAACCTCCAATGATAGAACTACCAATGAATGTGAGCATTGTAACTATCAATGAAATAGAGGATGAGGATGAGAAAATAGTAGCACAAGCCTATTTACATATAATAGTGATTGACTGCTCAAAAGGTGCCATACACCTTTGACACACTAATTGATTAGGGAGCTGACTGTATCATCTTAATGTATGATCACTACATATCCCCAATGCAAAAACCAACCAATGCAAAACCTAGCCCGTTTGGAGGGTATCCCTATTCACTCTTGGGGAAACACAAACTAATGGTTTCTATCAAGATTGAGAGCCTACCCATCATCTTTTGTGTGCTACCTAACCAATAAAGTGTTGGTGAGGAATCACTATTGGGTCATGTGTTCAAAAAAAAAGTTCATTCTAATGTTGACTATGACTCGTGGCGCATCCACCTTGCCATAGGCAATGTTAGAATGGTACCACAACCATCCAAAATCATGGAGTGCTACCAATAGTTAACCCTAGTATCAAATCTAAGGAGGGGGCATAGTGCACCCATTGTGAAGTCCCACCAGCATCTGGAGACCACAACCAAAGCAACAGACCAAACAGTCAAGTCGGTCCCCAAGCATAGGCCACAACCTCACAAACACCAATCATCTGGAACTCATAGTTTCCATGCCCCACACTCTAAACCTAAATGGAAGAGTTGGTGCTCCTATGGTTCATAGGTGACTAGGCCGTGTTGGGTCCTAAAATCCCTATTGCATGCCCAAGGTTACCATGAAGGTAACACCTTGATATGTGGCTAGCTAAATTCCAAGTGTCATGTATCCCCCTCAACCTCATGCTCAATCCATGAGTGCTCGAATGGTCTATTGATCAAAACAAGTAGGAAAAAAACCAAGAGGAAGGGTACTCAATCCATGAGTGCTCTAATGGTCTATCAATCAAAAGCTCAACCAAGAATCAATGAGAGATCACTCTTTAATAAGCTCCCACCTAATAATTTTGATGTGATCACCACTGCAAAATCCGGTGAGAAAGCATCAACCAAACTAAAAACCCAATCAACTTCTCAAACCATGCTCACCAAAACCAATGAGAATTCCAAAGTAGAAACGCCGTGTACCAACCTGTCTAGTCCAATTAAACTAAAGCCACCAGTAGGCCTTAAGCCATCGCAGAAACAACAATCCATTCTTGAAGTCACTTTTCCAACATGACCCTAGACATAGGAGATGACTTAATAACGTGCATCCAATGACTAGACTCAATTTTCACATTGTTTGCTAGAAGTTATGAATGCTTGGACCTAGGCCTACTTGACGAACACATAGAAAATGAGGTACATTCCTTGCCATGTTCTTGGGAAGAATACGAATTCATCTTCACAAAGCCTCCACCATTGCAGAAGAGTTTATTCCCAATGAAATTTTGAGAGAACATGCATTAAGCCAATACTTAATCATATCCTTCAAGAAGAGTAAAATTCCCATGCCACCACAAGAACTTGTTGAGCTCCAGTGATTAGTTGAATGTGAGTCCAATTTCTTACGAAAGTGGTACACTCTATGCATTCAATGAGCACAAGAGGGTTATCAAATAATGACCAATGTGGAGCAACAATGTTCCATCAAGACTTGCGAGTATGACCAAATATATGTGGCCCAAACTTCATTTAAGGTATGAGCCATGACAAAAAATCAGCCATTAGACAACAATATCATGCTAAACCCATACTTGGATAGGATCCACATTGCAAGCCGAATGAACTAGGGTTACCTCTTGATCAACATATTGACTTATATCACACAAGTGGGTATTCATCCCTGGGATATGAAATGTCATGCAACACTCGAGTATAAACCAAAGTTTTACCACTCCTGGCTCTTGAAATGGTAAGGCATACTAAGGATGCACCTAAGGCCCTTGCATGTTTACTTCCACAATCCTAGGAAGGATTTTCATCATTTCTAAGTGGAAGGGGATAAAGTGGAAGGTGAATGAGAATGAAAGATCGAAATATGAATTGAACGTGAAAAGGAAATGATAAATGGAATTTCCTTATTCTTTTAATAAATATGCTTCAAAAAGTTCTTGCATGAAATGCATGGATCAATTGATGTGGAAATTTTCATTTCGCAATTTATATATATCATCATCTCATAGTGTTTTTTCTAGTCACTTTACCCTCTGTGCGAGAAATCTCCTTTAAAGAGAACTAATTGTGGGCTAGTCACTTTGCCCTCCTTTAAAGGGAACTAATTGTGGGCTATTGTGCAGTGACAAGAGCCCAAATGGTAGGGCAGTACGATAAACTAGCAAGCTCCCATTCTCAAAGGAGGAACACAGAAAATACAGCTTAGCCATGAAGATACACGCCTTTAGCTAGCTAAAATACTTAAATATCCACAACATGGAGGAGTTGGTGATGTTGGGAGAGGCAGTCAAACAGATAATAGAACAATGCAAGTCTTGCCAAGTACCTAGAGAAGGTGGGCTAGGATATAGATCATGGAAAATCCACTAAGCTTTTGATGAAGACCTTTGATGCCTAGAAGAATAGTGGCATGGTAACAATCAGAAAGGGAGATGCCATTAGAAGGGTGAAAGTTGAACTTAGCAAGCAAATCATGGAGAAGGCCTTGGGCTAGTAGACAAGTTGGAGAAGAGACCGAAGAGAGATGTATATGGGATGCTAGGAATGGACAAGAAGAAAGCCAATAGGAATGATGGAATCAACTTGGCTGATATTCCTGACTCCACTATCAGACTGTAAAAGAAGATGATCCACACCCTCTTCTCAAGTCAAAGATATAATGCCGTCATGAATAGAATAGAAGTTTCTTTGCTTGAAAGCTTTGCAAAAAATGCACTAGATGAGGTGAAATGGAATGCCTACATTCAGAAAAAAATCTAGGTATTGGCAAAGGTGTTAGCAATAGCGCCAAGGGCAACAGCAGTCTCTGGCTACAATAATGAAGTTAGAGAGGAAAAAACCAATGTCCAAGGCATCAACCGTAGGGTTCAGAGGGGTATTGATGGCCGTAATCTAGGAAGCCTTGGGGGAGGTGGAAAGAGAAGATGTAGTAGAGGAAACCCCTGAACAGTCACCAATCCAAGAGGAGCATCACTCCCTTACTCTAGTGAGCCCTCCCACTTCATTCTCAATAGGAAATGAGAGGGAGAAATAATTCAACAGATATCAACAAGAGAAGGCAAAACAAGCTACTTAGGAGAAAGAAGTCAACAACCCCAATCAGCAAAGAAGGAACCTCAAGTGAAAGGACAGTCAATGAATAGCAATGCTCAAAGCCGTTAAGCCAAGGAGAAAGAAGAACGATCACATTGAAAATCCCTATCAGGAGAACTAGGTCCACCATAAAAGAAAATAGAGAATTGTGAGTGGAAGATAAATCCAAGAAACTTGAAGAGGAGTGCAAGAAGAGACAAGAGGAAGAGGAAGAAAGATAGACAAGAGGAGGAGGAGTAGACAGCTTTGGCCATTAGAAGATCAGTGGAGCAACCCTCCTGATCTGAAGAGTTAGCTATGATAAGCCCCACATGGGAGGACGTGCCAAGCATGAGTGATGCTACAAAAGAGGTGGGACAAAGACCAATGGTGAAAGGCAAGAGAAAGGCCCCTTTGCACAAAATCCCATGAGTCATGGTCACCCCAATAATCACCCCAATGCAGGGAACCATAGAAGGGGCAATTAATGAAAGTAATGTCATGGCTTGGATGTAGTACCTTGTAAGCAAAGTGCAAGAACTTGCACCTACACCAAACAAAGGAGCCCCACTTGTAGAAACTAAAAGGCCAGCAACAGCTGATGCCTAATCGTACAAAGGGCCGAAGGTACCCCACCTTCTTGAAGTATCCATTACTTTGGTACCCCTTGCCAATATGCAACATAGAAGAGTATGATGAGCTAGTTAAAGAACTAGAGCCAACTTAACATGATGACTGAAGAAAAAAGGCCGCACTTGTAGAGCTGGAAGAAGAAAAAAATGTCTTTGCAACCTAGAGGCTAGAAAAAATGAGGGTGATGACCATTAAAAGAGGCCTTAAAGGCAATGCAAGGTGAAGAAAGTCTAAAAGACTTGTATGATGAAGAAAGGGAGAATTGTATGGGTCTAGAGGAAATGTGTGCCTTCAATTCCAAGGAAAATAGATGCTTGGAGCTCAAAAACAAGGAGTTGAAGAGGCAAAGAGAGGAAGCAAGAAAATAGCTACATGCAACAAAAACACAAAAAGGTGAAGAGGCCATGAAGAAGTTGGTGGAGCTACATAATCAACTTCACACAACTCTCCATGAGAAAGCAATCCTAAAGGAATAAGTAGAGCATCAAAACCAAGAAAAAATAAATAAATATGTTATGGCAAGAGTAAGAGCAGTTAATCGCCACCCTAGCCCAATACCAAATTCAAGGTAGGTTTGGAGCAAATGAAATTGAAAGAATGAGCAGCCAAGAATGAGGATATAATTAAAGACTTAGCTTATGACTGGCCCATTTAGAGAGTGAACATATCATGGTAGAAAGCAAAGCTACAACAGTAGAGACAGGGATGTTGGAGTAGCAAAAAGCCTTTTTAAACACAGTGCTAAATGTAACCTAGTCAATAGAGAAAGAGACAATTGAGGAAGTCAAAGGATTTAGAGCTGGCAAGGAGAGTGCTTAAATGGACTCCATGCCAAGGCACCCAAACCTAGCACCAACATAGAAGTGGAGAGCAAAGATCCCATTTGAACACTACCGGATTAACCATGCAAGAACTCTAATTACTAGGGTTTGGGGAGCTGAAGCAACAAGCCCAACCTCTCCCTCAAGAGCCAAGAGAATCAATCCATAAAGAGGAGTCGGACTTTGAGCATGACCATGGAGGAAGAGCAACTGCATGAACCAAGCCTCCCTCTCTGCAAAACACAAATACAACCAGATGAGCAAGGGGAGGAAGCCCTTTCCTCTGAGATAATGGTAGAAATGAGGCACAAGCGAAGGGAGCAGGTAGAGCTAGCGCGAAGAAAGCTCCAAGCCAAAGATGCTACAAGTTTCACATGCGACTATTTCCTCAAGGAGAGGAGTGTGATCATGTGAACTAGAGCTAGGAACTGGCAGTATGGGAGTAATGGAAAAATTGCAATAGCCCCTTCAAATTCATCTTCACCTTCCCTCAAACATTGGACAAGGTATTATCTCCAAGGGTGGTGGAGGACATGATGAAGCTCTCGACGAGGCTGCGAAAGAGATAGTTGGAGGAGAGGATTAGACACCCCAAAATATGGCAGTATGAGCATGTAGATTACTAGGAGGACAAGGTGATGGAGATGCCCAGGAAAGTGGAGGAATATGAAGCACAATCTAAGTGGTACAGACACATCTGGGACTCTAACCTATATGCCTTGATGGCTTTCTGTACCACCCTAGCATACAATAGGAATGATCCTACCTACATGCCCTACCCATGAAGAATGGAGTTGATTTCAACTAAGAGTTGCATGGTAGATATGATTTCTCTATGATCTATAATGAATGCCACATCTCCAAAAGAATGCTTAACCTTCACTGAGAGGGACCTCCACCCATTTATAGCAGGTTTCCTCAAAGAATTCTCCTCTTGCCGAGATCCTACCTTCATGACCACAACAACAGCCTACTACAAAGGAAGAGTAGTTACCGCCCCTCTTTTTTTATATTAATGCAAGAATAGATAGTTGTGCACCTTGTTGGGGGTAAAGGTGCCTCTACCGCCTAGCCACTCATGTATTACTACACTGATAGTACCTGCCACTACACATTGCAGGTGGCTTGGGCGTCCGTCACCATCACTTTATTCTTTATTCTTTATTCTTTTAGTGACAGTTTGAATAAAGGAAGGCCCGGTCACACATTGTGACTGTTGGAGTTTCCATTTTTGCCTCTCTCTCTTCTTGCTCTTGCTCTTTGCCATAGCTCACTTCCAAGCAAGCTTCGATCCTTCTCTTCTTTCAACCGGTATCAGAGTGAGGCTTCCCGACTTCCTGAGCTTGGTTCATGGCATTCTTAGCTTCCATTCAAATACCTACAGCATTGGGTCTCCTTCCCGGCAGCCATAGCCGGCCTTCCCGAGCTCTCGACACTCCCCAGCTTCCCGAGCACCTTCCCAGCCTATTGAGACACCCTCAGGGCATTGCTACACAGAGGTATTGAAGTGTTATTTTAGTGCTTTTATTCACTTCTCATGTTGCAATCAATCAAAGCAGCCATAGCTCAAACCCTTGGAGCTTGTATCTTGCCCCCTCTTACATTTGGGCACTTGAGGCTTGTTGTGTACCTCCCTAGGCACCCCCTGGAGCCTCTAACCACTACCATTGAGGCCATGTGGATGCACAGTAGCAAAATCAGACATCAAAAAATTGTGCCATTTTTTTGGTTGATCTAGACAGCATACTACAGCAATTCACCTACTCAATGATGGCTATGTCATGCTTCTTCGGGCTTAGCAATGCACTTGGCAATGATCTCTAACATGTGTTGAAGTCTCCTTGATCATTGGCATCAAATTTGGATCCAATCTATACATTCCTAGGACTGTTTACAACAATCCCACAGTCATGTTATGCAGAAGTAACATTGGCATCTAATGCTATCCTTGTTTGGGCACTCCTACTTAACCAGTTTGGTACCTATTCATGCCCGATTGTTTGGGAGATGCAAGGCACATCTTACACCATCATTTTGCACTGAGTTTCTCAGTGAAAATACTTAGTTTTGAACATTAGATCACTATTGCACAACAATGGGATGAAGCCTATTACTTTATGTTTGGTTATGCCTATTTTGGGTTATGTCTTTGGGATATGCAATGAAGTATTGACCTTCGAGGTACGACATCGAGCTTATATTTGATTCTAGATCTTCATTTGAGCTTGTGGAATGCATTTGATGCTCCGTCCTGGATGTACATATTGGATGTACATATGGCATGTATGTTACCTATGTCTGACCTATCGTCTTGACATGCTTGGCCTATGCCACTACTACATGCTAGTTACATTGTTTGGAGCCGATTGCTACTAGTGCCTTGTCTTGGATTTCCAAAGTCTTGGCTGTGTTTCAGAGATGGCTTGCATTGGTCAAGAACCAGACTGGGCATAGATTGAAATGCATTGAGACTGACAATGGGGGATGCAGGCGAGATGGGGATGCAGGCGAGATGGGTTACCACCTCTAGGATCTGCAAGCACGGAAAGTCATCCACAGCCATGATGTAGCCTTCCATGAAAAAAAGATGCATAGGTAGCCTGAGAAGGTGGTAGAGATACGCAAGGTTATATTCCAGGAGGAGCCACCTGCTCCTACACAGCTAGTTGGACAGCCTGTAGTAGCAATTGGCACACATGGCCAGGGTGTTGGATTGTAGAGCATGCCGTGAGACGATCTACTAGAGATAGATGTCCACCTCATAGATTTGAGCCCTCGATGCATTATGTCTTGGTTACAGATGCAGGAGAGCCTCTCACCTATGATGAGGCTATGCGCAGGGGTGACAGTCACTCCTGGGAGAGGGCTATGCAGCCTGAGACTCCTTGCACAAGAATATGACTTGGGATTTGGTTGCACTGCCTCAAGGTAAGAAGGCTTTTAGGGCGCACCTAGTGTGCAAATTGAAGAAAAGTCCTTATGCTTGAAGCAAGTACCTAGGGAATGGTATCATAAGTTTGATGCCTTTATGCAATCACAGGGCTATAGCAGGAGTGATGTGGATCCGTGTCTTTATACGAAGAAATCTCGTGATGGCTCCTTGCTTATTTTGGTACTTTATGTGGATGATATGCTAATAGCAGTGAAAGCTCATGATGAGCTGGATGCTCTTAAATCTCAGTGGAAGAAGAGCTTTGAGATGAAGGATTTGGGATAGGCCTCTCACATTCTTGGTATGCGCATTAAGCATGGCAGACATCAGGGACTACTCTACCTCTCCGAGAGGGAGTACATTCATAAAGTCCTTGAGTGTTTCTGCATGGAAGACGTAAAGCCTATTAGCTATCCATTACCTTCTTATGTGAAGGTTTCACAGGCCGATTGTTCGCAGATGGATGAGTAGAGGGCTGAGATGGGTAGCCATGGGCTGTTTGATATGTGCCATGATAGCCACTCGTCCAGATATTGCCTTTGCAGTTGGTGTTGTGGCATGCTATATGGCTACACTTGGCAAGAATCCTTGGGACGCCATCAAGGGTATCATGAGATACCTGAAGGGCACAGCAGATCTATGTATTTGCTATGGTAGCTAGGATACAAGAGTTGTGGGCTACACAGACTCCGATTATACAGGACATGTATATTGTAGGAAATCCACTTCTGGCTATGTCTTCACCTATGCTGAGGTGATGTTTCTTGGATGTCTATGGTTCAGAAGTGTATGAATCTCTCTACTACTGAGGCTAAATATGTTGCAGCCACTGAGGCTTGCAAGGAAGCCATTTGGTTTATGACCTTTGGATTGATGCTACCCCTACACTGCATTCGGATTCTATGAGTGCTATTGAGCTAGCCAAGAATCTGGTCTTCCATGCAATGACAAAACACATTGAGGTGAGGTATCACTTCATACGTGTGGTCATGGAGGACAAGTTAGTTGACCTTGTCAAGATCTCCACTAACAAAAATCCTATAAATTTGCTCACGAAAAGCCTCACTACTGAGCGCTTTGCCTTCCTCAGAAGATTGATGGGCATTGGATGAGATGACGTTTTTCCTCATCCTATTGTACATGTGTACATTGTACTAACTTTTCTTTTTTCTTTTCACTCCTCACTGGGGCAGATTTGCTTTTAAGTGGGAGGTTGTTGGAGATAAAGGTGCCTCTGCCTAGCCGCCCATGTATTACTACACTGATAGTATCCACCACTGCACACTGCAGGTGGCGGGCGTCTATCACCATCAGTTTATTCTTTATTCTTTTAGTGACAATTTGAATAAAGGAAGGCCCGATCACACATTGTGACTGTTGGAGTTCCCATTTGTGTATCTCTCTCTTCTTTCTCTTGCTCCATAGCTCACTTCCAATCAAGCTTCGATCCTTCTCTCCTTTCACGCCTCATAATGAGAGCCACCCTCTTGCTACCACTTTGTATGAGCTTATTAGAAGATATGAGCGATAGTAGGTTCACTAGGTGCAACCCCCTATTTTTGTCCACCATGCGCCTCAATGTAAAAATTAACTTAAAGGGCTACATACAAAGTGGAGCCTTCCTAAGAAAATCTCGTAAGCCTCCCTACAACTTGACCCTTGTCGACGGTTTGAACACAAATAGATTTCGCAAAGCATGAACAAGATGCAACTTAATGTGCTCCCTTGTAATTTAAAAAAAGGAAAGAAAAAATGAAAAATGCAATACTACATTTGTATTCTATGAGTGTCACAACCACTACACCTAGTGGAGCCCCAAGAGAGACACCAAGCAAAAGGGGTTTCTACTGCAAGAAAAACTATCTTGTAACATCAACAAGCTTTTGTTTCATTCTTTAGAGAACCACAACAAGGAAAATAACACCACTAGCAAGAAATCTTCACGTAGCATCATAGAAACAATCTCCCATGGTTTTATCTTCAATAAAATTCATCATTCTCTTCATGTTCTTCATAGAATTCATCAACAAAACAAAGAGAACACAAAAGAAACACCACATTGAATGGAAAAACTATCACATAGTATTCATCTTCATTGTCTTCATAGTTTTCTCTCACAGTTTCTCATAAATAGATACATTTTTTGGCATAGAATTGGCTATCTTTGACTCTCTCTTTCTCTCTCAATCAATAGTACATCATATCCTTACTACAATACTCTATAATCACTTATAATAATCCTTTGTGGATGCCCCTTCCAAAAGGTGTGTCTGATATGAAAGGTCACCAAAGCCACTACAATGACTCTTCATAGCTCATCACTATCACTTCACTCTAGTCTTCTCTTGAGTCTTTTGCAGCTACTTCTTCCACTTTCTTGAGCTCTTTCGAACTTATATTCACATCTTTCCAAGGCTAGAAAACTTTCCCAAAGTCACACATACATTCCACAAAACACTTACAAAAGCATATAGAATACAACAGAACAAGAACAGAGCAGGAACAGAGACTCTACTACAGAAGCTCAATAGAGGGTTGCAGAAGGTCAACAGAAGGCATCAAAGCCTCATAACTCATACTAAAACCATTCTAAACTATCAAAAACCATTCAATGAGCTTTTAAAAGACCTCAACTTCCCTCAATCATTAATCCATGCTTCATACAGAGGAAAATCAGAACAAAATAGAAGCTAAATAAAACTGATCAAAACCTATCACAACATCACAAAGCCTCATATCTCTACTAAAAATCATCATGAACTTTCAAAACATAATCAATCTCATCTAAAACACTCTCAAACACTTCCAAAACAACTAATCATCATTCAAAATCTTGCAAAAATCAACCATTTAGGCCTCAGAAACAACAAAAATCAACCAAAAAACCTAGTCATTTCAACATTCAACACCTAGGAACCACCCTGGTCGCTCCCTCCCCCACTTAACAACTTAGGGAACATCAAGGGCAGGACATTTTGATAGACCTATCTCCCTAAGTCATACATAGTACCTCCCTTTTTACATGAACTAGGTCCTCAAGTGTGGAACAACATCTTAGACTTACCTATGGTTCAAGCCATCTCCCAGTTCCACCATCGCTTACACATTGCATTGTACCCTAAGGTAGACACACCCCCTAGGAAGTGCACTCTTCTTCCTTTCAAGTATATTGTACAACATTGAGGCAAGCCAACAACTGTGGAGGCCTCTTCAACCACCCATCTATCTTCGACATTGGAAATCTTCAAAACCTGCTTCATAGGGCATCTCCAACATGAACTACCTCTCCACACGCCCCAAGAACCATTCCACACCAGCCCTCAATATTATTTGTATGTACCATCAAGTGCCATGGGATTGGCACTTGGCTAGGAGGGGGGTAATGTTAACCCTCAAAATACCAAGATAGGAAATCTAAAAATTTGAAAGTGGAAGACAATCCCAAGGCAAGAAGAAGGTAGAGGACAAAGGTGCAATAAGAGAAATTTGAAGACACAAAGCACAGGAAAAAGTCTAAATGTAAGAGAAAGACACACAATAATAAATGCATCTTAATGTTTTTGCAAAAAGAGCACCGGGCACCTTGTAATTTATCTTTAATTCTCTCATGTGCAAGTTGTAAAGAATGAGAGGAAAGGGTTAAGTCCATGATAATAGGAAAGGAGGAGGAAAAAGAGTGGAAGAATGGACAACAGACCAAGAAGGGGGATGGCCACCCAAGGAGAAGATAGAGAAAGTATAAAAATCAAAAAGTAAATTGAAGAAGCTCATTCTTAGTGTGTGGCTAAACTTGCTCTCTTCTTGCTTCTTGCTCTTGCTTCATTTTTGTGTATGACAAAGAGAGAGAGAGAGAGAGAGAGAGAGAGAGAGAGAGAGAGAGAGAGAGAGAGAGAGAGAGAGAGAGAGTGTGTGTGTGTGTGTGTGTGTGTGTAAGGGACCATGGAGAAGCTCTTCTTCTCCTTCTTTTCTTCTCCTTTCTTGTGTATGGCTATGGAGCTCGAAGCTTGGAGCTTACTTGAGAGTGCATCTTGGATCATGGCGCTACTATAGATTCGTGGGAGGAGGCAACTCTATCAAATTTAAAGGTAATCTCACTACATTTGTGTATAGGAGAGTGTGCATGGCTATGTGAGAAGTAGCCATAATTCTCGACTCGCAATGCTTGAATTAATAAGTGGTCCATGGGTCTTGGTAATGTGCTCACAAGAGAGACGACACTTTGTAATGCTAAAACAAAGTACTCTATCATTCCCACAACTAAAGCCATTGTAAGAAGTCCCTTCTTTGTTTTTTAGGCCAAAACCTTTGGGTGCGGATGGAATGTAAAGAATGAAAAGACAAGTAGAAATTAGTTCTTTTGGGACAAGAGAAATAAGGGAAATACTAGCTATACTAGCTTGATATAAAAGGTGTCGGAGAAAAAAAAATTAAAAACCCTTCAATAATAACATAAGTCTCTTTTATCTTCATTCTCTTGTATATCTTCCATGGCCATCTTCTCTTTCTCTCTCCTCTTTTGTCTTTCTCTTTCTTAGCCTTTCTCTCTTATGTTCTCTTTCTTCGACAATCTTCTCTCTCTTGTTTCTTTCTCAATTCCCTTCTTGATAGTTCATAAGAAAATATGTTGGAATAGAGTAGAGGTAATGAGTGAGGAGTTGAGGTAATGAGTTGGAAGAAAAGTGTTGGAATAGCGTAAAGGTAATGAGTTAGAGGAGCTAAGGTGCCAAAACAATAAGATCTAGGAGAGGAATTTAGATAAATAGGGTATGAACTACAAAAACTTTTGAAATATCTATTAAATGAAGTTAAAATATTTTGGATTTATAATTTTGAGGTAAATTTAAAGACCTAACCTTTTAAAAAGGCATGTCATGGTGTTCAAAGCAAAATAAAAGGGCTAAAAATTTTCATTATCAATGATAAACCTTTTGGCTTGAATTACCTTGTGGAAATAAGTTTAGAGACTCCTTTGTAACTTTTCGCTAGCAATAGATTAGGTTTAGTCAAATTAGTAGAAACTCAAATGTTACATTGGACCACACATGGCAATGTCCTATTGGTCTATTCATTAATCTCGTCATTATTGAATACTGTCCAAAACGCTCTTTTTGGCTCAAAATTTCCCCTAATTCTCCTTAATTTAGTAAAATGGTATTTGAAGTGACCTACCTTGTTGATAGCAAGTCAAGAAAAGGGGGAATAATTATGAACCCTATGTATTACATCTAGCAACTACCAAAATTTATGCACCCAAAATGGTAGAGCATTTTCCTTTTTATAGATCACTTTTACATCTTTATGAATGATGACTCATGACATTCCAAGGAATCATTAGAAACCTTTAGCAATATATTTTAAATTGGGTCAATCAAGCATCTTACATGTGGCCCAAACTTGTGGGAGTGAGTGAAACTTTAAGCCTACACATTTGAAATTATGCATGACTCTTATTTGTAACATGTAAAGTGGGAGGCTCCATAGCTTTGGTGTTCTTGGTTCTCCTCTACTTATTGCACCATATTCCCTACCTTCATTGATTTTTTCTAGTCACTTTATTTATTTTGTGATTTTCTCTTGAAGTTTATGAGCTTGATCTCAATAAGTGAGAGGAGACATGAGAACAAGTGAGCTTTGAGCTTGATCAATGAGAGGAGACAAGTAGTGTAGGAGCATACATTAGACTCAAAAATCACCCTTGCAAGAGCAAATAGGATCAATGTGATTATGCACTATTATTTGAACATTTGAGAAATATTTGTGAGATCTTTGGCTACTACCGTGGTTGCATTCCCACCATGCCATAAGGAGCCATGGATGCTAGGAGAAAAAAAAAGTTATTAAGGCTTATAGATGAAAAGTGAGGCAAGGTTGGCTTTAATTGGTACTTTTGTCAAACTTCTCTTGTATTTTCTTAAGTCATCATTTTCCTTCTTTTTACTCTTGGAAGCCTCTCAAATATGTTGGTCAAAATACATAGGTGGCTCACTGACATGCATTTGTGAATAATGTGACTTCACTATTGACTTCTAAAGCTCAAAAAAGTATGTTAAGATATATTCCAAGGACAATTGAGTTGGGTAGAAGGATTATCAACTACAATTTAAATGGTCCCAACTACAATAAACTTTGTTTTTTTCATTGAGAACAATGGTAAACATACTCAAGTAATAAGTAAGAGCATTTACATGGTGCATGGCATGCATCAACAATATATCACAAATATCAACATGATGGTAGGACTATGTCTCAATAACAAAATAAGAATATTTTTATCTAAAGTAAAAAGAGTGTTGGTTCTAGCTTCCAATCCTTATTCGATTAATTCATGCACACATTGGTTGTTTAAATGTCAAATGCTTTTTATGATTTTGCATTAACCTCAAACAAATGTTTCTAGTGCTAGTACTTTGAAAATATTTAACATTAAACACATATGTGACTTAAGCTATAAATATTTGTTGAATTTGTTTGTTAGGGGAGGCGCCATGAGAATGTTGAGCATGCATGGTAGTGTAAGGAAACAAGTGACACGCAATACTTTTAGTGTGCACCCTTTTGAGCATGTTGTTCAGAATATTTGAATGATTAAGTACTTTTATTTTTTCATGTTTTGTCATGCATTGCATTTGAGTGTACAAATAATGTAGTATTGATGATGATGTATCCTTTATAGCATACTGCTTTACCTTTATCAATGACATGATGCTTTACTTTAACTATATCATGAAAAAGCATATTCTATGGAGAATTGAATAATGACCTAATCGTTGTCATTCAGTACTTTAGAGAACAATAGTGTTCAATTGATTTAGGCATATTCATAAGTAAGAAAGATTCTTATACCCATAAACATTGTTTCAAGAATTTTATCACAAATTTAAGGATCTCTTTACCTTTCTTTATTTTGTCTATAAAAGCAATAGTGTTCTTATTTCATTATTGAATAAACTATATTTGTTCATCTTGACTAAATGATGTTTAAGAATTAGATGTAAATTGTGAAAATCAAATTACATTTCGACAAACATATCGTTTAAACATTTATATTGTTTAGGATCATAGCATATGCTAACTCTAAGATTGAGACATTGACATTTCTAACTAAAAAAATTTAGAGCTACACAACAAAATTCATTCAAACTACATGGCTTGAAAAATTGTCACCATCTATATGAATGTTTTTCTAGAAACAATAATCAATGCTCAACATAGATTTGCATCACAATCCTTCTTATTTCTATAGAGCTAAAATCGAATTCATGAAAAAAAAAACTAAGGCGATCTTAAGTCACACTCTCCACCTTATTTTTGTATGAAGTACACAGATAAGACATAACAAAGATCTTTCAAACTTCATATAATAAATTTGGACCTAGAACAAATAGATTGTTTTAAATTTTGATTATATTCTCTTCCACAAAAAGCCTTCACTTGAAAAAAAACTCCCTTTTGGGCCCTTGAAATAATATAGCCTAAGAAGTAGGCTATTTGGATTGTTCGATAGGAAGGAAGGATATTGACATCTATGTCAAAGTGAATCTTCTCTTTTCCAAACTTGGGTTTCTAAATAAAGAAGGAGGTGAAAGAGAGGCCTTCATTAAAAATTGGGTAGATGTTATATTATTTTTTTAGCTTTCTCTTCTCCACTTCCCCCCTTTTAGTCAATTTCCAATTTCATTTTTTCTTCCTTAGAATTAGTTTGGCTTTAAAATTTAGTAGCGTGTTCCTCCTCCTCTCTTTCATTTTCTACTAATCTTTTATCAATTTCTAATCTCTATTTTGAGTGAAATGAGAGTTTTGAGCATCAAGCTTAGCTAGAGAATTTCTTCTATCTATAGTAGTACATTTTGTTCTCATGAAAGATTTTATTTTGCTACTAAGGATTTTGGGATTGATCCTCACTTTTTGAGTATGTATTGAATTGTTTGACTTATATTATGTCCATGTATGATACAAGGGTATTTTAGAGAACCTAGCTCTCTTACATCCCTACTCTGAATGATCTCACACTCTCCCTAGTAGCTCTTTATAACGATATTGGGTTGAACACTCAAGTTCTTTGTTAATTTTATATTAAAATGCTTGGTTCTTGTCATGTATAGGTATAAGATAAGTGCATTTTAATAAGTCCACCTCCCTTTAGGAATTACTCTTTACTAAATCTCATCTAGATCATGAATACACAACCAAATCTCTACATTCTCTCTCTCTCTCTCTCTCTCTCTCTCTCTCTCTCTCTCTCTCTCTCTCTCTCTCTCTCTCTCCTTTAAGCTTCTTGTACAAGCCATTGCAACCTCAACCACCCCTACTCTCGTGAAGACAAACAATGAAGTTCATATCCTTGTATGTCTCAATAACCTTCTTTGCATCTATAACTATTAGTTGTGTATTATCAAACAAGTCATTCAAGTATACTTATGTAGTCATCTACAAGGCCTCAATGGAGTCAATGGGTGAATTGTCATGGGTGTAACATCTATCCCATGCTGTTGAAACCTTCCAAGGCTAGTGCAACTGTAAAATAGCTAATTCTCATAGCAAGAAAAATAACTAGAAATACAAGAAAATACACCATATGTGCCAAGAAACCATAGCCAAGGTGGCTAGGCATGAAATTATATTGTCATGGAAGGCTGAGAATCATAGATGAATACTACAACATGAATACTCACCTCATGCAAAGGTGGGACATAGTATGCACCCCTTGATCATGGTGGCTAAGAGTATGCACCCTCTTAGATGGTGGGAGGAAGGAAACCTCAAATCTTGTATTCTTCAAAATGGCAAAAGATCCTTCACATGTTATATATCCCTCCTTTTATACTTAACCTTAGGCTAAGGCATTTATGCTTTATTATAAGACATCCTGGCCTAAAAGAGCTTTATCCTCAAAGCTGGAATTGGGACAATTTACAAGAAAGATTACAAGGATAGCTTTGTAAGTAATGGATCCATGCTAAAATGAAACTCCAAGTTGAAGAAGATATCATATGTCAATGAAGTACAAGTATGAAATCTGAGTATACTACTAGAAACTGCTATCCAAAACAGGCTGCTGCACAAGAATGGCCATAACTTAAAGAAGAAATGTCCAATCACCATGTATGAGCTATAGAAATGTAGAGGACAATCCCTAGTACCCAATCATGCCATAAAAATCCAATTTTGATGACAGTAGAGCAATTATTTTTATGATAGAATTTTTATACAGCAAGCTATCCTATTCAAATTTTACTTTGTTTCCTACAAAAGCCATGGAAAAGAATCAAGGTATGATGATGGTTTTCAAGTAGACTCCTCCATGGGCAAACCTCGCCATTTAATAAGGTATTCCAACAATGAACGGTTCCTTAAAACCTTTTCTCTTTTTCCAATAATCTTTTGATTCTTATAAATGATGAGACCATCTTCATCTATGGGAGGCAACTCCTCTAAAGCATTTATGGCTGGACCCACATATTTCTTTAGTTGGGAAACATGGAAGGTAGAATGAATCCTTATTGAAGAAGGCAAATCAAGCTTATATGCAAGCTCACCAACTCATTTGATGATTTGATAAGGCTCATAGTAATGATGAGCCAACTTATTATGATCACCTTTGAGAGAAGCATGCCTAGATTTAGGCACTGAGAAATACCCAATCTCCTTCTTCAAACTCCAAAGGCCTCCTCTTTTTATCAACATAAGCCTTCATAACATCTTGTGCCTTTCTAATGTTTTCTTTGCATTGGTGTAACAGATCTTCCATTTTCTTAACTTGAGCCTTGGCTTGTGGATTCACATATTCATGAAAGAGAGCTAAAGGTATTTGCACTTTATATCCATAAAGCGCTTCAAATGGCGACATGCCAATGCTCATATGATGAGTGTTATTATAATAAAATTCAGCAAGATGTAGCCAATGATCCCACGAAGCTTGAGTGACATGGCAAAAATATCAAAAAGGTAGACTTCCAACCATTTATTGACACACTTCGTTTGGGGATGATATGACGTGCTAGAAGTCAAAATTGTTCCCATAGAAGTAAACAAGCTCCTCCAGAAACTTCCCGTGAACTTAGTATCACGATCAGATACGATCTTCAATGGCATACATGAAGCTTAAAAATACATTCCATAAATTTTTTGGCCACTTACTTTGCTGTAAATTGAGCCTTGGTAGGGATGAAATGAGCTAATTTAGTCAACCGGTCTACCCCCACATAAATGCTATTCCATCCATGCTTAGTTGTAGATAATCCCATAATAAAATACATCATAATATCAGTCCACTTGCCTTGAGGAATAGGGAGCGGCTAAAGTAAGCCACCAGGTAGAAAAAAAGAGTCCTTATTTTGTTGACACGGAAGACATTACATAACATAATCCTTGACATCCCTCCAAATGCCTTTACAATAAAAGCTCTTATGGATATTGTCAAATGTTTTGAACAATCCATGGTGTCCTGCTAAAGGCGAAGAGTGCATCTCATGCAAGATACGATCTTTGAAATAAGATTGTGGTGTCAAGTAGACTCTACCATGATGCCATGAAAGACCATTGTGCCATTTGAAATTGGGATACTCTTCTTTTTTTCCTTACAAAAATTTCTTCATCATCTTTGATGCTTGGGCATCAAGCAAATACTCTTCTTGAAAATCATGTATCCAATCCTTATGCACAATTGAAATTGTAGAGATGGAACATGCCCACATTCTTGATAAAGCATCCGCCACAATATTATCATTTTCAATCATATAGGATATTTCAAAATCATAGCTTTGATGAGTAGCTAGCCACCTCCTTTGTTTAGGGGACAAATTTGGTTGGGGAAGCAAATATTTTAGAACACAGTGATCACTTTTAACCTTCAAATGGCTGCCATATATATAGTTATGCCACTTTTTAATAGCATGCAGAATTGCCAACATCTCTTATTCATAGATATGTAGTTGATGCTCCTTATCATCAAGCTTGCAACTTTCATAGGCTATAACTCCATGGTCTTGATATAGAACAGCCCCAACTCCTCTCCCACTAGCATCCACACATATAATGAATTCCTTAGAGAAATCCGAGCATACAAGAACAGCCCCAACTCCTCTCCCACTAGCATCCACACATATAATAAATTCCTTAGAGAAATCCGAGCATACAAGAATAGCTGCTGAAACTAAGAGAGATTTCAACTCATTGAAACTCTTGTCAGCTATGGAGTCCCAAAAGAAAGCCTCTTTCTTCAGCCTATCAATCAAAGGATCCACCACATGAGCATATTTTTCTATAAACCTCCTATAGAAGGAAGACAATCCAAGGAAACCCCCCAAAGAAGTAGAATTCGTAGGAATAGGCCAGTCTTTGACACATTCCACTTTGTTGGGATCCACTCAAATGCCTTGTTCTCGTACAATGTGGCCCAAGTATTCCACTTCATCTTCCATGAAAGAACACTTTGACATTTTAGCAAAGAGTGTGTGTCTTCTTAATATGTCAAAGACCTCTAGTACATGTATCAAATGCTCCTCCTTGGATTTGCTATAAATGAGGATATCGTCAAAGAATACAAGGATTGTTTTGAACAAGAAAGGTTACAATATTTTATTCATGAGAGCTTGAAAAGTAGCGGGCACATTTGAAAGCCCAGATGGCATGACCAAGAAATGGTATAACCCTCTTTCAATCTTAAAGGTTGTTTTATACTCATCTCCTTCCTTCATTCTAATTTGGTGATAACCCGAACAAAGATCAATCTTGGTAAAGACATTTGCATCTGAGCTCATCCAAAAGGTCATCAATGCATAGAATTGGGTATCTATTCTTCACCGTGGACTTGTTCAACTCCTTATAATCAATGCACATGCGAAAAGATCCATCCTTCTTCTTAACCAAGAGCACGGGAGAAGCAAACGACTGAATTAAACCCATTCGCAACAACTCTTTAACTTGTCACTCCACCTCTTCTCTTTCAAACTTTGACAAGAGATAGAGAGGTTTGTTGATGGGTTTTGTATTAGGCAGCAAGTCAATAGGGTAATCAACCTCTCTCTTTGGAGGCAAAGATGATGGTGGCTGAAGTAAATCTTTGTATTTCTCCAATAGCTCTTCATAACCTTGGATCGGTTTTCTTTGAATAAGAGGATGGCTAATTTGGTGGTTACTCTTTATCTACTTTCACAAGCAAAAGAGTCAAGATACATGATCTTTCATTGATTTCTTTTCATAACTTCTTCATGGATATGAGTTCCCACTGTTTTACCAATGCCCTTCAATTCTATATGTTGTCCATTCCATTTGAAATCCATTTTCATGTTTTCCAAGTCCAATGGAAATTTCCCAATGGACTTTAAGCAATCACAGCCAATGACAACATCTACATGTCCCATTTCTAAATTAATTAAGTCCACTTGTATGGTACATGAAGGAGATAAGGTGATAGGAGTGTGTAGGCACACTTCATTGCTTGATTCATAAGCTCCATTGGCAACTTGGATCTTCAATGGCACTTGCATTTGTTGAGGAAGTAATTTCAGCCCATGCAAAGACTTGGTATTTATGAAGCTATGGGTGTTGCCCATATCTATCAAAAGATGAACCACTTTCCCATTGATCACCCACTCAAGTCTAAGGGTATTTTCTCCCTTACAACAACCTGTCCATGCATCATGAGAAATTGCATATAGAGAACCACCCGGATCAAATGGAAAATTGTCCACAATATCATAGAACTCATCATTAGTTCCATCATCCTCATCATGCATGTCTTCAACCATAGGGTTTGCTTCCACATGAAACACATTTCCCTCTTCACCTTCATCTTTATCCGCTCATCGATGATGACAAAATTGAGCTTGCTAATTTTGGATTTACATTTTAGCCTATGGTCTTGTGTCCACTTTTCTTTGCACTTGAAGCATAAACCTCTGGCTCGCATGTCCCTAACTTGATCATTAGAAAGGACTTTGTTATAATTGTTGTTTTGAGATCCCTTTTGTACATTTTTTAGTCCTTTTAAAGTTTTGTTTTGCTTCAGCCATTGGTCTAGAACCACAAGCAACACTTGGTTTTGACCCATAAACCATTGGATAAGTAGGCACCTTATTGTAATTACTGATGTAGGTATTAATTGCCTTACTATCTTGTTTATACACGTCCCTTGGCTAGCTGAAATGAGCTCCAAACTTAGAAGACTGATTTGGTGAGGAATACCCTACACTTTTAGGCTGAATACCCATTGAATCTCTTTTATATTTCTGCCCATACCCTTCAGCATATTGAATAGCATCATGAATGCTCTCCGTGGCTGCATTGCACCTACTTCCAAAGAAAGGGTTGGATCTAGACCAAAGATGTATTTGTTTAATTTTACCGAATCATCAATTCCTTCAATGTACATAGAGAGATTGAGGAACATATTGAAGTAGTCACGAACAGACATGCCTCTTTATTGAAGTCCATACCATCTTCTTTGCAATCTTTCTTTTTCCATTGGAGAGACAAACACCTCTACATTGCCTTCTTAAAATACTCCCAAGAAGTAAAAGTGTGACCAACTCTTCACATGTATCCCCACCATGTATGTGCATAGCCCTCAAGATGGAGTGCGGCAAAATACATCTTAGCTTCATCTTGGTGAGGAAAAAGTGTGAAGTACATCTCCAATTTATTTACCCATTCTTCCCACTCCGTTGGAGATGCATTATCCCCCTTGAAGTTGGAAATGGTGATCTTGTTTTTGTACTCCCTCTTATTATAGGTTGGCTAAAAATCGTTAGAGCGTTGCCCAAAAGATGATTGTCTCCAAGACTCCTCTATGCATTGAATCTCTTCCAAAAGAATTTGGTCTAGAAGCATTATCACCTTGATTTGGTTGACCTGATCTAAAAGAACGAGGTTGTTCACTAGTGGGCTGACCATAAAATAAGTTCTCTTTGTTAGTGATATCATGGAATGATCTTTCCTCAAACATCTTCGATTCTTTTTGCTTGATGGTAGATTGGAAGGGAAAGGATTTATAGAACGGGTCACATCCATGAAACTCTCCGTTCTCATCTTCTCTTAAGTTCTCCTCCTCTTCATAAGTGGCCTCATGTCTTGAATTGAATTGTGGATGGGCATGATGCTTTGATGGTATCGGTATGGCTGATAATAGACACTCTTCAATGTTGATGGCTCTCCTTTGTCAAAGGTTGACATTATTGAGACACTGATCAATTCCTTTTCCTTTCATATTAGTGGGCTAGACTGAAGTATTTCCAATATGAGAAGTGGGTGGGTACATTTAGCTTAGAAGGTGTGGTTTGAGTTTTCAAGTCGTTAATATTGGCTACTAATACATCGTCAAATCCACTTTTCATAGACTTTGCTACGGCATTTTCAAATCCATTCTGCATAAACTTGACCAACTGTTGAAGACTCTCATTCACCTCATTGGATGTTTTCTTCATATTTTCCAATAAATTAGAGAGTTGTTCATAAGTTTCATGAATCCAAATATTCATCATGCATACCCTGGAGTCTTCAAAAGGTTCATGAAACAATTGATTCTCATCATTGTCAAGTCATACACTATGAGCATTACCAACACTAACGCCTTCATCTTGTTGGTGGTCTTGATTATGAGCTTCATTGGTATTATTTTGATTGTTGATATACTCTCTGATATCCTCTCAAATGGTTTCCATCACTTGGTCTTTCCTTTTGTTTTTGGCCATTAGGGATAGTTGTTGTCAAAGATGACTGTTCTAGAGAAAACTGACAATATCTTGCTTAATATTGCACCTATCCCAATGATTTCTTGACCCAAAGGAAGATCATATAGTGGGGATATTCTAGATTTGTTAAGATCTTAGCTTGCAAGAGGGGTAATAGGTGTAATGGCCTCAAACAATGCACCCCTGTCATCGTCCCACTATACCAGCTGTCAGAAAGATTGTTATAACTTTTGCTGTCAATGTCCGATTACTGAAATTTTTAGTTCAAATCGAAGCTTGACATTCCCTCTTTGAAGCAAGATATCAAGCTATTGGATCAGATCATGACAGAAAATTCTGTATAGCAGAAATTTTGTACCTGTCCTGTGAATTCTTACACTTTGTAAATACCCTATGAATGCCATGTTTCACCTTGAATTGTCTCTTGGAGTACTTATAGACACCCAAAACACTTACTAGACCTGTGATGGACTGTAGGGAACCTGTAGGTATCCAAGAAACACCTATAACTGATTGGTAACTATTGGAAATGATCAGTAATTACCCTGTCACCTGTAGTAATCAAGAGGGCTAAATGACCATGTTCTCTTGCTGTTGAATGTATGTAACATCTGTGAATCACTGATCTTACTAAAATACCACTGTCAATTCTTGGCTCAAGCGATGTACCTGCACCTAAATTGAAAAAAATGTGTGAAATCTGTGACTTGAGGGGTGTGCAAATTTCCCTCTCAAGCCTGTTGAGATATCGAGCTCCACTCGTGATACGCCAGGGTGACCGTTGTGTATTTATGTCACCGACTTGTCAGTTGCAAACGCGGTTGGTACACCGCCCATGAATAATAGCTACATGATAGCTATCCTTATCTACTCTAGTTCGTGGCTCAGTTAGTATGCCACCTTAGTTAGTTGAGTTTGGTTTGAGACCCATATATAGGGTTCTTCTATTTCTTTGTACTTGAGTTCTTTTGGCTTACACAACTAAGAAGAGGAAAACTGTTTTCAGCCTCCACCCTTGTGTGTCTTCCCCCATTGTGCAAGCAAGAAAGCTTCAAGCGAGACTCCTTCCTTCTCTCCCACAATCTTGACATGGTATCAGAGCCTTGTTCGTGGTAAGGAGCTCAAGAAAGCAAGCCAAGCTCGCGGTGTTCTGGTAAGAGGAGCAGTGTTGCTTTCATTTTCTATTTCGGGAGCAGATCTCTGCAGGTAGCACAGCCGGAAAGTGCAGGAGTGCATTGTCTCAGGTTGAGACGCCCTTCGCGGTGAAGCAAAAGGGCAGTATATGCTGCGGGTGAGGGCTTGAGCCCTCGGCAACCTTGTTTTTTTGATTTGAGGCCATTTCGGGGCCTGTTTTGGAGGCGGAAGTTTTCTGCACGCACTCAGGAAAAGGCCCAGTTTTATGCTGTGCAGCCACTGTTCTACAGGTCGGTGAATAGTTACTGTAAAATTGCATTGTATGCTTGTGCGCAGAGACATTGGGAGTTACAGAATCATCCCTGTTGCCTATTGATGCAAAATCGTCACTAGGAAGTGACTGTGTGGTCAAATACCACTTTCGCCAGTTTTGCAGATTTTCCCTTGTGAGGGTGAAGCTGTGGTTTTTGCAGTGACAGAATTTTTTGCAGTCTTCTGTAATGGCATCTGATTCTCTTTCACAGATTGTCACTGAAAAGCTTGACAAGAACAACTTCCAAGCATGGAAGTTTAGAATGACGAATTTCCTTATGGGAAAAGGATATTGGGAATTTGTTGCAGGAAATGAAGAAGAACCAGTTCTTCCTGATGTTCCCAATCAACAGCAAATGCACGCATTTAAAGCATGGCATGAGAGAGCCAGGAAAGTTATGTATTGGATGTCTATCAGCATTTCAGACTCTATGATTGTGCATATTCAGGATGCAAGTACGCCAAAGGAGGCATGGGATACTTTGTCAAAAATGTATAGCACAAATACGCAAGCCAGGAAAATGCAGCTCAAGCAAGAGTTGCACAATGTGCAAAGAGAAAATATGAGCATCAACGACTACCACATGAAGGTGAAGAAGATTACAGATGCACTTGCTTCCATTGGGTCACCAGTGGAAGATGATGATTTAGTTTCTGTGACCTTGAATGGTCTAGGAAAGGATTATGCACAGTTTCGGACATCCATTTCAGTTCCTTTGGAGCAAAATGTGAAGCTGAGCACAGATGCAGGTGAGCTTCTAGAAGACCCTACTATGTACAGACGCATAGTAGGAAGTTTGATTTATATGACTATTACCAGGCCAGATTTGAGCTATGCTGTGGGATTGGTAAGTCAGTTTATGCAGGCTCCAAGGAAACCACATTTGGATGCGGCTAGACGCATACTCAGGTATGTGAAGTCCACATTGCAGTATGGACTATTTTATGAGATTGGGGTTCAGATACAGTTGCATGGATACACTGATGCTGATTGGGCTGGTAGTATTTCTGATAGACGATCTACCAGTGGATATGTGTTCTCTTTTGGGAGTGCTGCAGTCACTTGGAGCAGTAAGAAACAGCCTACAGTTGCCTTGTCGAGCACAGAGGCTGAGTACAGGGGTGCAGCAATGGCTGCATGTGAGGTAGCTTGGTTGCATAAGCTACTTTATGATATGCATCAGTCTACAGATGGACCAGTTGTCATTTATTATGACAACATGAGTAGTATACACTTGGCAAATAACCCAGTCTATCATGCTAGAACAAAGCACATTGAGGTGCATTATCACTATGTGCGAGAGAGGGTTTTACTAGGTCTTATTGATCTAGTTTATGTCAGCACAGAGGATCAGGTAGCTGACATATTCACGAAGGCATTGGGCGCAGAGAAGCTATGCGAGTTCAGAGACCTGCTTGGTGTGCAGGAATTGGGATTGAGCTCGAGGGGGAGTGTTGAGATATCGAGCTCCACTCGTGATACGCCAGGGTGACCGTTGTGTATTTATGTCACCGACTTGTCAGTTGCAGGCGCGGTTGGTACACCGCCCATGAATAATAGCTACATGATAGCTATCCTTATCTACTCTAGTTCGTGGCTCAGTTAGTATGCCACCTTAGTTAGTTGAGTTTGGTTTGAGACCCATATATAGGGTTCTTCTATTTCTTTGTACTTGAGTTCTTTTGGCTTACACAACTAAGAAGAGGAAAACTGTTTTCAGCCTCCACCCTTGTGTGTCTTCCCCCATTGTGCAAGCAAGAAAGCTTCAAGCGAGACTCCTTCCTTCTCTCCCACAATCTTGACAAAGCCAGTTTGTGCTTCCCTTCAGGGTCCTTGTCTCAGTAGGGGAGGGTCACCTCACTTTTGTCCTACCAGCTCGCCCAGCATCCACTTTTTCTCATGTGTGTAGACATGGCAAGGTACATGCTAAGGCTAAGAAAACAATGATAATTTGTAATAGGGTAAAAAAATTTATTTCTTCCCTTTAATAATATGCAAGTGAAAGTAGGAAATTGATCAAATGGAAAATGATAGGGATAGGTATTGCCCTTTCTTGTAGTGACTTACTGCATACAATGAATTCCACTTACCACTTGGTTTTTACTTTCATCCATATTGCAATCAATCACATTCAAGCAATCAAAGTCAGGGTTAGGTATAAAATCCCAGTAAATGAGAAAGATTAGCATCAATTGGCTACTGAGTTTAAGTGGGTAGGATGAAGAAAATTTAGCATAGCCACATTCAGTTGGGTCTATATGCACTTAGTTGTCAATTTTAGAATAGGATTACCCTTAATTCTCCCTTTTTCAGCAAATGGATGGCTTAAACAATTGGATTTAAAGGGAATTAAGAGAAAAATGTAGAAGTATCTCTCTCATTGTTGAAGGTAGATGATTATGGAAGCTCCAACAACCATATAAGACTTGAAAAGCTTGATCTCCAGCTTGAGGTGGCCAAGAATATCTTCAAATTGTAATTCCCATGATGAATATTTAGCTCATAAACTCCAATTCTTCTCCAAGAAAGCTCCTATGATCATAAGCTTGATGGAGATGATTATGAGCTCCAAATGTGACTGAAAATTGAAGGGGAATCAATGATGAACCTTCCAAGAGATTAGAAGACTTCAAATCTTGAAGAAGAGCTCTCCCATTGAAGTATTTGAACTTGCATGAGCTATCCATATACTTGCAACATCAAAATCAATCTCCATTCTTGCAATGTTGAAGCAAGACCTTCAAATTTTGGCAAAATCCAATGCCTAGAAGCCTTAGAGGCATCAAGAGCCCAAAGCCCCATGATTCCAATCTTCAAAGACCAAAAATTTTGAAAGAATCAAGTGGCTACCCTGTTTGCCCCAAATCAAGAGAAGAGGATGATCCAATCTTGCTTGAAATCCTCAATGTAGACCCAATGTGTGTTGTAGATGCTTCCCCTTAACCTTTGGAAGGTAAAAGGTATCAATGAGAAGCCAAAACTTCAAGAAATTGAAGGAATCATCATGCTATCCATTTTCAACCATGGCTAGGGTTTGAAGCTCCAAGAATTTCAAGAGAGAGTGATGAAGTTTGCTTCCATCATGCTGTAGACTTGGAAGAGAGTTTGTAAGTGAACTTGAGTAGGCTAGAAGCTAAGCTTGGCCTCCATTTTCCTCACATTGCTGAGGGAGTGTGTCTTCCAGAAAAGTGATGCAAACAGTCCATGAACATACTCATTTACCTCATGATCAAAATGAGGCTTAATCAAATCATATAGGTACTCTATAGCAAGCTTACAACATGAAGATTTGATATATGGTAGCCATTTGGACCATCAGGGCACTGGGGAAGAGGTAGAACCAATATCTTGGCTATGGAGTTGTAGGGAAAGCCTATGGGAAGAAGAAAGAAGAGAGAGAAATGTTCTTTTTACAAAAGTAACCCTTGTTTCAGTCCATTCTTAATCCCTGTTAACCATAGTTAACTCAGGGACCTCTAAAATGACATGAAAAGACCCATAACTTGCTATTTTTCACAATAGAGCCTCCTGTTTCTTCATGTCCAACTCCAAGAACCTCCATATTAGTGACAACTGTATGCAGATAACCATGGCCATTCATAATTTTAACTGTGTCCACCACTATAACTAAATTTATGTACTCCATTTACCTATCACCTGTCCATGTGACTAAAGTTGCCAAGAAAATGACTCTTCCCATGGATCAAAGTCCATGCTCTGATACCAATGTAAAATAGCTAATTCTCACAGCAAGAAAAATAACTAGAAATACAAGAAAATACACCATATGTGCCAAGAAACCATAGCCAAGGTGGCTAGGCATGAAATTGTATTGCCATGGAAAGCTGAGGATACACTATGGTGCCAAGAAACCATAGCCAAGGTGGCTAGGCATGAAATTATATTTCCATGGAAGGCTGAGAATCATAGATGAATGTTGCAACATGAATACTCACCTCATGCCAAGGTGGGACATGGTATGCATCCCATGATCATGGTGGCTAAGAGTATGCACCCTCTTAGATGGTGGGAGGAAGGAAACCTCAAATCTTGTATTCTTCAAAATGGCAAAAGATCCTTCACATGTTACATCTCCCTCCTTTTATACTTAACCCTAGGCTAAGTCATTTATGCTTTATCACAACAACATAAATCCTCTACAAACTTGTGCATCACTCTCTAGAAGCTCATCAAATCTTTTTCAAAGCCATAGTCCAGGTTTTCTTTCTCTATGACGACCTCCAAATCCTGGGACTTGCACACAACGAGCCTTCACCTTGTACTCCAAGTGGCAACATGGCAACACTCTTATCTCATTATGCTCCAGGCAGTGTCCCATTAGCCTTCTTGGGGGATAGCACTTTTCATCTTGCTTATGCATTGCCATGGATGAGGAAAATGAAGGGTAGGAGTGAAAGAATGAAGTGAAAATGAGGAATAGAGGTCAATTTAACCCTTTAAAACCCTAGAGCAGTTTAAACTATGTCACAAAAATTTGTAATGACAAATTTTCATGACCAAATTTTTGGCATCAAAATATATTGAAACCTAGTGCACATCTCTACAAGGTTGCAAGGAGCATGCATACTTTATTTTGTCAAAAGAAAAAGCCACAAAGGCCCCTAGCTGAACTCTCACACCTAAGGCCATTTTCTTGACCCGATGGCCAAGAAAGTTTGGCATCTATGCATGCACAACCAATGGTTGACTTGTGACAAGTTGTGTGTTGATGTAATGAGAATAATTCTTGATTGTGTTTTACAACTTCGTTGGACCTTTATTACCTAATTGTTAAGATGCTTGGTCTAACCAAACCACCCATTTGCACCTTCACAACATATTTTAGAAAGCTTGTGAAACCAAAGAAAGTGAAAAGGGTGTTAGTAAGAGAATTGATTTTTTATATAGCTTCATTTTCCCCCAAGTCAGTGTGCTTCAAACCCTTGTTTTTATAACTTTATAAGACTTGATTATTGTCTTATGTAAAATGCATCCTCTTGAATAAGAAAGCATATTTAGCATCTATTTGAATGTGTAGATCCTTTCATGAACACATTTTGGGCATATTTTCCTCTACTAGGAGAGAGCTCAATGTGTATTATTACAAAATGAAAGATATCCCAACAAAGGTAGAGATAATATAGTAAATGATAGAGCCCAATGGATGTAGAGAGAATAGGATAAGAGAGGATGATGCAAGAGAGTTCAAAGGGAAGTGAAAAGTGATCAAGACAAAAAGTCAATATTAATTGACCTTGAAAACATGTTAAAGCAATTGTATATTTATTGACCAAGACTCAAGGAATTAAAAATCCCGCTCAAATTCAAAAAGAAACTCCTAGACTTTAATGTTTATCATTTGAGCTCATATTAATGACTATGTGATTTTTAAAAAAGAGTGACGTGGCTAGTTAGAGCTCTTAACTACAAGCAACAATGTGTGAGTTTGATTCTAGCTTTTACAAAGGACTATCTATATCAATAATTCTAATGTCTTTTTTCTAAAGTACCATGTTCCCATAGCTAATCACTACATGGACATAAAACATCATTAGAAACCAACTCTTTAATGAGGAGATGTAAGGACTCTATCCTTTGTTGCTATCCTTTGTTGATAGTCTAAAAATGAAAAAACAAGATTTTAAAACTAGAGAGAGAGTAGGGATATTATTCTCTTCATTTTTCCTTGATTTAAGGAGGAGAATGAGGGTTCTAAAGGGCCCAAACAAGTGCCATTTTTTTCTTCAAAAAGAGATGTAGTATGTAACCCTTGGTGTTAATGCATCTTCTCGAAATGTCCCATATATACATTGAATGATTAAGCATTAACATGTTTTATTTTTGAAGTGCATTTTGACATCATTTGTAGCATTCTACCTAGATACTATACCTCCAATGAGCATATTATGATTCTTTGTATCTCATAATGAAAAAGCACACATTAAGGAATTACATTAATACTTAGCCATCATATCAATGGTACAATAATTTATGATAATTCCAATTATGTAGTATCGTAGGAGTAGTTAGAGGTCATGTCTCAATTTGCACCAAGTAGATGCAATTGCACTAGGAATTCAATTCCAATCAACAAGTGATAGGTAACCTAAGAGTCAAGCAAAGATTAAACTATATACACCACAACAATGTTGATTTGCAAGTTGTCATACATTGCAATCACAAAATCTACCAAACAAGAAGCAAGCATTTAGTAAAAGTTAAGTAGTATAACTTCTATTACAATCACAACAATGTTCATGGGATGTGTGTGTGTGTGCATGTGTGCGTACGTGTGGCATGTGTGCATGCGTGCATGCGTGCATGTGTGTGTCTCAACACTTTGTCAGTCTTCCTCCATGCTAATGTTAACAAAAGAAAATTGTAAAAGTTAAATAGAGAACTTCAAAGTTTGAAGATAACATCTGATTCAAAGCTCTATCCATGGTGTTCATATAAAGGTTCATATATTTGCTACTAAAAATGGTTTTGATAGAGGACAAACATTTTATAATCCATGTCATTAAAATTAGGTGTTGACTACTATAACGAGTAGGATACATAGGAACAAGTGGTTAAATACCTAGTCACACTAATCGGGTATAAAGGTGTAAGAGACTCAATTTAGGGAATCCACATATAATCAAGAATTAACTCTTTCCCTTCTTCTTCAGTTGTGACCAACCTCTCCCTTGGCTTCCCTAGTCTTCCAACAACTAATTAGGACTCTTGATCAAGATCTTAACCTTCTTCCTCCAGTATTTGAGCTTTCCCAAGTTGAAAACCCTACTGCATATTAGTGAACTCTTTTTGGCAAGCATTGAAGCTCAGCCTTAGCTCTCAAATCAATCCAAAACCTCTTCAATCTTAGCCCCCACGAGCCCCTTCAACCATTCTTGGCCGCATTCTCCGAGATTAAAGACATGGAGCTCATTAGTATGCAACGATTTCTTATGGGAAGCCATGAAAGCTCTCCTTAAAGCTTTCAATTCTTGAAGAGCAAGCTTGGGATCAAGTATAGGAGCCCCCATCATTAGGGCAAGCACCAAACTCTTGAAGATTGTATCCATTGGAGTGCTTTGCTTCCCCGGATTGACTTTATGAAGGACTTGGATCATTGTGGGATCATGCTTCATCCATCTACTTCAAGCACTAGAAGAGGTATGTTAATTCAATCTTAATCTCTTAATTTAATCCACTTATTGAGCTTAGTAGAGTCCTTCATTGAATACATGATGCCCACATTGAATTATAGCTCACTTGCTCCCGATCTGCATTCTAATGTGTCATGTCAAAACTTCCCAATTGGTTATTGCTAACCCTAATACTTATCCTATCTTATATATGTGTTGAATTGACCTCAGGAGGAAAATAAGCTATTTTAAAAGGGTAAGTGTGGTAGCCAGTGAATCACTAGACTGCCAAGGTAAGCCCCACCCAAGCTCTTGTTTGATTCTTACATCTCATAAAAATGCCCACTATTCATTTTCCAATTCATCTCATGCTAGTTGAATAATTAAAAATGTCTACCATGTATACACTGGTTGAGGAAAAAGGTCGATGCCATGTGAGATGGTGAACCAAAAGAGAGGTGACCCTCCATTACCACTTAAGACCTTGAAGAGGTGCATAACCCAGCCTAGCTCATGGATGTGGACATGCAAAGTGTCTCCCATTTCAAAGTTGCATAGTGATTGGATTAAGGAGCTTCAAGAGGCCTATTTGTTTAATGAGGACTTCAGTCACATATTTTAGAAATTACAGCATGGAGTATGTAAAAAATTACACAACGCAGCGAACAGAATCTGATAAAGAGATAGAGAGCACACAACAGATAAGAGGAGAATAACAAAATTTCTTTATCTCCAACAACTAATACAAAGATGGCTCTGTCTACCCGTGCGCTTCATCTTTGAAGCTTAGATGGCGATCTAGACAGAAGATAGGTGAAGAGCAACTCTGACTGGGTGAATATGCACATGTGTCTGTTGACCTTCCATATGCACATGTGTCTGTTGACCTTCCATGTGCACCTCCACTAGTTGGCCAAGGAATATTCTAGGGAATATTCCATTTACCATTGGCTAGGGCCCCTAATAACTCTCTTACCCCGCAACTCGATACAATGTGCCTCGAGTTGCTACCAGCTTAACTACTCCATCTAACCCAAAGATTAGACCCACAACGGTCACCTTTTTGCCATCCGGTCACGTAGACCTCATCTGACATACAAGTCATGACTCAACCAATGTCCAGGCTCACATATGGCTTCTCCTCATAATGGGGGCCTTACAACTTTGAGCACCATGGATCATTGGTGGCACCTTATGAGGGTGGGGCATTGAGCATATCTAACACCCTCCCCCCCTCAATGTCCACCCACAGGTGAACTATATCCTCGGCCCAATGCCAAGTCTTTGAAGATGAACTTGAAGCATATCCTTCGTAAGTGCTTTGTTGAATATATTCGCTCCATTCTCCTTTGTTGGACAATACACCAGTTCCACTATCCCATCCTTGATCAAATCACGCACATAGTGATAGTGGATCTCTATATGTTTGGTGCGCACATGAAACACTGGATTTTTGGCAATGGCGATGCAACTCTGATTGTCACATCTCAGCACAGTTAGTTCTTCATCCTACACTCCCATATGCCATAGGATCCTTCTCAACCATACTACTTCACATGCAACAAAACAAGCTGCCTTGTACTCTACTTCAGTAGAAGACAATGCCACTATTGGCTGCTTCTTACTAATCCAAGAGAAAATTCATGAACCTAAAGAAAAACAATAACCAGAAACAGACTTCTTGGAATCACTGTCTCCTGCCCAATCTGAGTCATAATTCCCCACAATAGAAGTTTCGGAACTGTATGTGATACCATAGTCAAGAATTTGCTTCAAGTATTTGAGCATCCGCATCCCATCTTTCCAATGACTCTTATGAGGTTTGTTTGAGAACCTGCTCAAAACACCAACAACAAAACTGATATTTGGTCTAGTGTTACACAAGTAGATCCTGTACCTCCTAATGTCTACTAGTGCTGATGTATCCTCAATGGATAACTTTGCATTCACCTCCATAGGTCTAGCTATCTCCTTGCACTCAGTCATGCCAAACGGCTTCAAGATCTCCCATGCATACTTCTTCTGAGAGATGAAGATCCTTCCTGGCTCTTGCCAAACTTCAATCCCCAAACAATAGTGCAGCAAGTCTAAGTCTGTCATTTCAAGCTCAGAACTCAAAACCTTTCGAGTTTGGTTGATCATATCTGCATAGTCACCTGTAATAAGAAGGTCATCCGCATATAGGACAATCACTACAGACTTTTTACCATCCTTGTAAATATACAAGTTGGCATCTGAGGCATATCTTTTGAAGTTTAAGCTTTTTAAAAAAACTTATCTATCCGCTGGTACCATGCTCTGGGGGCTTGTTTTAGCCCATACAATGCCTTCTTCAGCTTACACACTTTGTTCTTAGAATGAGGAGCCTCAAACCCTGGTGATTGAGCCATGTACACCTCCTCCTTGAGATCACCATTTAAGAACGTTGATTTAACATCCATTTGGTAAACTGGCCACTACTTGTGGGTGGCCACTGCAAGTACTGTGCAAATAGTGGTCATTCCGGCAGTTGGGGCAAATGACTCTTGAAAATCAAACCCTTCAACCTGTGAAAATCCCTGGGCAACCGATCTGGCTTTGTACTTTTCTAAGGTACCATCAGTCTTGTACTTTACCTTCCAAATCCACTTGGTGTCAATAACATTCCGCTTTGCTGGCCGATCCACTAGCTTCCAAGTGTCATTTTTCAACCATGTGAAGAATTATGCTGCTTGCATAGTTGCCTTCCATGTTGGATCTACAAGTGCTTCTTCCAAGTTAGTTGGCTCCTTTACTTCTCTCATAATCTCAGCCATCAAGGCCATATTGACTACATGAGTAGAAGCCCTCCTTCGCTCCTCTATTCTCAGAGACCTCCTTGGTCCATCTCCCTTCTCCTCAACAGATGCAGGCATAGGATTATTGTGGTCATAGAGTTGCTTCACCCAACATGGCAATGGCTTTTCTGGTGGGGTGATGTCAGGTTGGTGAACTTTTTCCTCATCATCTGAAGATGATGCTTCCTCCTCCTTAAGGATAAGGAGAGCTCTTGGGACAGGTTCATAGTGGACTACTTCTTTGCTTGATGATAAAGTGGAAGAACTTGCCTTCTCCTCCTCCACTGTATGCGGCTCCTCCTTGAACACCACATCATGGCTCGCAATGATCTTCTTTGCCTCTTGGTCATATAATTTGTAAGCCTTCTGCTCATCACTATAACCCAAGAAGATAGATTTTCTGCTTTTTGGTTTTAACTTGTTTCTCTTCTCATCTGGAACATGTGCATAATAGTCACATCCAAAATTTATGAAATGTGAGACGGATGGTTTCTTACCAATGTAAGCCTCATGAGGTGTTTTTTCCTTGAGAACCTTTATGTAGCTCTAATTTAGAATGTAGACTGCAGTATTAACAACTTTAGCCCAAAAATGGTTAGGCAATCCCTTGCCCTTTAGCATGCATCTTACCATCTCCACAATGGTGTGATTCTTGCGTTCCACAACACCGTTCTGCTGCTGAGGTGTGTGAGGCATTGTCAATTGACGCTTGATCTCTTTGCTCTTGCAAAAGTCTTCAAACTCCTTTGAGTTGCATTCACCGCCACCATTTGTTCTAAATTTCTTCACACTTTTCCATGTTTCATTCTCAACAATTTTTAGCCATTCTTTAAACTTACCAAAAGCTTGAGCCTTATCACGAAGGAAGTACACCCACATCTTCCTACTATAGTCATCGACAATCAATATAAAGTAAAAAGATCCCCCCAACGCTTGTGTAGGCATCTTACCGCACAAGTTAGCATGCACCAACTCTAGAGGAGCATGTGCTCTATTCTTGCTTTCCTGTGGAAATGCCTTCCTCTGTTGCTTGCCCATCATACAAGCTTCACATGGTTCCTTCAATTCAGTCACACTGTAGGTAGGTGAGCAACCATACCTTGCTTTTGCATCTCCTTCAACACTGCAAATCCGATGTGTCCAAACCTTTCATGTCAAAGCTTACTTGTGCCCACTCCAGCGGTGGCTGTAAGAGCACTTAGCTCATACAGGTTGTTCTTTCTTTCTCCTTTGCCAACAATTTTGCCAGCACTGTCAAGAATTTCTACACATGTCTTCTTGAACCTCACTTCATGGCCAAGATCAGTTATGGCAGCTGATAATAGATTTCTCCTCATTTCAGGAACATACAACACATCTGAAAGCTTTTTGACTTCACCATTTGCAGCAACAAAAGAAATAGTACATGTGCCCGCAACAAGGCATTTTGCATCATTTCCAACCGTCAATGATGGATTCTTGTAGAGGTTGCATAGAACTATATAGACCTTTCTTGTTGGTCATGTGACGAGAGGCCCCACTATCCAATGCCCATGAGTCATTGGTAGATTCTTCTTGTGCCGAGGAGCACACTTCCTCAATGGTCGCCATGAATAACTCCAACTCTGCTTCAGCCTTATTGGCTGTCTCTTTCGCTTTACTTTTAAGGGTACCATTCTTTTCATCTACCTTCTTGACACGACAATCTGTGATTGCATGTCCTTTCTTCTTGCAGTAGAAGCACTCTCCTTGAAACTTCTTCTTACCGCCCTTCTTCTTTTTGTCCTCGTCATTTTTGGTGGAGGAACCACCTTTGCCTTTTGCATTGGCAGAGAATGCAGCATCTCCATTGTTGCTTCCTTCTCGGGCTTTCAACCTCAACTCCTCCTCCATCAATAATGCACAAAACTCCTCAAAAGTCAAAGCTTGAGGTCTCACCTGAGTATTAAGGAAGACACCTCCGAGCTAGCTCTTCGCTAGTCTTTTGTATCCCAGCACCAGTCTGGTCGCACAGATTCTTAATCTGAGTGATGAATGCTTCAACCGTCTCTCCTTCAGCAAACTTCTCCGCTACTAGTTAATTCTCCAAGTTTTGATTCCTTGTTTGGTTTCGTGTTTCATACTGACTCCTCAGTACATTTCAAGCCTCTGATGCTTTGGTTGTATGCTAAATCAAAGTCAGAACAATGTTAGAACAGCTTGTAACTAAGGCACACAGTGCATCCACATTCCTTCATTTCCAAGCTCGTAGAAGATCTAGATTCGAAGGAATCATCACACTAGAATTTGATGGGTCGGGGGTAGGCTATGGTTCTGCGTCAGTTCCTAGCACAGTCTCCAAAATCTCATAAGAATTAAGGATAGTTGTAATTTTGAACTTCCACAAGGTGTAGTTTGTACCATCTAACTTGCCTCCATTGAAGGTTGGTGGATGAATCCTCAGTGTTTGAATAGCTGGGACAGCAACACCACCTCCTGCACCAATTCCTGATGCGCTAGAACCGCTTTCGGAAGACGACATCGTTCCTCTTTGTTGTTGAAGCCTTTGCCTCTTGTGCACACTTCAATCCCTAGAGCCCCCTGGGCTCTGATACCATGTAAAAAAAATTACACAGCACAATGAACAGAATCTGAGAAAGAGATAGAGAGTAGACAACAGATAAGAGGAGAATAACAAAATTTATTTATCTCCAAACAACTGATACAAAGATGCCTCTGTCCACCTGTGCACTTCCACTGTGAAGCTTAGATGGCAATCTAGACAGAAGATAGGTGAAAAGCAACTCTGACTGGGTGAAAGATAGATAATAAATGGCTGTGAAGGGGTTTAGCTTTTATAGCTTGTGAAGGGGGTCATGATGGATGACCTTCCATATGCACCTCTGTCTGTTGACCTTCCATGTGCCCATGTGTCTGTTGATCTTCCATATGCACATGTGCCTGTTGACCTTCCATATGCACATGTGTCTATTGGCCTTCCATGTGCCCATGTGTTTGTTGACCTTCCATGTGCACCTCCACTAGTTGGCCAAGGAATATTCTAGGGAATATTCCCTTTACCATTGGCTAGGGCCCCTGATAACTCTCTTACCCCGCAACTTGATGCAATGTGCCTCGAGTTGCTACCAGCTTAACTACTCTGTCTAACCCAAATATTAGACCCACAACGGTCACCTTTTTGCCATCCGGTCACATAGACCTCATCTGACATACAAGTCAGGACTCAACCAATGTCCGGGCTCACATATGGCTTCTCCTCATGATGGGGGCCTTACAACTTGGAGCACCATAGATCATTGGTGGCACCTTATGAGGGTGGAGCATTGAGCATATCTAACAGAGTAATGGATAAAAACTCCGAATATTAGCTTTAAAATAGCCTTATCTAGTACCATGGTAAGGTTGTCACTCCCAAACTTCTCCTTCACACGAAAGATCATGGAAGAGAAGTATTCTTGCCCCACTACTATTGTTGGTCATTTGGGTGTTTTCCAAATATATGCATGCATTCCCAAGAGCTTTCACTAGAAGGACCTATGGAGGGATGTCAAGGATTTTGTGGCTAGCTATGTCCTATGCCAAAATAATAAGGACAACATGCTTAGACCTACTAGTCTCTTGCAACCCCTACCTATTCCTGAAGGGAAATTGACACATATCACTATGGATTTCATTACTAGAATAAAAGGATGAAACAATATATATGAGTAGTACTAGTTGACCATCTCACTAATGCTACCCTCTTTATCCCACCCAAGACCTAGTACACTAGATCTCAGGTGGCCACTCAGTTTATGGAGCATGTATTTAAGTTGCATGGGTTACTGCAAGTCATAGTGCATGATTAGGATGCCAAGTTTATGAGCAACTTTTAGTTGGCAGTTTTCACATAGTATGGGCACTAATCTTGCTCCATCCACTACATCCCACCCACAAACTGATGGTCACATCAAAAGGTAAATAAATGGCTTGAGACCCACCTACGACACTTTTGCCATAATGTACAAAATAGTTGGGATATGTGGCTCCACTTGGTTGAATTTGCATATAACAACTCCACCCACTCTAGCATTGGGGTTTCTCCTTTTGAGGCATTATACGAGTATAAGGTTGTGCAACATAACTTTAGGCCTTGATCATAAGAGACCACTCCTAGTCTAATTATCAAAGCATGAGAGCTCTGGAAAGAATCAACATTTTTTCTATTAACTTCTTCATTCAATAATGCACTCAAAACCATGATCAATAAGAGTAATGCAAGGTACTTGAAGATTTTCAACTTTCACAATTTTCTTAGTGGTCACACAAGCCCAATGATTTCGTATATAATGGCTTCTAGGTATTAAACCCAAATTCGTTCAATGCATTTGATGCGCTTTTGTGAATGATTGCAAGCCACTACATTTTTAGTCTTAATGCCAACTTCTCTACAATTATCTTTTTTTTTTTTGCATCAGCAAATTTAGTTTCAACACCTTTAGGGGGGTATAATAATGAATAGGTGGACTTGATATATATGCCTCAAACATCACTAGCAAGCTGGTAGCTTCCTCTTTAGTGCAGTGGGAACCTTCGTCTAGTTAAACTGAACATACCCCATTGAAAGCCCATGGCATTGTTTAAAGTAGTTACAACTCTCTCTCTCTCTCTCTCTCTCTCTCTCTCTCTCTCTCTCTCTCTCTCTCTCTCTCTCTCTCTCTCTCTCTCTCTCTCTCTCTCTCTCTCTCTCTCTCTCTACAAGAATTCTTGTCTTCATCTCCCCCTCCCCCCTAAGAGGCACACACAAATTGAATTCAAAACCTTATGGTGCGTATATGTGAATTGGGATAAATTGTTTTGCCATTCTACTTTGCCTCCCAAAGATTCATGAGATGGAGATCTCAATAGCAATGGGAGTAATTCTATTCCTGCATGCCTATGTAGTGGCTTGATTCAATGCATCTCATGGAAAAAGTCTCTAATCAAGGAGTATGAAGTGAAGAGGAAGCAAAAATATCATGCAAAGGTCAAGGCCAAGAAATTTGCAATTACACAAGTTAGGCTAAGTGACAGTAAACGACACGGAATCTATTTTGAGATGCTGAAGTGTTTCACGCATTGCATAGAGGGTCTTGGCAAGTTGGAGAAGGTGGAGATCCTCAAAAGGTTTCTTAAACACCGAGAGTTGAGAGGCATGCAAATTCAATGTAACGGATATGAGGTTTCGAGTGTCGAGGAAAGTCTTTTTGTTAGTGGATTACATAATACACTCAAGGAAATGAGGAAACCAAAAAGCTCAAAATAATTGTTCTTAAAACAAGCAAGTATCATGATGCTGCTAAATTTTGCAAACCAGATGAGGAAACCAAATATAGCAGCTACATCATGGCTTCTTGGTATACATAAAAAAACCTCTATGCAACTAGATCTCAATTGCCACAAAAGGAGACAATGCTGCTATCGCATTTCTGTGAGTGACAACCACACTTTAGAAGTTTAATTATAGAGGAAGTCAAAGATATAATGGTGTCCTTTGACAAACAATACATGTGACTTGCCCAAAAAAAAAGGGATGTCTGTTGAAAGCTTATTCGTTGGAAGAAAAGTGTATACTTATAGTGCATCTTCTGGAGCAACCTTAGGTTTGTTTTCTTCATTCTAGCATTGATTTTGTGATTGGTTTGATCAGTTGCTTGTGGTTGTGTATTGAGTTCAACATGAAATTGTATTATCTATCTCACATTCTTGTCTTCTTTCTCCCACTGTCACAAAATTGTTAGCTACTAGCATATTGTAAGATTCCTACTACACTGATTCAACTACCAATCCACTACCACCTAACACTCAGCTACTAGAGCACTGTTAGCTAGCAGTCCACTTTTGGCTCCCACTCTACTACCAAACCGTAGCCAATACCTTGTCACTAACACAAGAGGTACCATTCTAACATCGCCTGCCACCTATATGTATTGGAAGCTGACATACTACCAACTAACGAAAGGTTTGGGTGATTACAAATTGTAATCTATCATCTTATTAGCACGTTGACCAATTGCTAGCTACCACATTGCTACCATGATTAAGGTATGGGAGATTACTGTTTGAGAGCTACCGGTTTGCTACTAGCTTGAGAGATTATAGGATGGAAGGTACCATTCTGCTTTTAAATCCTTTTAATGTATTACTAGAGCGCTACTTTTTGGTAAGTAGGTGCTCCCATGGTACTACCAATGTGCTATCAGATTAGTATATCAAGATTGCCATTTTATTTCCAATGTTATACTAGTATGCTACTTTTAGTGTGCTACCAATGTTCTACCAAGTTAGTAGCTTGGGAACTACCATTTAGTTCTTGATTTCATAGTAGTGTCCTATTCCTATTGTGCTACTAGAGTGTAACTAGTGAGTTGCTTTTAAGGTACTACTAGTGTCCTACCAGATTGGTAGCATGGGAGCTACCATTTTGTTCTCAACACAATACCAATCTACTAGTTTTGGTATGCTACTAGTATGCTACCACTATGTTATTGGATTGCTAGATTAGGAGCTACCATTTGGTTTTCAATTTGATACCAATCCACCAATTCTACTCTACTATCAATTTGCTACCTAAGAGAGCTAGCATTTCATTATCAGCATGATACCACTCTACAACTTCTAGGCTACTACTAATCTACCACTCAAAAGAGCATTAATTTTTATTTCAGCAATCAATATGTAAGGAATTTTTGCACATCCTTACTAAGTATCTGTATTTAATGAAGGCAGAGCTCTTTCTTGCTTGATATTAGTCTTCTACTTTTAGTATGCTAGCAATTTGCTACTCTTAGTATGCTACCAATTTACTATTACCAATGCACCACTCGATTGGTAGATTGGGAGCTACCATTTGGTCACTAGCTTGATACTAGTCTACCACTTCTTGTCTACTAGTCCCATGCTACTACTAGTCTGCCACCTAAGAGAGCTAACATTTTGTTATTAGCTTAATACCACTATGCTACTTCTAGGCTACTACCCAAGAGAGCTAGTATTGTGTTTTCAATGAGTAACATGTTGGAAAATTTTCATCAACTTTACTAATTATCTATATTTAATGTATGTAGAGTTATTTCTTGCTTTCAAACAAAGCCATCAAGAGGTGCAAATCCAACAAAGGGCCTTGGAGAAGTTGAAGCCTTAGTTTGTACACAAGCTTCAAGATTGGTACACTTGCTATTGCATCATGCATGTGCATGTGTCATTTTTGAGAGATGTTGTAAATCATATAGGACAAGTTTCCCATGACATACATGGGAAAGAATGCAATTGTCAATGTGATATTTGTGGTTAAGATGAGAAAGGCCACTCTCTTACAAAAACTTTCTCCATCGTTACATGACTTTGGGAATCTTTTTTATACCCCAAGGATAGTGGTTCTAGCTTTTTTGCATGGAAGTGTTTGATTGGTGATTGCTCATCATGTGGATCTTCACAAAAGTTGCATGTTTTCCTGATAGAGGAATCATATAGTGTGTGCATGGTAATAGTGAAGATATTTGAGGATGTTTAAGTTGGTTGTCCAAATATCAAGAAGAAGAAGAAAAGAATAGTTTTATCAATGAAGGAGATGTAGTGCAATGAACTTTTCGTACTATTTAGGTATCATTTGGAAAGTTTATAAAGCATTTTTTGGTTACATTTGGTAGGTAGAACAATGTAAAGAGTGCTTGCTTTGGTTTCGTGAAGATGTGGTTGTATCTGCAGTAGATTTCACAAAGAACTACACATTCAAAGAACAAAATGAGGTGCAATCCATGCATTGGTTTTCTAGCCAAGTTACAATCTTTGTCTACATCACATATGTGCATATTGTAGGTAGTGTCCAAAAGTATTATCATTTCTATATATCTAAATGATTAAACCCATGACATTTTTGTTCAACATTGTTTTATGCTCCATTTTGGATGGTTGACAGAACCAAGGATGTCATTCAAGGAACATTGGGTGTGGTCAGATGGTGAAACAGGTATTAAAATGACAAATCATTATGGTTCAAGTCATGGAAAGGGTGAACATGATGGTGTAGGTGTTGTTATCAAGAGACATCTCACTCAAGAGCACCTAAAGCCAAACTATGTGAAGCTACAATGTGTAGCTAATGTGGTACCATTTTTTAGACTACCGCATATCCTTCCAAAGAATGGCCAGTTTAAGTGTTTTGAGAGGTTAAGGAAGGTGATGCGGATAGAAGGATGCATTTGGATTGTAAACCTATACCCAATGCATGTGGATTACATTATGTCTATGGCTACTCCTTAACAAATGGAAAGGCTCTAAAGTGTAGGTAGCTTTCATACGTTTGCAGTGCTTGCATGCAAGGCCTTTAGAGAAGGTATTAAAAGAAAACACATTTTTCCTCATGGGACTGTGTTACCCTTGAATCTTTAGATGATGTAGATGTTTATGAGATGAGATGGAAGATACAGTATATGAAGGACATCATGATGCTTTGACTAGTTCACTTCATGTTGGTGATAATTTCATAGTAATGGCTCCACACAACAATAAAGAGCTTGTGGATTTCTACATCTTGAAATGGATAAAGGAAAAGATAAGGACTAATGCTTTGCGTGAAGCTAAATGTGAGAATATTTGTAATGTGGGCTTGTTAGTTGTTAGAGGGGTTTGGTATCGGCGGGCAGGTGCTAGGAAACCTATGAATTCAGGTCAAAAGTTTGTATGAGAAAATGGCAAATGGCTAGTGGATGTAGACCATGGATGGAGGATACATGCTATTAATAATGCCCCTAGAGATTTATATGCAACTTTCCCCAATGTTAAAATTACAATTGGGGATATCCAAGATGATCAGTTATTCTTTGTGCAAGTTTCCTCTTCCTATCCTGGATACCCATATATCACAATTGTATGTGTAGAAATGAAGGTGTTAGATGATGGATCCGTCTATGCAAGGATTAGAAGCCATGATGGTAAGAGGGTTGTATAGTTTTTGACTATTTGTGTGAATCATGCAAGGACCCATAATGAGGGATTATCCTTTGCCCCACCAAATGTGAAAGAGTTCAAAGATTCTCAAGAACTAGGTTTTCAATAGGCATCATTGTACAATGGGACTACAATGGTGTGCGATGGAAAAGGCTCTCACCTCATAGAGTATATACACGCACTTTTTCTATAAGATTTAGTGGATTTTCAATAGGAAATTCTATATGCTTTCAAAGGGTTGATACTATGAACAGGGCTACAAAATAATATGTTTTCAAGGTACATAAAGACATGAAAGAAAATGGGATATTGAAAGTTGGATGCTTCATAACTGGGATGTACAATGGCTTGTCTTATCTAATACAATGGCTTAAGTTTTCACTATGCTATAGTCTAAGCTAAAATTTGGAAATAACATGGTATAGATATGTTCTTTGGACATGTACCTAATGATAGCAGAGTTTGTGAAGCAAGAATATTTATGCTCTAATGACAAGATTGAAGATAAGGTTAAAATGAAATATCATATTGTGGATAAAAAGGTGAAGCTAGTTGTACCCTTGCCTCTAGATAATGAAGAGATGATTGAGTTGGCTTCTTCTAAGAAAAACTTGAGGGATCCGAAAGGATAGGAAACAAGTTTACAATAAAATCTCTCAGAGAGCTTAAAATTAGATATAATGGGTTTCTTTTACCTACAAAGAAGCTATGTTTTGTGGATATATTGTCTAGGCATGGAAGAGGTTTTGCATTTCAGCCACATGAGATTGACTACATGGATCCAAGTATAGTTGCGCTTATGGTTATTTTCATTATTCCACATGCACCATGGAACTTGCAGTCAATTCTAGTGCCAAAGCTCACCTATCTAAATTGATTGATCTCATTAGGGCCAAAAGCAAGCCAAAAAGGGTTGTGCAAGAAAGTGATTAAGTGGTTAGTTTAGTAACATTTTGAGAGTCAAAAAATCTCCTAATATAGTTGTTGAGGCTAGATTGAGATGTATCTAGCTCATTTAGAGTGTATTTAGATCCATATCTTCATGTATGGACTAAAAGTCACTTGTCTTGCTTTCTATGCCAAGATTTATGTGCAGTTTGTGAGCTTTCAATTACTTTCACAGCAAATAGACATTTTGAACTTTGAAACAACTCTTCCCTCTCATGTTTCCTTTTTCTATGGCATCCCCGTCTCTCCTCGCATGGGACTTGGCATCCCCATCTCTCCTTGCATGAAGCTTCACTTGATTCCTTATTCTACTACAAAGGTTCGTTTGTAATTTCTTTTATCTCTTCCAAGCTTACAACTTATTACAATGTATATCCCTGTCTCTCCTCGCATGAGACTTGGCATTCCCATCTCTCCTTGCATGAAGCTTCACTTGATTCCTTATTCTACTACAAAGGTTCGTTTGTCATTTCTTTTGTCTCTTCCAAGCTTATAATTTATTACAATGTCTTCTTCAAGTGACACCCCTAAATTTCATATGAACATCATGCTCAATCAAGAGTATGCAACTACCAGGAGCATAACTCAAAGGTCCCTCATAGATATAGAAGAAGCAAACCAATTTCGCAACGAGGGGAAAATGTGTATTGATCTTTGGACAGATGGAAGCATTTTCCCAACAGATCCACTTACTGGAAGTTATCCACCATTTCATTTTGCGGAAGACCTAATTAGATTTGTTGGAGATGGGGTTGATGGTTTGTTGCGGAATTGTTTAAGGCTATGTCAACACATAACCATCATTAGAAATTTTTTTAGTAGTTTTGATTTGCTCCAATGCAACATTTTACTTTATCCATATGTTGAGAGGTACATTGTCCTTTCCATAGTTTGTTCCAAGATTTTTTTATGTGTGGGAAATTTGAGTCTCAATACTTCTTTTTGTGTTATTTTAGTCAACATGGGAGTTTCATTATCTTCAATTTTTTGGAAAGACATGCAATGTTTATGAACACATTACCACATGTTCATGGGAGAAGCAAAATGTAGGTTATCTTCTTGAAATAAATACTCATTTTTTTAACTATTCTACAATGACCAATGTTTGGTTTTTTTGTAGAGCTTCAAAGCTCATTGTATCTTTTCTTACTAAGGGCCATAATGCCTTTCATTTGATGGATAATGAGCATCCTTTCAAATATTTCAACCAAGTTGTTCCCTTACAACTTGATTCAACTTCTTGTGGATGGAGGGTGATTGCAAATGCATGGAGATATATAGAGTCAAAGTTTAGAATGTTTACACTCAATGTATGTTCAAAGTTGTTAAATTATTTATCTTTATGGAGAACCTAAGGAAACTTTATTTCGTACTCTAATCCATTTTGCTACATGAATACCTTAATTCTTGGGTCTGGTGGGTTAGGGAGAAAGCCATTCCCCTGATCTTAGAAAATGTTATATGCTTATGTGACCCAAAATATCCATTACCACCTAATAGTAACAACAACTTGAAGAAAGGCCAAGCTAACCCTAAACCAAGGAAGAAGAGCAAAAGCAAGGACATAGGAAAGAAAACATCTCAGAAAGCATAGGGGAAGGGCCTCCCATATCATTCTCCCCTCAAGTTTGTCAGAAGTGGAGCAGCGGTGGAAGCATAAACATGTGCTGAAATAAACTGCTGAAACACAAGACAAAAAGAGAAAAGAAAAGAACACGATACAGATGAGAACTCAAATGTATGCACGGGAAATGGAATCCATATATCTGAACACGAGACAGTTGCATACAACAGTGAGTCACTGGCTGCAAGGGCACTGGCACTGGCTCCTCTCTCCACAGAGTCTGCAGATGGTGAAATGAAGTGACTGACTGAGGAGGAGCCACTGAGTATAAATAGGCTGAAAAAGTGGGGAGCAATAATGCTGGTCGGACAGCATTTAAAACTGGTCGACTGGTGCATAAAATGCCCCAATGGCATAATATGCCACACCAGAAAAATACCTAAAATACCTAATAAAAATGCCCAGCCCAGATCTCTCCACAGAGTCTGCAGATGGTGAAATGAAGTGGCTGACTGAGGAGGAGCCACTGAGTATAAATAGGCTGAAAAAGTGGGGAGCAATAATGCTGGTCGGACAGCATTTAATGCTGGCCGACTGGTGCATAAAATGCCCCAATGGCATAAAATGCCACACCAAAAAAATACCTAAAATACCTAATAAAAATGCCCAGCCCAGATCAAGCTCAGACTCACACATGAGCTGACAAATACTCTGCTAACACCCTCTCTCAGATCATGAGTGATCTGATACAATACAATAGTACAATGAAAAGGGATCAGAAATGATACAACATAGAACCACCAAGTAGAACCATGGATACCCAAGTAGTGGGTGATCAAGCCACCACCAAGGTGCCTCGGAGAGAACCTGATGTCGATCGTACCAAACACCTGAAAATAGAGAAGATCATAGCATGTCTCTGTGTCCATCATCAATGTCTCGTAGTAGCATACAAGACCATCCTGTCAAAAATGCCTCTGAATATAGGTGACCATGGATTCCCCGCCTTTGACCAGACCGCCAAAGTGTCCCCTCATGTGAGCTCCAGACGAAAGCCTCCCGCTCTCTGTCAGATAACCAGCTCAGCATGAACCTGAATGTCAATCCCAGCTCCAGGATTTGATTCCGCCAGACTGAAGTCGATGCATCAAGGACGTCCCTCTCTGGAACCTGTGCACCTGTATAAAAGTATAGATGAGGCGCGACTGCCCCATCTTAATACCCGCTCACACTCCCTCTCTGGCACAAGAGAGTCGTGAGGGATGACCTCATCACCACCACTAGAAAGCAGCCGAGGAAGGGGCCACAAAGCCCTTCCCGCGATCTGAAGAAGACGAACCCTTCCGCGCCTTGGACGTCACCTTGGTCGGAGGATCGGAGTCGGAGTCTGATGAAGGAGAGGACTCATCAGTAGAGTCAGCATCCCACTTCGTCTTCTGCTCCTTCTTCCTGGAAGTCGCTAACTTCTTGCAGTCCTTCCGCAAATGTCCCTTCTTGCCACAGTGGTAACACTGGGCCTTCGACTTCTTTTTCCCGTCACCCCTCTCTAAAGCTACATAAGCCTCACCTCCATAATGTGCCGGAAGCCGCTCTTGTAATCGCAAGGATGCCTCATGCTCAAGAAGCATCGAGGTCATATGTGTAAAACTGACAGGAGTCGATGATGTCTGCGCCCGCAAAGCATTGGCCACTCCATCAAACTCCGGGGGGAGCTTGTAGAGAACCGTCCCGACAAGATGCACCTCGGGAAGAGTAGATTGCATGTGCCCAAGCTGGTCCTGTACCTGCGTAAAACGAAGAAGAAAAGACTGAATAGTATCTTTCGGCTCAAACTTCATCTGCTGGAGCTGGCCATAAAGTGTGACGGCCCGCATGGTGGAAGGTGCCTCGTACATCTGCTGCAACTTCTGCCATACTTCAGGAGACGTCCTACAGGAGGTAACCGCCGGTAAGACCGCTTTAGAAATACACCGAGGCAACACCGAGTAAGCATGGGCATCGTCCGAGTCCCATGTGAGCACCGCTTCCTCATGATTGTCCTCATCAAAATCTTCAGGAAGAGGAAAAGGACGGAGAGGTCGAGCAATAGCTCCACATACGATGTACCATAGCCGCTTCTACACAAACCAAGCTTTCATGATAGCACTCCATGTGAGATAATCAAGTCCATGTAACTTATCACCATTGGAAGTGCACAGAGGAGCCATATGGAGAGGATAAGAAGAGAAGTAGAGAAGAGATGGAATTGAGAGAGGAAACACAGCCAAAACACAAGCACAGACTACAGAAAATGAGAGTTCACATGCAATATAACCCAAAATCTGATCAATAGAAGACAAAATCTGCTGCAGAAAGTCAAAAATCAGTCAAAAACTGCCAAAAATAGAGAAAACGGCCTAAAGTAACAGTCACCCAGCCACGAGAGATGCTGAATCAGCAAAACGCAAGCTGTAAACTGGAGAAAAACAGGTAGAAAACTGTCGCCAGCAGCTGCAAATGAAAAACGCAGGCAGCAGAGGGTGCGTAGGCAACAGAGGGTGCGGAGGCAGCAGGCGATGGCAAAACTGCAAAAAACGCAGGCTGAAAACAGTCCCAAAACAGGTCGCCTGGCTGCGACAGCAGTCGTCTGATCAGCAGGGGTACAAAACAGTCCTGAAATCAGCAAGAAAACACAGCAGAAACACAAATCCTGAAAACTGATACCATGTCAGAAGTGGAGCAGCGGTGGAAGCATAAACATGTGCTGAAATAAACTGCTGAAACACAAGACAAAAAGAGAAAAGAAAAGAACACGATACAGATGAGAACTCAGATGTATGCACGGGAAATGGAATCCATATATCTGAACACGAGACAGTCGCATACAACAGTGAGTCACTGGCTGCGTGGGCACTGGCACTGCCTCCTCTCTCCACAGAGTCTGCAGATGGTGAAATGAAGTGATTGACTGAGGAGGAGCCAATGAGTATAAATAGGCTGAAAAAGTGGGGAGCAATAATGCTGGTCGGACAGCATTTAATGCTGGCCAACTGGTGCATAAAATGCCCCAATGGCATAAAATGCCACACCAGAAAAATACCTAAAATACCTAATAAAAATGCCCAGCCCAGATCAAGCTCAGACTCACACATGAGCTGACAAATACTCTGCTAACAAAGTTCACATTACAAAAGCCTAGAAGTGCCAAGGGGAACGAAGGGAAGAGGAAAACATCATTTATATCCTCATAAGTTTCCCATCAAGTCACTAAAGAATGCACGAAAGCCTCCCCAAAGAACCCCCAGGCAGAAAATTGAGTGTATCCCCTCTAAGGCAAAGCAAGAGCCACATCGAGAGGCAGCCGAAGAGACACCCCTACATTCTTTTGAGAAACCATGCCAATCACCAAAGAAAACCCAAGAGCCACCCATCTCACCTTAGGAGCCCGAATCAAAGAGACGCAAAACAATCTCAAAAGGGGATAGAGAAAGGCCTAGGGATAGAAAAAGCCCTCGTGTAAGAAGACAAGTATTTGTTTGTAGTGATTCAAATAACACCCCATAAGCCACTCTATGTGGAGCTCTCCCTGGTGTTTGTCATGCTGGCCCTCTATGGGCTAGTCATAGAGGTGTTAGGGCTACAATTGAGAAGGTCAAAGAGGGATACTAGTGGAAAGCCTTATGTGAGGATGACTTACAATTTGTTGAGACTTGCCATACATGTCAAATGTTTTTTTTTTTTTTGTGAGACATTGTGATGGCTTACATCCTATATATCCTCTCTCTATGCATTACAAAGGGATTGTAGATTCAATTACCATTGTTATGGCAAGTAAAAGGGGTCATTTGCTAATTGTCAAGGCATTAGCAAAGACATGCAAATACAAAATACAAAAGTGGCAAGTAAACGAGGTCATATGCCAATTGTCAAGGCATTGACAAAGGCACGTAGAGGCAAAATATAAAAGTGGCCACGTTTACTTCCATATGCTTTATGGGTTGATTACACTACTCATAGTGCTACAACATGATATATGCCTATAGAGATGATGTATGGGTAGAAGCCAATCACGCCAATGGGAGAGGTAACTACTACATGGAATGTTCTACCATGGGATGAAGGGATAAGTAGAGAGGGGTTGCTAACTCTAAGAATTTGTTAGCTAGAGAGAAGACTAGATGATATAGAGCTTATACTTCGATCTAGTGCTATTGAAGAAGGAGATTGGATACTTGTGTATGACAACAATTTGGATAACCAACATAGTACCATCACAAAGGTCTCTAAGATATGGTTTGGTCCCCAAATTGTGAGGCATGCATATGATAATGCTAAATATCCTCTTTGTGAGCTAAATGGGATAGAGTTGAAGATACCCATAGTTCGTAAATGGATCAAACTATTTAAGTGAAGAGATTCTTCTACTTATGAAGAAGAAGACAATGACATTGAAATGACTTAGGATAGCATAGAAGAAGAGGAAGAGATAAATAATGAAGATGAAGCAAAAGATCTTGACCATGATAAGGAGCAAATTAAGTGGCACATGCCGAAGTATGTGCAGGTTTGAAGGGGGAGAATGTCATGTGGTTCTATGTTCAGTAGTTAAAAACTCACAAAAAGTCTAATAGTGACAATATTTTACTTATGTGCCTATAGGATTGCTCTATTAGCATTTATGTTGAATTCATACTAGTTGTTTACATATATGTTTGAAGTGGTTTATACCTTAGTATTTTGAACTTGATCTTGGACATGTAAGTGACCTTGGACAAGTTTGAGGAGTGCTTTACACTATTGTGCTTTGCATGGTTGTTCCTGCAATTTGTGACGCAAAAAATGGGTAGCAACTTGTTGCCTACTACTAGGATGATTTTCCTAGGAAAAAGCATAACGTCTTTGGGGGCTAGAATCAAGGAGAAAGCATAGCAAAGTTTGAAAGAGAACAAGCTGAAACTTGGTGTGTGCATGCAAGGACTAATCTAGGATCTCCATGACTATAGTAGACTATTCTAAACAAGGCAGAGAGACTGTCTGCTACTGTTCTTGCAAGAAATACACTAATCTACTTTGAATCTGAAGGAGACTATAGCTTTTTGCTATCTCAAATAAGGGTTTTCTATGGATTGTTTTGGGTATTCTTATTTCTACTATGGTAGTAGATTAAAACAAAAGATATTTTTTGGGCTAAAAGGTTGTTTAGAAGCTTCAAAACAAGGAATTTGTACTCTATATGTGTTGCTTTGGTATCAAACTATTCTAAAGCAAGTTCTAGCCTATTTTTGAGCCTCGTACCTATGTTTGATGCTTCTCATGTATGTAGGCACTAAATTATACAAACTAAATTAAAGTGGGTTTCCTTTGAGCCACAACCTTTGATTTATAGTCTTTATATGGATGCATATATTGTACAAAGATTGTGCTCAAACTCATATGTGAGAAAAGTATTCTACGATTGGATTTCTTTTGTCTCTTGGACTTATGTTGCTTCTTATCTACTTTTGCAAATTTTCTCTTCTATGCGATGTGAGGTCTTCTTACCCAAGTCCCAATTACTTTTGGCCATACATGATTAATACCTCAACAAGAGGTTGGAGAAGGCAAAGGATGGGCAAGGACCCACTAAGATCCAAGTTTTGAAGGGAGATGGAGCCTCACAAAACCAATAAGTTGATACACAAAGATTGGGAAGTTGTGCCTGAACTAGGAAGAAAGGAGAGCAAAGAACTATTAAAATTCCCAAAACAATGAAGCTATTCCCAACACTATTCTGCAACATCACATAGTTTGTGAGGGGGTGGTCTACCATCTCATTCATCTTGATTAGGAAGGGAGCTGGTAGGCGAGTGTGACCACCATGGAAGCCTCTCTCTCTCTCTCTCTCTCTCTCTCTCTCTCTCTCTCTCTCTCTCTCTCTCTCTCTCTCTCTCTCTCTCTCTCTCTCTCTCTCTCTCTCTCTCTCTCTCTCTCTCTCTCCATATATTCAATGAATTAATATGTTCTTCATTCCATTAAATTTTCTTATTAGTCTCATTATAAAGATTCGTTATAAATGACTTTTAACTATATTTATGATTGTTATCACAATTGCATTATAAATTCTCATTATAAGTAATAGAGTATGAACATCTACAATACAATGCAAATATTTTATAAACACTATAAATGATAGTTACATGTTATAAATGATGGTTACATGTGATATAAAAAATTAGATAATGGTAATGTTTATAATAAAATAAAAAGTTTAATATTAATGCAATAGATTTTACCACAGTTTAATCTAATTACTTAGTTGGTAAAATAGCTTCTAATTTTAATTTTAATTGCCTCTCTCTCTCTCTCTCTCTCTCTCTCTCTCTCTCTCTCTCTCTCTCTCTCTCTCTCTCTCTCTCTCTCCACACACTCAAAAGTATGTTAATAGTAAGGGAAGGAACTCAAAAGCTTTGAACATATGCAAAGGCATAGCCAAATGGATAGACCTATGGAATGAAGGGAATGTTAGATGACTCACAATTTGGAAAGCTAAAGATCCAAGACTGGTTGGCTCACAAATAGTCTGCATTCCAAAAGAGCCAATTGGCCTACTTCAATTCCCAAGAAGGAAGATTCCATTCTTAGAGATCTTGCTAGCCCCTCAAGCAAGCAACTCCTCCAATGCAAGACTAAGCACAATCTCAAGCTCCCCTCTCCAACACTAGTGATGAATCTTCACCAAAAATGGAAAAAGAATCATCCGATGGCGAGGATATCTGCCTAGAAAATAAGGATCAAAGGGGTATGGAAGTCCTCCCCTACTTCCAGATTCAATGTCCTAAGATGGCAACTAATATTAGATCAAGAAGCTACCTCTATGCTCAAGACTGACCAAGAGAGTAAGGGTGTCTCCCTTATGTCCCTTCAGTGGGCACACGAAGGGAGCTAAACCTTGCCTCTTCTAGGACTGTTTGCACATCATTCCAATGTGGAAGGAGGTGAGGAGGTGGCTAAGTCAAGCCAATCTTCAAAGCAGTTTTGGAATGACAACAGCTCTTTTTGCCAATCGTGCCAAAAAAGACTCTAGCACATGGAAGATCACCACTTGACTCAATGGGTTGGCAGTCCAATTTATGTGGACCACAAGAAACAATCTAATTTTTAGGAATACCAAGAATAAAAAACTTACAAACTGATGTATAAGAAGCTTTGTTGTAAGGCATAATGCACCCCCTTTACTAATATTAATATAATAGAAAGCACATTACCCAAAAAAAAAAAAACCTCAAAAGCTTAGAAGTATAAAATATGTAAGTAGGCTATTCAAATCTTCTAGAAGGAATCAAATCCCAAACATACTAAATCAATGCCTATGTGGGTGGAAACAACATAGGGAGAACTATCAACCCTTGCATTGCATAGCCAGCCTACCTTGACATTTATTTATCCTTTCTACCCACCCTGAGAAGCACAGCATTATCACAAGATTGAAAAATTTTGATAGGAGACACAGTTCGTGTGCTCCGATCGCTTTTTTATTTTCGTCACCAAACTCTCGGTGATGATTAACAAAGAATCGGCACGAGGAACAGTGCAATCTCAGCTTATTACACAGAGGAGCAGAGCGACGTTGCCCCTTTGATGGTATGGGTTTTAACTTTTGTTTCTTGTTTGACAGCCAAGTGATAGTAGCTGTCTGCTACACATCACAGTTGAAGAGATCCATTGATGGCGGCAGATGGGGAAGAATGGATACAGGGGGGTTGGACATCAAAATCCACGCTTGCCTAGGATCTGATGTAAACTATGATTGCTCTCTGGTCCTAAAGCATATACAGGCCTTACGCCGATAGAACCAGATAGGGAGACGGCCAGAGACAGAAGCATGAGCATTCAGTTTGACCCCAAAAAAGAATTGATCGATTTGACAGACTTGTGTTTTTGCTATGTCGGAGGGAAGAATTTGTGAAGGTTAAAGGGCAGTGAGTAGAACTCTTCATTGCGAGTATCCCCTCGGAATGTCCTGAACTTCACCCACCATGGCATTCCCCTATCCACTTTTGATGAATGCACAAGGTATGTGTTGTCCAGCACCACTGCCACGATCAATGCGACGGTTGCCGGTGATGAAAAGATAACATCTAGTATGTCATTGAACTGCAAACAGTTGCGAAGCCATCGTCAGTAGCTGGTGATGAAGCTATTGACATACATAACGCCATTCAACTTTAAACAGTTACAAAATAATCATCAGTCGCCGGGGATCAAAAGATGGCATCTAGAACATCATTAAACATCGAATAGTTTTGCAAAACAATCATCAATCGCTGGTGATGAAAAGATGGCATCTAAAATGTCATTAGTATGCAAACAGTTGTAATACAATCCTCCACACAGGCTGAGGCATATCTTGACAGCATTCTCTCTCAATGGATGAACGAAGTTTACCCATCTTGCATCTGTTCGAACTGGACCATATCCCGCAGTGGCTGTATATTCATTGAAATACTGAGGTATGGAAAGTCCCAAGAATAAGGAGACGCCCACAATGAAAAAGGTCCGCAGAGAGTTCAAATTTGTGAACTGAAGAAAAGAAAGACCAGTGGCAGCTGCACAATCCAACGGTCACCATGTTTATATACTTGTTCAAAAGACTGTCATGCAAGACTTCGACGCTATATAAGCAGTCTGAATTTTGGCGATTTTAAATCTTACCTACAATGCCAAACAAGACGCAATAGATTGCAGAGAAGATGGGAAAAGGGATAGATGCAAAAAAGGCACCAAATTTCCCTGCCCAAGTCCACACAAAATGCTAATTAGTGACATCACAAGGAAAGGTGTGAGTTCTCAAAATCTTAGCACATAAATACACACCTAAAAGAGCTGCTTTGATCATCTTTGAAAATTTGCAAATCTCAAGATCTGTTTAAACAGCATAAGTACGACACTTCCAGGCTGTTTAACTCCAACTTCCTATCCCAGCTACAACAGCCATTTCCACATATGTGCATAAAGTCAGGTCTAGATATATCTAAGATGACTTCTTGGTTTTCAACAAATTACTCATGTTGAGAAGGTTGAAATGGCAAGAGCTTGAAGCATTAATCTGAGAATGGAGTGTTTTGAGCTTCTTTGACAAGTTGCAATATCAGAGCTTTCTACATGGCATAAGTGCAAATGCTTTCAGGCAGTTAAATTCCAATTTCCAACTGTTCTTGCAAAGCTTTGAGGCAGTTAAATTCCAACTTCCTACCACTATGGATATGCAAACAAAGTTAGGCTTAGATATAGATACAATCAAGAGGTCAGGTCATCGTGGTTCTCGGAAAAACTATCAGCCATATTGAAGTTTGAGCAACTTGAAAGGGCAAGGGCGAGGGCTTGACCAAAGGATGCCCTTGTTTTCAGAACGAACCAATCAATCCTCTGAAGAAGAAAGTTCAGATGTGGAAATCCAGCATAAGTACCAACTAGGTTTGTTTAATTGAATTGCGAACCACTATAAGAATCAGCAGGATACTTCCTGTTGGCTATCCTGTACACACAAAGCTAAACTTTCTGCAACTCCATGAGCAAATTATTGAACTAGTCACTGTGTGAAAACACTACGCAGTGGCCAGTTTTACAGTGTGAAGGTATACAAGAAGTATTGTTTTACACTGATTGAGGAGAACCAAAGGTAGGCTGACTCCCTGTGTATGTTATTGAGTCCAGGCATATCTTCTGATTATACACATGCTGGTTTAGTGCAAAATGGTATCATAGCAAGTGATTAGTCAATGGATGTGCCCCAGGTACTAAGATTGAACCATGAGCAACTTCATTGATTCTTAGCCAGTGGCATCTCATTAAACAAAACCAGCTGGAGCTCATGTTGAGTTTTAATACAAGGACAGACCTGTCCTGAAAGAAAAGCGTTCTCAGATGAGGCTTCAAGCTGTTGCCTTACAGGATTGTTTGACGTCTGTTGTTTTGTTCTTTAGCAACCAAGATGCATGCATGCTCTCTACAAATCATCCAACTTAAGGTGGCCCATATGGGTATGCTGAAGTTATTACTGATAGAATATTCGCAAGTCCTGACTAGCATCATTCACCAGTGCCACTGACACTGCACCAGTCAAGCAAGAACAGAAGCTTTCCAGCTTCTTCTAGCACATGAAATTCTACAAAAGCCAACTGACAAGGGTCTGCAAGGATGCATCAGCATCAGAGCATTGTTGAGGCATCACAGCCAAGCACTGTTTAACCTGGACAGTTAACTGACCAAGGTCTGCAGGAATGAATGAGCATCACAACATTGTTGAGGCATCACAGACAAGCACTATTTAACCCAAAAAATAGACACTCGCAGATCTAACATTCAACAGCTGCATTGTTGCATGCCCAATCCCTGTGCATTGTTTCCTCAAGCCTGGGCACACCACACCACACCTCAGCTCTGGAGGCAAGATCCATGCTGGGTCGAGGTAAGGACCCACGGTTTGGAGGATGGCATTACAAACCTCGCATGCCCAAGAAGTCAGAGCATCTGTAATTCTTTCAAGGCTAGGTGAAGTGGCTACAAATAAACTAAATGTGCTCTTTCAGTCCCTCTGCTCATCACCAATTATTTGCAGCTACATCTGGCTACAAAATCACTTCTGAACCCAACTACCCCCTTATCATGCTTAATCAAATGATGTTCTGGCTAGACATAAGCTTCTGAGCCTACCTACTCCTTTCAGTGAATGCTGGTGATACCTGAGAGAGCTGCCGTCTGGGACTGCTGGCTTGCTAAAAGGCAGTCACTGACATATAAAACCTCATACTTTCATTCATCACATCAAATTCACCCAACAGCAGAAGGCTTGACATAGCTAATGCCAAAATCATCAGAGTAGACAAGACGTTCTCTCCAACTGGTGAGAAAGCACAAACCAGATACAATGATAGCAGTGGCTTTTCTAACAATAACTATACTTAGAACATAATCACAAGACTGGTCACGTTTGCTTTGGACATCAATCCCTTCTATGCTGGGACCAAACATGAACTCATTCAGTATCTCTAGGCTTGGAGAGGCTAACCAAGTATTGAAAAGAATATCATAAATCCTGCAGCTATCTGTATAACCCTCCTACTGCCAACACGGGTGACTCCTAAAAGCCCTGTGTTCTCCCTGCAGTGACAAAATGTAAAAAGCTTCAGATATCCTCCATACTGTCCAATAGAAAAGACCGGCAAAGAATCAAAAAAACTGAACATGCTGAATACCTACACTGAGACTGTTGAGCCGGTTGAAGTTCCAAACAGTCCATCAAGGAGAATTCCCACACCCTGCCAGAACGGACAGCAGGTTCAGAGGCTACTTCTGAACAAAAAGCAACATGAAAAGGCAGTATGGAAAGTTCAAGATACCTGCCACCCAATTCCCCGACTTAATACAAAAGCAGGTGGTGGTGTTGCACTGGCCAGTCGCGAGACAGCAAAAAACGAGCCCGTTGACTGTAACCACGAGCACAGAAAGAAGTATAAACTCTTCTACTATACTTACAGTATTGTGGGCAATGGCTATTCATCTTGGACAGCCATACTAGATAAGTTAGGAACTGAATTTGGTAAGATTAGGATCATATCAACCATTTGGCACAAAGATCTTATCCAGATTTACAACTAAATCTAGAAATAAAAGCTACAAACCTCCACAAGAGAGACAAAGACCGATGCCATCATAGCAAAAACATGCCCAGCATCAAAACTAGGGGCTCCCCATTGAAGAGGGTAGGGAAACCTTACCCTAGCAAATGTAAAGAATTGAACATCAGCACATGACAGAGCACATTCCTTTTCTTTCTTTGTGCCAGCAGTCTGGAAGCAGAAATTTACCAAGGTGCTGTAGAGATCAAATCAGCTTGATCTGTCCGACAGTGAACCTTTGTCTTGTGAGGAACATGTCGATAAGCACCACCTAAGGTCAGAATGTATGCAAAAGTCCACATGACCACCACTGAAAGCAGAATAGGAAACCTCTCAAAGAGAGGGTTACTCAAAAATCTGCGATTGCTCAGATACTGAAACCAGTGAAAGCAGAAACAATTTTTTTAAGTGTCAGTTGTCTGCGCATGGGATGAAGAAAGGCGTTATCAGAGAAATACTAAAAGATCAAGAGGCATACCAGAGAGATAACAATAAGCAGCAGCAGCTCAAGAAGACCAATTTCAATGCATTTGGCAACCTGGAAGCCAATTAGAATAAGATTTGAGAGTATGTATGTATGTGCATAAGGCATATGTGTGCATACTTGCATAACTATGTATGCATGCATGTGTGCCTGCATGCATGCCTGTATGTGCATGGATGTGCATGTATACGTGCATGCATTTGTGTGTGTGTGTGTGTGTGTGTGTGTGTGTGTGTGGACGAATGTAATCGATGATAACGTGCACATGATCACTTGGACAATCAATGTATGACTCTTTGAGCTGAAACATGCATATGAATCAGCAATGCACCTTGTATTTCCACTGGTTGTGGGGTTACATAGCACCTCTGTAAAGTAAAGACCATTGTTGTTCCATTTGTGCATGTGCATAAAGATGTACAATGAAGGAGAGAACCCGAAATATGCTCTTACCCCTGGAAAGCCCAGTTCAAATAATCCAAGACCAACTAGAGCAATGGCAGGAGCAGCACCCAAAGGACTGAGGAAGCTGTCCAAATAACCAAAGAAGTAAGAAAAGGTCAAGAAAGACAACAACCTTAATCGCATCAATAAATGTTGAAAATATGTACCGTGAGAAAATACCCCAGAGCCCACTGTAGCCTAGGATTATCTGCAAACTTGAGGAGGCAACCAAAGAACCTTGTATTGCTCGCATAGTGCGCAGAAACCTCTACATGTCAAGGTGCACTTGTACATCAGTGTCTAACATTTCACAATAGCATCTCTCAGGAATTATTCAAATTACTGTGATATCTGAATACTGAATATATCAAGTTAGGCTTCCAATCAGCTTTACAGGAGCACTAGATATGATTTGCCTGTGCAAGGACTTGTACAGTTTGGCTCTTAGGTATTGCTGGCTTATCAATATGAAGAGTGCATTCTAAAGTTGCAAATCAAGTTGAAGATTTGCTACTCGGATAGTTACGGTGTTGCATTTGATTTGTGGTGTGCATTCTAACGTTGCAACTAAATAAAGAATTGGATACTGACTGGTTATAGTTGCACAAAGGGGACCAGATTTTGCAAGCTAATAGCTGTGCAGAGAGCAGGGCAATTTGACATTTTCGTTCATTTGGCACCAGCATATCATATGCACTACACACACGATCCTTAAGCAATGACTACACTCAGATGGAATTGAGTACTAAATGTCATTGCTTATTCAGCAGTCTAGATGTAAACACATTGCACCAGTGCTGCAAAAAGTTTCTTATCTGACTAAGTCTTTCACATACCTCCTCATTGTCATCAATCAGCTGCAAAGACTCTGAATTGATGATCGTCATTATTGGGATGACAAAGGCATAAGAACCCCCAATGACTGCCGGCAGGCGTGTGCCAAAAAGAGTCTGCAGCAGTGTGTTGATCCCAGCCACAAATAGCAGGGTTTGAATCACGCGTACTTTGTCATCCTGAGAACACATTTTCAGGAGAATGAGATGCCATAATGAGGGATGGAAGGTCTAGGACACAAGCGTGTATGAACAGTGACAACATACATCAGTTCCTCCCATCTGGGGAACAAGCATGGTGGGGATCATCACCGTTGTCCCTAGCATCAGGATGTAGTGCTGGAAACCAAGAAGAATGGCTTCGGCTGCAGCCAAAACAAGCAGATGGGGAATGTGAGGGATTGTTCTTAATACGGATCAACTTACACTATAAAGGACGTATTACCTTACTGATATGCATACTGTGCCACTGACAGTGCTTAAGGGGGTTTACTGAGGATGGATTTATACAAAATTTAAGCTACTCTTGCACTTGATTTGAGCCGTTCTTCTGGACCAATTAGCTCATCTAATAAATATTTCCGAGCAATACGGTGGTGAAACCAGCTGGACCGTGCCCACATTGGCATTATAATTGCACAAATTTGAGATCCGCTGTAGAGATCCATGAGGAGTATCTAACATCTGAGGTAGAGAGCAAAGATCGAGTCATGTGATGAGCGAGTGGGATGAAGGGAGAAGTTACCCCATGGAGGATTCGAGTCGATACAGTACTCGAGGCCCAACAGCTGTTCAGCAGGAGGATGAGAGATTTCTTCCACCTTGGGGCCTGACATGGAGGCCCGATGAGGGTCCGCCCTCCTGTTTCAAATTTTGTCTTCTTGGTGAGCTGAGCTGCTAAAACTAAGAAAGGAGCAACCTTCACTCTACCCCTATAATTAATCCTCTGTTTCCTCTTCTTGAGCTGAGAAGAGAGCAATCCTAGATCCACCAGTGACTGGAGAAGGAAGAGCTTCCCCTTACAATCTATCTTCTAATTCCTCTTCTCGAGCTGAGCTTGAGCTGAGAAGAGAGCAACCCTCGATCTGCCAGCACTGGCTAGAGAAGAAGGCTACGATGGCCCTCCCCTGACCTCGCCGAGAACAGAGAGAAGCAGTTGTGGCGCTTGGTGGTGTGGATGGTGAGGGGAGAGAGGAGTAGCTATGGGGAAAGGCCGGATATGGAGGAAAAGCAGAGGAAGAGAGAGGAGAGTGGTAATTGGGAAAGGCATTTGAATGCAAATGCGGCGTGATCGAACGCGCGAGGATGGGAGACCATGTGGGAGGAAATGGAGAGAGAGAGAGAGAGAGAGAGAGAGAGAGAAAGAGAGAGGTGCAAAGGAGAGGTGGCAAAATACAGACAGGCTAGCTATTATTCGACCACCATCACCACCAAGTGTAGAAAACAAACGACCAACAAACACACAGATACACACGGCAGGAGGAGGGTAAGGAGAACGGTAGCTGGACGGTTACGCAAAATGCCAGGGCAGAGAGAGAGAGAGAGAGAGAGAGAGAGTGTGTGTGTGTGTGTGTGTGTGTGTGTGTGTGTGTGTGTTTGGGGGCGGGGGGGGGGGGTGGGGAGGAGGAGGAGGAGAAGGCTGTTGTTGGAAGGGTCCCCGGCGAGTGTGTGTGTGTGTGTGTCGGATGGAAACAGTGCAATGTAATGTGGGCGGGGGTAACGAGAGTCTAAGAGTGAGATAGGTGCCCATTGACCAATTCACTAAAGGATGAATTACTAGAGGCAAGTATGTGTTTAGGCGAGTTGATCCCAAAGACACAGGGAAGAGAGGGGGGCAAGGGGGACACTCCCCAGGTCTTTGTGGTCCACAGTTCAAATATTGCCTGACTAGCTTTCAAGGGGGAGTGGCTTTCAAGGTGGAAAGGGGGATATTATACCTCTAAGTGTGCTAAGACCTTTCGATGAAGAGATAATAGTTGTATTTTAAGAAATGAGTAAGAGAGGATCTCATTGCATGTTCCATGTTCACCATAGGAGCTACCTTGACTTTTAATGTGATATCATCACCTTTACATCTTTGACCAAGTTTTGGCAACCGACGTTTCACATTACTTGCTTTGTCAAAGCTCCACACACCAAAATCCAAACTCCACGCCCATCATCATCAATTTCATGGGTCAATGAAACAAAGATGCAGACGAACATATAGGACAACATTTTAGATCCATGAACAAAGAGGAATGTAAATGGCTAGAGGAGGTCCTAAGGAAAGTGAAGGAGGATTGACCAACTGCAAGAGTTGATGTTCATAAATAGGTTTAGTGCTAAACAAATCAAATGGGCAAGCACTACTAACTTTGGAAAGAAGGAGTGTCTTTGAGAGTGCAAACTCCATGTGGCTAATGAACACAATGGAGAAATGGGGAAGGCAAGATGTTAGGGCTAATTTGATGACCTATAAGTGCACTCAAAAGGATGTGGAAGATGAAACCCTATATGAAATTGTTTATACTGTGCTATGGAAAATAGTCAATTACAAGATGCAGATAAAGTACCGACCCAAATAACACTCATGCATCTCCCCAATGTGTGTTCTTTGTGGGAACGATGAAGAAAAGTACCTAGTGTGGGATTGCAAAGAGGCTAAAGCGCTATGGAAAAAGGTGTTTGCACAAACGAAGAAGATGCACTTGCATGACATGCTTACATGGAAACGTGCTCTTCTAGGTGGTAGGGGAAGTGGAACGAGGAGTAGACCCAAGTGTGGAATATCCTAAGAGGATTAGTATTTAGTAATAATTGAAAAACTAGGAACAATACTACTAGAAGCAACATATCATTTGGGAGATGTGGTTGTGCCTTTAAGTGCAATGGCAATGCGGGGAAGTTTTGGTGGAATTCAAAGTCATATGTAATAGCCTTAAAAGTCACCTACCTTTAAGGCCATTTGTAAGATGTTAGCTTGCCATCTTTAGGCGATGCAATACGATCTTGATGGATGATTCAGATACACTCTTTTTTAGCAATAAATATTGGACTTTTGCATTCAAATAAATCAAATCCATAAAGGGAGCAATCAACTTTTAAGATTCGTTATAGCAAAATTATAACATGAGAAAATAACAACCCCCAAACATTCAACTTAGCCTAAAGCCCTCTCTTAAGTAGACGGCCTAAAATTGCCATGGAGCTCTTGTTTAGAGTCCTCATACTAGCTCAATGGCCTACCATTGTCAACTATTTTTTAGCCAAAATAAAGGAACCATGAAAGTGAAACATAGGACAATATAATCGGAACTATCTTTTTCAAGGGGACAAAAAACTAGTCACTAGTTGTAGAGAGGATGTTATCATGTTAATTACTATCAACAATATACCATTTATGCAAGTAACCATAAGCAAGATGGAGAATACGCATTATTTCCATCAATCACTTTTTGGTTGAGGATGGTTGTTTGATGTTGTCATCATGACATAGTTGCTCACAAGCAATTGTCTTATTCACTTGGTTCATAAGGACTTTTATTTCATAGTATAATCAAAGAGTGGTTGCTAGGAGTTATTAATACATCACATGACTATGGTGTGGAGCAAGATTTAGTTCTATCTAAAGAACCAATATATTACCATTTTTGCACTTAACCATAAGCAAAATAGAGACTACACATTATATCATTAATCATTTAGTTGTTGAAGATGGTTGTTCAATGTTGTGATTGAGAAATAATTGCTAACAAGTAGTTGCCTTATTCAATTGGCTAGTTATGACTTTTTTCTTTTAGTTTGATAGAGAAACGGTTGTTAGGGCTTAATAAATCACATGATCAATAGTATGGAAAGAGATTTACTTCTATGTAGAGAGCCAATAAAGCATCATAGCCCAAGTCTTCAAATAATGTCTATCTAAAAGGCCACTATACCATAAGAGCTCAGGGAGAGCAAGGTGGGAGGCTTTTATGGTACAAGTGTGGCATTAGGTTTGCGTGCTTTTCACTTGCTAAGATATACAATTTCTTCACGTAGAGGTAGCACACCCTCAAGGTGGACATCTTTTCAAAAGTCTATTGAGTTAGCATGTGGCTAGATAATAATCTCACTGCATAAGATTAATCTCAACCAAGAAGAGATAGAAACCTCATGAGCAATGGCCCATTTGGTAGGACATCCGTGCATGTTGAATGTGGTTGTGGGATCAAGTCTTGCCTAGGTGGCTCTTGTGAGGGGAACTTCACCTTCTAGTGAGCTTGATAGAGAAAACCCCCACAAGAAGAACATAAAAAATAGTGATCGCATTTAAAAAAAGAAGAAGAGGTAGAATGTGGTAGGAACAAGCATGCAATTGAAGGCTTACGATAGCCTAACTTATGGTTGTTTTGCATAAAAAGGGGGTTTGTCGCTAGTGGTGTTGTAACCTACTGATGTGAGTGTGGGTTGAGTATTACGGGTGCGCGAGTTCAAACCCTGGGTTCCACTTGATTGGTGGCACAAATCATTATGCATCTAAAGATGGGGTGGGTTGTACAAGGAGTTGGATTTCAAGGCCTAGGCCCTAAAGTCATCCCCAGAGTTGGTGAGTTAACAAGTGTGGGGGGGATAGGCTAATGGGTGTCCTTATTTATGGCATGTTATAAGTCGTCATGCTATTGGATCTTATAGAAGTAGAAGGGATCTTCTTGAATGTGCTGTAGTGCACCCATTGAAACTCTCATGATGTCTACTACACCATCAAACAACTCTCGGTGGGGCATTTCAGCTCACATGGAATGGGACACAAGGATTAGGTTGAATATAATACCCTTTGTGGGAGGGAGGAACGAGTGCGGTCTTGATGGGAGCAGCTACTCAATCAACCGTGAGTATTACTCTTGGGGTGAGCAAAGAAAGCGTGGAGCGAGGGAAATGACAGGTGGGAGGATCCATGGAAGAAAGCGAGTGATTATGGTGATCCATGTCAATGTCTAGTGATTATGGATTGGGGTTGTGATTATCTCTCTGTTTGGAACTGTTGATCAGTGGACTTGTAATTCCGTGGGCTGGCGAGAGAGAGAGAGTGTGTGTATGTGTGTGTGTGAGTTGTCCTGATTTTTGTCCTTTTTGCCGTGTTCTCATCGATCACCCGTCCAAGTTCAAACCCCGCTGACTGCCCTGTCGCTCCGTATAAGCACATTTTTTTAGTGGGGGGGGCGCGAATATTTATCATGATTGTGGCCTCCATGAATTTCCGCTGTTATGTCATGCTGAGAAAGAGGAGAAGGATGGCAAAGGTCCCATCACATCAAAAAGGATTGTTAGCGGGAGCGCATCATCAATTTATCAATCACTTTATTTTGGTCAATGTCGACATAAAACAATAATCGCATAATATAATTATATGATATTCGAATTTCGGATATGTGTAAATGTTAGGACAGAGACACTGCTCGCAACAATAAATTTAAAGCTGCAGCAGAGCTGCTTGCCTGCCAGGCTCCAGCGAGAGCGAGAGCGCGCGACTCGCGAGAGAGAGAGTCCCCGCCCGTACGGCCTCCACTTATTTTATTATTTTTTAGTAATCCTGGGTTTTTCTGATTTTTTGTCAAAAAGGGCCAAATGGAATAATTGGTGCCTGAGGGCCCACGCGCCATCAGCAGACAAAAACTACCAACGAAAAAGACGAGGATTTTTTTTAATTTTGAAAAAAAAAAAGAATCGTGAAATTGCAAAGCGCAAAAGGGAAGCATTCGCTTTTTGGTGAGCGTGAGAGTGTCTCTCTCGCGCCTTGGTGGTTTTTTGTAACATGCGGAGACCGTGGTAGAAAACCCTATCATGTGTGCATGGCCTTTGAGTAGTAGTTACTAGTTACTAGTAACTACTAAGGTCTAGAGGACAAACGTCCCCCAAAAAAAAAGTGTACGTAACAACCAGCCAGTGGTACCTCCAAGAACGTATTGCACATGATAAGTGCTACCACAAGAGATTTCACATGATAAGTTTTCTTACCACCTTGCCACCATCATCGCAATAACACTGCAAGCAAAATGGTAGCCTCGAACAACATGCACATTCTACGTTAACATGTTGCCCATGCCTAGCCTATTCCTCCTGCAACCACTATTGTACACATCATCTAACAGACGGTACAATGAATAGTCTTCAAGGAGAACATTATCCCTACTTGAGGAATTGTAACATTTCCCTTGTGCAATCAATCAGAGACATTAAGAAGTTGTTGATAAAGTGAGAGAAGAAGCTTCAAAATCATGTTAGTATGTGCAAAGAAATGCAATATCCACACAAGCCCAACTCTTTAACAAGAGTTGGCTCTATTGGATGGGTGCTAAGAACTTGGGTTCCTAATGACAATGGGGTCGTGGTGTAGTGGATTGAGTGTGGGTTGAGTTCCAAGGGTGTGTGCATTTGATCCATGCGTCATGTATCCCTTGTGGCACATTAAAGATCTATTTGTAGAAAAAAACTTGGGCTCTTAACCATGGGAAGTTTGTTTTCCTTTTCAAAATTTCTCATATGTTCCAAAGTTATAATGAATATTGAGTGGTCAAGGTCTCAATAAATAATTTAATAAGAAGCCTAAAAAAGAATCACTTTCATAAACAAATGTAGGGCTAAGGCTATGAATGTACAATTGGGATGTCAACCACCAAGCTAGTTACATACTTACCACATCAATTATTGATCCTTGTTGCACAAAGAAGTAGATCATGGGGATATGTTGTAATTATAAGACACTTTTGAGAGTTTTATTCTCTCTAGCCCTTATGTATGCAAGTGACACATATACGATGGATATACATGTGCTATATGCTCTCCCCCTGTGTGTGTGTGTGTGTGTGTGTGTGATACACACAGGTCAATCACAAACAATCTTCATCCACGAAAAACTTTGTTGTTATAAGTTGGAATAGAACTAAGATTATGTTATGTTTTAGCCTCATCATAAGCTTTATAAGTAGAGTCCATACTAACCAAAACTATTACACTAAGACGTTTGTTTGTGGGCCACATAAATGCCACATCTCACAAATGAAGATCTACCACACTAAGTACTAATTATTACATAAAAACTTACCAACATAAGTCACACTTAGATCCTTAAAACTTAAAAGGTTATTTTTTAATAAAAATAACGTGTTCATATGGATCAAGGAGGCTTGGCACAAGAGGTATGTTGTCGATAAAGGGGATAGAGATTGTCAATGGGCAATGAAAGTAGTGTTTATTTGTAGAGTATTTGGATCACAGTTAAATTATGACTAGTCAATGTTGATTGATGGAGGAGACAACATCCACCAGCCCCCACCCATCATTGCTTTCCTCCAATTACAAATCATTCTCCATGTAGCCAACATAAATTGAGAGAGGTTGCTAAGAGGTGCGAGCAAGATGGCTTGGAAGTAGGTGATGTGGTTGAAATGGGAGGTAACTGTTGCATTACACTAAGTATTTTGCACACTCACTCACTCACTCCCTTTTGCACCAAGCCTTTTGCATACACACTCTCACTCACTCTTAACCAAAGAAACATTTTTTGCTAAAAAGTATGCTTGCTTTGGTTATGTCACAAAGAGGTTATATATATCCTTGGACAAAACTTTGTTGGGATGCATTTGCCATAAGCCTTAAACTTAGGCCTAGTAATAAGCTTTATACTACTCAAATATCCTATGGGGATTGTTGTAGTACTATGAGAGCATTATACTATTGAATAGCCTACATTTATGACTAAATCCAGTAATTAGGCCTCTACACTGGTAGATCTTGAAAATCACCAATTTTCACTCTTAGTATATGCTTTAGGTTCCCTCCAAGATAGACTATCACACATATTATAATGTTGAAATCACTTAGCCTTAGTGCAAGCTACTATCTCTGGCTTTGCTTATCAATGCTCAGCCATATGAAAGAGGCTAATCTCAATGGATGAATAGATGTTGTGGGATTACTTATCAATTCTTGTTGCCCAATGAAAGAACCTTCTCTTAAACACAAATTCTAGAATAGTTTTATTGTGCCTATTTCAGATATTCCCTGCAAGAAATATGCATTGTTCCTCACTAGATTTGGGCCAAAGTATTTGTAAACAAGACCGATTTTAAAAGATTATGCTCTTTTGCTTGTATGCAGCTCTTGTGAGCAATATTGTTGCTTGTTCTTGAAGCTCATTGCACGATCGATTAATGGTGGAAGAAGTATTGATCCCCCCTTGATTTGGGCCATATCAACCATCTAACCACATTACTAGCATAGAATTAAGTAAAATTGTATTCTCTTTTGAAGCTGTTATATTCAGTGTATCCATTTGTTCTTCAAAACACTTGTTACAAGAGCGATTAATGGCAGATCATCAACCGATCTTCTTGGCATGAAGTATGCAACGATCTCCCCACAAATTTGGGCCACATTAACTTTATCTTAAGGCCTCTTTTCCTTTGCTTTTATAAAACTCATATGATCAGTTTCTTTGCTTTTTCCTAGTCTTCTAAAAGCTCATCGATGAAATTCCATGAGATGAGCCTACTCTTAAGATAATTGGAGTTGTGTTAATGCTCAAAATGCACTATTATGCTTTACCATATGTTTAGCATATGCCCATACCCTTAGAGGACTTTGAGTTATCTTCACCTTAGCCTAAGGTTTCAACAAGCACATTATTGCATGCATCTTGGAGGAAGTTGGAGTCATGCAATTCTTGGGAATGGAAGTTGAGGAGAAAGGAGCACTTCTTGTCTATTCTATTCTTTCCTGTGCAAGTATGATAGTAATTACTTATGTTGTATCATTCATTTTGGATGGTCTAGTTAATTGGGATGATTGATTTGTTCTATGCTACATAGTGTTATGTTTCTTGTTCTAGATATGTTCTTGGTTATTCATAATTTTTAGGTTTGTCCATTATATCTATATTTTTGGTGTTCATAATTCTGAGTGATTGGATAATAGGGCCAAAAACACTTTGCAATTTTACCTTGATATATTTGCGTTGAACAAATATGTAGGATGGTTCCTATAGGTTTCTTTGTAGCAAATTGCAAGATTAATGAGATTTTCTAGATCATGTATAATATTCTCTATTTTAGGTAGGAAATGTAAGCAATTATGGTAATTATCACACTGATGAGACAAACGA